>NC_090278.1:48591924-48906745 GCF_040414725.1 Anabrus simplex | reverse complement strand
AAAGAACTTATTTAGTTTTCAAAAATTTGATCCCCTGATACTCACCACATAAGTAAGTAAATTATCTAACACTTACATGAGCATGTTAAATTATGCTTTCTGAGTAATACGGTGTGCTGCGTGTGTAACTTTTCTCTTTCTAAGCATGCTTAAATTTGTTTAAAATGTAAATGTGCAATGCATAATTAAATGGTCTGGCATTCCGGAAAAATCACTCGGCACTTCCAGGGTTAAGAATTAAATTGATTTCTTTCTCAGTGCCATGTTACCAGGGTGACTAAGTGAAGAAGATATTGAAGTCCGACAACAGGAAGAAGAATTTAGAAATATTGAATATCTTAATCACCCAAAACAGAAATTAGAAGTAGAGGACGAGGGTAAGCACTCGTGCTTCCTTATAGTTTACATTTTATTATTATTATTATTATTATTATTATTATAAAGATGTTTTGCAAAAGCTGAATATCTGTTGTATTTTACAGTCTTAAAATATTCTTGGTATAGTTGAGTTAGTGTAACCCAGTCCTTCGGATGTAGATCATTTTACAGTCACTACAAGTGAACTGGTATAAACATAATTTATTGCAGATTTGTTCTGATATTTTGGTTCTAGTTTAAAAGCTATGTCTGCCTTAATTTTCTTGAAGGTAATATCTTAAATAAAAATATAATGAAATAGTGAATAGAATAAAATAGCCCCATCCCCTAGTTCCGCCACACTTACTTGTGCCAGACTCCTGCCTTTCGTCTCTCACATTTCCATTCTGTTTAACTCCTGCACTGATCAAGCTGGTGATGATGGGATAGGACATAGCTAGAAAGTGACCTATGAGCCACATTTTTTGTCCATAAACAGGATATAATTTGTTTCAAAAATATAAACAAATAAGGGTATGTTAAAACTGCAATGTTGAAACCCGTGCCTGTTCTGTAAGTTTCATTTGAGTACACTGAGTACCTAGAGACGAGACTTTCTTAAGACGCCGAGAAAAGTTCTTTGCGAAACCGAAAGAATTCCACCCTCTTTTCTTGACAAGCTGAATAGCTTATTATCATATTTAGAATTGAAGACCTTCCCGCAGTAAGGATGTAACCCACAATATTCGAAAATGAGATTTCTCTGGAAATAGGGGGTATCATGATGCCTCTGTGCTGCAGTTTCATCTTATGTCTTACATTTGAACTTGGAGCAGAACTTAGTCCTCCGCAGTGAACGTCACTCAACATGGTGGAGAGTGCCTGTGTTGGCTCATCACCAGGTGTAATAGATCATTTAGAAAAGGCCATAGACGAAATCACATCTATATTTTGAAATATTTTCTTGGCCTTATTGTTGTTGTTATTTTTATTGTTACTCTAATATTATGTGCTATAATTTGTGCTCCAAGTGCACGTACAGAAATTCTTTTCTGTTATACAGTCTCTGTCCGTGATGATGGCAAATGGATTCATTTGAGATAAGGAACTGTAGTCCGGAAACGTTTGAATCATGCGTTATTAAATATCCAAGTTCTTTAACGTTTTTCTGTTCTTAATAGATGCACCGGAAGCCAACGATATGGGGCTGTCACCTTGAAACACCCTTAAAAGCCAGCGACCTCAGTCGGGTTTGAACCCGTTAACTTGGGATTAGTATACAAACGCCGTGTTCACTACACTACTGCGACCGGCAGTCAAAAGTTAAAGCAAAAATCAGTCTGATACCTCTGATTTCTTCTTCTGGGGCCATGTAGAAAGCCTTGAGTATGAGACACCTGTCGAGACTGACGAAGATCTCTTGGCAAGAATTCTCGCTGTTCAAAGGACACCGAGGATATTCGAAAAGGAACGACAGAATTTTGTGCGACGCAGGTGGACGCCTTTTCGAACATTTGCTGTAAATGGAACAGCTTGTGAGACTTGTGCAGGTAAACGGACTTAAATGAGTAGAATTTTGCGTAACTTTTGACTCGATCGTTTCCAGACTAAGGTTCCTTATCTCAAACTGATCAATTTGCCATCCCCCATCATCGCTGAAAGCTTTTAACATCAGCACGGATACACTCTGCATAGATGGACACATTTGTACACTTGCAAATGCAATTGTTTCGAGTAGTGTATTCCATGAAATAAATCCCAAAAATAATTGTCTGCTCTCCTGAATATTTACTAATGTGTTCGTTATAGTGATGGGAATATCAAATGTTTTAAACTACTGCTAGACTATCGGTTGTGAAGCGTGACTAACGAATGAAAACTTCCGGTATTTTTCATTCGGTTTGAAATTACTTAGAGAGTAGTAAAATACGTTTTGTACTGGAGTGCTCGACTGCTAGTAACTAGTAATTAGTTATTTGCTAGTAACTACAAAGATCGAATGTTGGAATGTGGGTTGTTGTATTATACATGGTTATCTATTGATGAAGTACACAATAATAAAATTTCATTGACCATTATATAAATTGGAGTCAGATTCTGCGAGGGGGAAATAAATCAGAACATACTTTTCGCTTCATTCGTTTATGTTTACTTCGTAATTCGCGCCAGTCAATAGGTTCATGCCAATTCTGCTGACTTTACTCCATGGCGAAAGAGGAGACCGATTTCAGCGCCGACAGTTGGAAACAATTGGAATTTGCGATCCGAACTGAAAACCGAATGCAAACGGAAACAATCGGTTGTAACGGTTGTTGACGACTATCGAATTAAGATCGATTCACACATCTCCGGGACGTGACGGCATCTTCCGTGAAAATAAAATATCGTCACCATGTAAATGAAGGGATGAGGTCCAACACTTCCGTTGACGTCATTCGCCGTGATCTTCAGTGCTTCTCCGTGATCCGTGCCGGCAATACGTATTCGATGGCAACAATATTTTCTTGTTTTCACGGACGTGATTTCTCTCTTCCCGCCTTCCTGCTTCTCTGCTGTATTCGAGTACTGAGGTTATTATCTGTGTACATTTGAATTGTTCTTTACCTCCCAAAATGAAGGACGAAATGCTGATTGAATTAGTGAAGGCACACTTTTTTCTATATAATTTAGCTGATTCGAAATATCTGGATAGTGGTTTGAAGAAGCGTGTATGGGACGAAATTGGCGAGAAAATGGAAGCTGAAGGTAGTTAACTAACATTTTTTGCTTATAAGATTACGAAAATCAGTCTGTCTGTACATAGGCACCGACTTTGGCGCGGTAAGGCACTTTCTGCCCCTAACCTTCAAAGTCAGGGGTATTAAAATTAATCAACAATTTCATTTATTTAATTTTTCAAGTAATTGAAAGCAAATGTAGTGTATCCGTGAAATTTTACTTCGTCGTCCTTCAAACACTTATATAGAGTAGAAAACTCTCCTTCCTTACCCCTGCGTTTTCATATAGGATGAACCTACTGATTCTTCCCCTCTTTCTCCTCTTCATCCAAGATTATAGCTATCATTAACAGTTCATCATCACTAAAAACCTCATCATGGAACATGGATTGCCGACGTATAACTGCACGGAACTGAAGTGTGGGAACAGACGTGAAATATTCGTGTCGGAAAGGACGGATACAGACACGGAGAGCGCCGTCACGTCCCGGAGGTTTGTGAATCGACCTTTATTCTGAAGTTTTCATACAATAGTCCCTTCATTGGTTGGTTACATGCTTATTGCGGGGATGTCTTCAATTACATTTTAAACAAATAAGCAAACAAACAAACAAAAAGAAATGAGCAGTTAGATACGAAACCCCTTCCGGCTCTCCTCAAAACTGGCAGAAAAACAAAGCCCAAAATACCAAAAATGAGATATTACAGCAGTAAAATGGGAATAGCAGGATACTCGTCTCTCAATGTACAGCACATATTCTAAAAAATTAGCCATAGTCACCGAATTACAGAGGCATGGAATATTGGTACTTATGTAAAAACAACCTGTGTCAGTTGGGTTTCCAGCAGGAATAACCGCATTCAAATGAAACTGGTTGTTTTTGACTGCAAGCAAAAAAAAAATTCCGCCATCTTGCGTTCGGCCCATCAGTTTTGTACCAAATGACAGCGATGAAGTGATAAGTAGTTGCCGCAGTAGGCCATCTCCATTCGATGTCGTAGTTGTGACCCAGGACATGTGGTTTCAAACTTGAAAGGTTTGTGTGCATTCCTTCAGAAGCCAGAAGGTGGACCGTTAAACGTACAGCTGGAGGAGAGCCCAGAATATACTGATGATCGTGATCATTGTAGCGGCGATTAGGTGTCAATAAAACAATTATAAAATAAAAACATCTGGAACATAAAATAAAATTCAGAATCGTTAAAGCCTTATGTTTAAATCAAAATTAAACAAGGTAAAATACACGGAAACTAACGGCGGGTTGTGGACAGCGGAAGGAACCCTACGAGGATATGGATCGAAGGACTTTTCTGGCGGAAACTTCAAAAAAGTATGATTTAATTTTTACCTATTTATTATTATTAAAAAACATCAAAGAAAAGGAAATAAGGAACACTACCAGTAGCATAAAAACCATATATAGTTATACCAACCCAGATGAAATGAAGTTGCAGTCTTACAATCTTACCGATACTGGTCTTCATGAAAAATACTTGTAATGTGAATCAACCTCCTTCACCAAAAAAAAAAAAAAAAAAACACACAGGTCATAGGAAAATAATTCCAAATGAAGCAGATTTACTGAGGTCAAACTTAGCGAGAAACTGAATTTAAATTACAAAACTGCTAGAAAAGCTCACCTCGTGCCAACGTGAAAATAGATGTAAGACGACTTTACACGATAATAAATTATAATTGTTTTCTGAAGGAAAGATCGACGGGTAAACTCCCGTGAAAAAGTAAACCGTGAAATTTAAGATCTGCTTACCCCAAAAGAAGCCAGGGCTCCCATAGAGCACAGAGCTCCCGGACAACAGGTCCGCTCTACATGATCCCGAAAACGGAGAATGAAGCTCCCCTGCGACGCGCTTCCCGAAGGTAGCCGGTGGTGGGTGGTGCAACAGGAAATGGCGCAGAAAAATGAATGACCAATGACCACACAGAAGTTACCCTTCGATTTATTTAAACAAATCAAGTTTAAATTTTTAATTGGACGCTTCTTGACTCGTCCTTGAAAACTTCTCGAAGCTTGTATCTTGTGCAAGTCCCAGAAAAATCGGACACGTGCAGTACAAGGTGCACCACAAATTACAATTATAAAATTTAATACAATTTTTAAATGATCCAAAATTTCTTTGAAGAAGGCCAAATATGTAAACTCTCGCAGCAGTGTCACAATAATGATGTACAGTGGATGAAGATGATAACAGTGATGGATGCACCGAATGAACAATGATTCTACTGTGTTATATTCATCCGACTTTTTTCTTATTTGGCAACAGAAATAACATTAAAACACTATATTTAGCCTATAACTTAAATTATTAACGTAAGTTACATCATCATATTTTTATTTCGTGCGTAACAATTGGTCAAAACACAACCCGAGACTTGCTAGATACACTTTTATTACATCCGTTCTTACAGATGGCCCAATATCATTAAGCCTTCATTAAATAAAGACAAGTTGAACGCGGCATTTAAAATCCCATCAGTTTGCTACACAGTGTGATGCAAGAAGAGCAAGAAAAACTGCCGAATTTCTGTGATAAAAAGTAGACTATCATAAAGTTTTGTTGAATAAACTATGATAATGTAGGCATTGACTTATATGCATATGTAATGACAAATTCTACTGCTCGTAAAGTGAATGTAAGGAATATTATGTATTCTTCGTAACAATTTCGGACAAAAATAACCAAAAGTCAGAAAGGTTTTTTTTAAGAGGACAATTTTAAACTTTCGATATCAAAAAGTTCAACAAACTGTTTATTCCCTTCGAGGAGATGCATGAAAATTTTGCCTGGTTTCATTACAACACAAAACCACATTTAGGTAGTTAATTGTTTCTCCTGAGAGTCTGCCTGACCGAGGCGGTCAAGGCGTGATCGGTTCACCCGAAAGGGCGTAGGTTCGATTCCCAGTCAGGAAGTTGAAAAATTAAGAAACGAGATTTTCATTCCGTAGATGCATATGGTCTTGGTGTTTACACTACCTACATCAAAATGAGTGGGAGGTTAATTCCTGAGGTCAAAGGTGGCCGGGCGTACAGCTAACCACTCTACCCCATCAAGTGCCGAGGTTATGGATAGTGGAAGTCTTTTCCTCCCATCCCTCTAAGGACCTTCGTGGACTCTACGGAGATGACTTTGTTTACTTTATTGTTTCTCCTGATCATTTCATAATTTGACATTGGTTGTTTTTGTCAGAAACTCTTCAATTGCTGAAACATTGTTCCATATCTACAGCAAGAACTTTGAAATCTTTAGGTCTACTTTTTTCATCTGATGTGTAAGTTACATTATTTTATGGTTTATGTATGAACACTACTTGTTCAACAATATTTGAAAAGAAAACTATTGTATAATTTTACTTAGTTCAATAAATGAGTTACTTTTTCCTAAAAATGTATTGGTTCTGTTACCTTATCGTAACTAAATATATATTTTTTAAAATAATTGATAGGTAAGTACCATAGGAAATTTCGTATTACAGCTTGTGTATTATATTTGTAAGGGGCTACAAATTGTGGAAGTTGTTTTATTTTGAGACGTCGGAAGTACTGAGCACTTGGGGTATCACATATCTTTTATGCAAAATATGTTTTCTGCCTATTCCCTATTCCCTTCTGGTTAGTGTTAATCGAGGACGTTTGTCCAGTTATACACCACTATCAGATCAACCACTATCAGTTCAACTCTTATGTCCGTTGCTCACGGTCAAATTCAAGTTTTATAAAACCTTTGATAAAACTCTCCATAAAATAGGACACGGCCTATCCTGTAAAATTAATTTTGCGGAACGAACCAATTAGCAGATCTAAAATCACGATGATGCTGGCGCTACACCGTGAGAAGATTGTGAAGCTTGTTTGTAAACATAAACAAACACTTCTAGAATGGCAGGATCCGAGTGGACTAAGGAAGCTCTTAGTGCTTGTATGAGGTTAAAACGCCAATGTATCACAACAGAAATGCTAAAAAGGGACGCAGAAACACAAACCAGGCTGATGTAAAGGCGAAGATAAATGGGCTTCGAACTCAATATTCTTGGCAGCACATACAGATCTTAGCTAAAAATTTGTTTCGGAGATGACCTACCTGATGTTTCCACGGATTTTATAAAATATTTTTACAGTGGGCAACACAATTTGTTTTCGTCATATTTTTATACCATTAGTTGTACAACGAATTTTACGAAACATTTTACCGCATTCTCTTCCGATAGCGACTATATTATATTTTTTGTGGAGTTTAGTTACATAGTCTTCCATAGTGGGCGCTGAAAGATACAGCAATGTGTAAAGAATTTTTTATAATATTTGTAATAATAATAATAATAATAATAATAATAATCGTATGGCCTCAGCTACCGTGTGCAGACATTTCGATTTGACGCCATCTGGCTGTCTGCTCGTCAATTTCGACGTTCCGTTTTACTGTAGGTCCGCTAGATGGCAGACCGAGCAAACCTGATCTCTCTTGGGCGTCTATGGCTGAGATTTAATTAATTTTGTCGGGTAAATACCAAATGTATCACCAGAGATCTTTTACATGCCGACATCGTACGACATGGAGTGTCGAATGGACTTTTTTCCGCCCTTCAAAAATCCGACTACCTCTGCCGGGTTTGAACCCGCTATCTTGGGATTCGGAGGCCGACACTCTACCACGGATTATTATTATTATTATTATTATTATTATTATCTCTTTTTGAGTCCACATCATGTCATATGCCGACGGAGCTGGAAAAAATCGATCAGATCTTCAGGAATGTTTGGGAACTTAACTCTGTAGACTTCACAACTTTTACCAATCAGCAATTATCCTACAGAATGCCTCAACACAGTCCCCCACTTTAAAAATAGCTATCAGCGTCATCAAATATCAAACATTATAACATTGGAGGTAATTGGGTGGTTTATCAAGAACAATAATCTTGTTACCTTCTTCGTACATAACTTCCATATAAAACAAAGAAAACTTCAACACATGAAGTACAGAATATATGTTTTGCCGTGCATAATATTCATAACATCACACTTCATACATGAAATATTGACTAGATATTGCAGTGTGGACTTATTTCTTTTTTCTATTTTACTTTCTGGCATGTAACGTTATATTGTTCTCATATGCATTGTATTTCCAGTACCGATACTAATCGTTTGACTGTTTATCAATATCCATACATCAAGCATTTAGTAATATTGATTATGTTATGAAAATCTCAATCGTTTTGAAGTTGTTGACAATCAGGTAATGTTTTAATAGATTTGTATATTTTAATGTAATCAGCAAAAATAAGAATTTCAGATGATGTTATAGGTTCCGGTAATGCCATTAACAAAGATGAGAAATAACAAAAGCCCCAAGTTAGAACCTTGAGGAACGCCAGAAATCACATTAAATTTGGAAGATATATGACGTTTGTAACATGCTACCTGATTTCTGTTCTTTAAATACGATACCAATAAGTTTTGTAATTTAGTTGAAAATCCAAATGAAGAAAATTTATTTATTAAGCAATCTTGATTAACTTTGTCAAGAGCTTTTTTTAAATCCGTGTAAATTAAATCAACCTGTGCATATTCATCTAAACTGGCAGATACATATTCAGTAAAGTTGCAAAGATTTGTTGCTGCGGATCTTCTAGCCATGAATCCATGTTGTCTCGGTGGGATACTATTTCTAACATGGTCATAAATTTGTTTGTACAATATAATTTCAAAAATTTTGACTGGGGCACAAACAATAGTAACAGGCCTATAAATACTGAACAATTTCATATCTCCAGTTTTATATATAGGAGTAGCCTTGGTATGTTTCCAGAAGTAAGGGAATGTCTCTGTTTAAACAATTAGGTCAAAGAGTTATACTAATACTTCTCTAAAACCTTTCAAATTATATGAGGGAAAATCATCTGATCATACTGATTTCTTCGGTTTTAGGTGATCATTTTCTTTAAGAAATTCTTCTACAGTTATATTTCTGTACATTAGGTACACCTATTTCATTTAAATGATCATTATTCCAAAATTCCATATTATATTTAGCTTATTCCTGAGAGTGTGTAGTTTTGACATAGTCTGCAAATCCATTAGCTATGTCATCTGGTGATTGTAACAAACAACCGTGAAATTCAAAGTGTAGGTTATTTTCTAAGTATCTCCTCTTGTTATTAATAAAGTTCCAGAATATATTACAATCGTTACTCAAGTTCTTTTCAATCTTCTGGACAAATTGCTTGTATGCAATAGTTATATCTCTTTTTATTTTTGCTCTGAGAGTTTTAAATAAATGCATGCAATATTCAAAGATTGTTTTTCTTCTTTCTATTTTTTCTTTTAATTTAATATTACTTATAATATCCTTTGTAAACCAAATGGGATATTTATTCTTGTAGCTTTTCATTTTCGGAACACATTGATCCAGTGTAAAGTCTATAAATAAATACGTTCAAGCTTTTAAAATCTAACCTGCGAACATACGATATTTTACGGATTTATTTAATGTTTCATGGTCTTCTATTAGTTTCATCCACATTAGTGGATTGAGGTACATGTTTAGAACTAGGTGTTTACGAGCACGGACCAACGTTAAGTAAAATCACAACTGTGACAAAATCACAGGTTCTCGTCACAGTAACTTTCCTGGAGCAGAGCAGTTCGGAGTAGTGACTAGAAATCCGTGTCACAATCCATACCTAAGGGAAACTAGAATTCTCAGAATGAATATATATTAGAAGACAAGACGATCCTAACGAAAGATTTTTGAAGGAGCTCTCCACAGAATAATTAAATCCACAGCACTACAGCATTCCCTTGTACGTTTCTTTCCGTTTTCCATGAACGTGAAATAGTACAAACATTCATAAAGAATTCCCGTATGTTTGCAAAATGTTATTAAGAAAGAGAGAATGACAGAGCCCTGTGTAAAGGAGTTTCCTGGAACGAGTAGTGACCGCTTAAGGCAAGTGGACGAAACTAATGGGGATGTCCGTTTTCGGAAATTCGAGGTGTCCGCTTAGATGAGGCTTATTTAACACGTGCCTTATGTAAAATAAAATCGGTTCCGTGGAAAAATTTCCGTATAGGGAGGTGTCCGTTAGATTAGGTTGGACTGTACCATCATGGGAGATACTTGAAATGGTCTACCTATTCCATTTTTGTATTCCCGACCTGACATTCAAATCACTTACTTTCTTCCCTGTTGACATCACTTTAGTCTTGGAAATGTATTATTCTTATGCTTATCTTCTCTTCTCTTTTCTCTTCACTTTATGGCCTGCTGCTAGAGGCCACCAGCCAATTTCATTTCCTCAGACTTTGATGTTTCCTCTTACTTCCATTCCAATAATCCTTCACCCCTTCACTGTGTTTCTTTTATCATTCCTCAAACAACTTTGTACCAGTTCTATATTCAGTTTTGCTTTCGAATCCTTCCATGTTTAACGATTTATTTAAATAATACTTCTTTCCTTGATTTTTTCTTCTCTTATATTATTTTGTGTTATCCCAAGTGACGTTCCACACTATATTCATGTTGAATACAATAAGTAACACACGAAGAGAGTTCAATATAAAATGCAACACATTTTTTTCTAAAAGCAGGTTGGTTTCATTGAGAACTAAAATACACTGTGTTATACCCCAATCCCTTTGCTACAATACCCTATTTTTAACATAAACTCCGTTCAGTGCTACGGTCTTACGCCACCGTAATGTGAGGGCCTGTATGCCTGCATGGTACCACTCGACTGGTCGATGTCGGAGCCAACGTCGTACTGCATCGATAACTTCCACAACATCCACGTAGTGCTTCCCGCGGAGTGCATCCTTAATTAGGCCAAACAGATGGAGATCCGGGCTGTAGGGTGGATGAGGAAGAACAGTCCACTGAAGTTTTGTGAGCTCCTGTCGGGTGCGCAGACTTGTGTGAGGTCTTGCGTTGTCGTGAAGAAGGCTCACCGTGCTTTACACCACTGCCAGGTCTCCGTAGACATTCTGCAAGTGCCTATGAATATCTGTGATGCCCTGGTTTTCCGCCAAAAGGAACTCAATGACTGCTCCCTGTTTGGTACGCACCTACGTTACAGACGCCATCTTGAAGGCTAGTTATAGCGCTGCCACCTATCGGAAATTAATGAAACTACGAGACGAAGCGGGAATACTCAAAGATCTCCCAAGCAAAATCACAATTTTGTTAAACCGAAATTGGCCGAGAAATAAAGTGTGTTGCATTATATATTGAACGTCCCTCGTATTACATGCATATCAGAATAAACAATTATTTCACTCTTTCCCTCTCACGCATCTGAAACTAGTTTAGAATTGTATTTCGTGTTGTATTCTGTTTCCAGATCAATACATACACTCCTTCGCATTCCATCCGTCGCACAGCGCCGCTGCAAATAATGGTAAGTGTTAAATTTGGTATCGTAACTCAGGTGAGAATGAAGTAATTAAGCGTCTTTTCCTACTCAGTATGTGGTCCGCCAAGTATTGAAGGAATCTTGGCCGCATGGAGATCGCACACTTGCTACGGGCTCTTCAGCTATGTTAGTAATATATTTGCATGTGTTATTGAAGTAGATTATGTGCGGTTCCAATACTTTCAGGCGTTCCAATTTGCAAGAAGTTTGAAATAGATAGATAGATAGATAGATAGATAGATAGATAGATAGATAGATAGATAGATAGATAGATAGATAGATAGATAGATAATGCCTTTATTGGTGGTGAAGTTAGGGCTCAAGGCCCAATCTTTCACTTAACCACTAGAAGAGTATACATTTACATGACTTATAATTACGAATACAAATAAAACTAGTAATATTAATAGCAATAATAATAATAATAATAATAATAATAATAATAATAATAATAATAATAATAATAATAATAATAATAATAATAATAATAATAATGAGAGAATCCTTAATTTTAAAATACACAAAATAAAGTACACTTAAATGAAGTAACTACAGTAAGCCATTCATTCATGTCATTCATTCCTTGATTCACTCATCAATTATACACCGAGTCAGCGGGATCTACTCAGCAAATGTTCGCGGCAACCCACTTTAAACTAACTATGAGAGGGATTGTCTCTAATGTTCGCAGGTAGCAAATTCCATGACCTGGACATAGATATTATGAAGGAGCGGTTGTACACAGCAGTGCGGTTTATAGGTATGGTAAGAGAGGAGCCAGATCTTGTATTGTGTTCGAGATAGGACAAGAGGTAAGAAAAAGATGAAAACAGGTAGTCGGGAGTATTAATGGAAAGTATTTTGTGCAGAAGTGATAACATGTGAAGTTCACGGCGCTGGTGTACTCGAAGCCACGGCACCTCCTTATAATAAGTTGATACATGAGTATCATATCGCGGATTGAAAAAAAAAAAGAAATGGCGTATGGCTTTTAGTGCCGGGAGTGTCCGAGGACATGTTCGGCTCGCCAGGTGCAGGTCTTTTGATTTGACACCCGTAGGCGACCTGCGCGTCGTGATGAGGATGATATGATGATGAAGACGACACATACACCCAGCCCCCGTGCCAGCGAAATTCACCAATTATGGTTAAAATTCCCGACCCTGCCGGGAATTGAACCCGGGACTCCTGTGGCCAAAGGCCAGCACGCTAACCATTTAGCCATGGAGCCGGACATATCGCGGATTAAAAATATATCTTACGCAGCTGTTCATGCTCCGCTTCAGTTTCTTGTTACTGTCACAGGTGATTTCAGTCAGCACAGTGTCACTGTAGTCGAATATAGGGAGTATCAAAGAGCGAATTAGTTGTATTTTAGATAATTATATAAATATAAAAATAATTTAATACCTAAGTTCGAATATAAACGAGATTTCTGAGGATTCGAACAGTTATCACAAGGTCATTGTTTGAATTATGAAGTGACAAGAACTTGTGGCATTTGACAACCGCTGCTGGGCTACGGCACCTTACATTATCATTAAGGGATGTTATTGCGAGTGAGTATTTGTCAAACATAAGTCAAAAGATTCCAAATTTGCCTTCTGTCAGAAATCGAAAAGGACAAGTCGACCAGTTAATTAAAAGAGAACGCACCGGGCGAGTTGGCCGTGCGGGTAGGAGCGCCCAGCTGTGAGCTCGCATCTGGGAGATAGTGGGTTCGAACCCCACTGTCGGCAGCCCTGAGGATGGTTTTCCGTGGTTTCCCATTCACACACCAAGAAAATGCTGGGGCATATCTTAATTAAGGCCACGGCCGCTTCCTTCCGATTCCTAGCCTTTCCTGCCCCATCGTCGCGATAAGATCTACTGTATCTGTGTCGGTGTGACGTAAAGAAACTAGAAAAAAGTTAAAAGAGAACGCAGCCTACTACGAAAGATATTGGGCAATAGTTGGGTTGAATGACAGGTTCCATTAAGGTCCAACAAAGCAATGTAGATCCAATAACACCAATTAAAAAGAGAAGACCGCTGTTCTACGGGCACAATATATTCCGTATGAACAACGAGCGGATCACGAAAAAAAAATCTGGAATTTTCTGAATCTTAAGCCATGCAGTTTCTATCTATCAATCAATCAATCAATCAATCAATCAATCAATCAATGATCTACATTTAGGTCTGTTGTCCAGGTGGCAGAGTCTCTACCAATTGTTTGCCTTGCTTTTTCTTAAATATTTTCAAGCAAATTGGACTTTTATCGAACTTTTCCATTCATAACTTATTACAATCCCTTACTCCTCATCCTGTAAATGAATATTTGTCCCAATTTTTCCTCTTGAATTCCGACTTTATCTTCATATTATGATCTTCCCTACTATTAGAAGCTCCACTCAAGCTTATTAGTCTACCAATGTAATTCCCCGGTATCTCTCCACTGATAGCTCGGAACATACCACTTAGTCGAGCAGCTCGTCTCCTTACTTCCCAGCCCGAAGTTTCTAGCACTTTCGTAACATTGCTATTTTATCGAAAATCAACCAGAACAAATTGTGCTGTTTCCTTTGGATCTTTTCTAGCTTTCATATCAAGTAGTCCTGGTCAGGGTCCCATACACTGGAACCATACTCTAACTGCGGTCTTGCCAGAGACTTATGTGCCCTCTCTTTTACATCCTTACTACAACCCCTAACTATGTGAAAAGATATGTAACTTTTCTTAACAACCCCGTTAATATGATTACCCCAGTGAAGATCATTCCTTATATTAACACCTAGGTACTTACATTATTCCCAACCCATGAATTAGAACTGAGAGGATTTTTCCTCTTGGTAAAACTTACAACCCGACTTGTCACCTCGTTTACCATCATACCATTGTTCGCTGTCCATATCACAACATTGTCTAGGCCCCCCTGCAGCCTGCAGCGGCTCACAATCCTGCACTAATTTACTACCTGTACAGTATAACATCATCCGCCTATCTATGGTTTCAGTTCCTTACTTATAGTATCATTTATATTTACAAGAAAACATATGAAATAAGAATTATCAGAACTTGTATAAATAAAAAGTACCGGGTTGAAGGAGTCTGGAGAATCCTACCCAATGAAACGGTCTATCGAGAGACTGACCCAGTTACCAGCAAGATGAAGAAGAAAATAATCTCTTATTTCTTTCACATCTTACGATTACCAGAAAACAGGATTTTACGACAACTAGTGATGAGAAATCTGGGAAAGAAGACATGAAGGCATTGGATCAAAAAATGCAACAAGAGGATCTCAAAACAGCTGGACTCGAAATTACAGATGCAGAGAACAAGAATAAAATTACCACCCTTCTTGAGAATCACAAATTTTCAACTGAAATGTCCGTCTCCACGGCTAAATGGTTAGCGTGCTGGCCTTTGGTCACAGGTTTCCCGGGTTCGATTCCTGGGAGGGTCGGGAATTTTAACCATCATTGGTTAATTTCTTTGGCACGGTGGCTGGGTGTATGTGTCGCCTTCATCATCATTTTATCCTCACCACGACCCGCAGGTCGCCTACGGACATAAAATCAAAAGAACTGCACCTGCCTGGCCGAACATATCTTCGGACAGTCCCGGCAGTAAAAGCCATACGCCATTTCATTTCATTTCAACTGAAATGATTTACAGAAGGCATATTTCAAACGAATTGAGAACACTGCGATCAGAACTAATGAAGAAGTACTCTGCAGATAAGAATAATCAAACAGTACAGCTTTCAAAGGAAAAATGTACATGGAAGACTCAAGTGGTCCAATGTGGCCAATAAAGATTTTTGTTTTAAAAAAAGCTGTTTGTTCAGGGCGTCGACCTATAGAGATCTTTTGCCTCTACTTGCACCATGTGATATGAAACTGCGGGTAATTGGAATGGAGGAAGTGTAGAGTGTTGAATGTGAGGAAAGGAGCGTTAAGGACGACACAAACACCTAGTCTCCACGCCAGGGATATTAATCAGTTACAATTAAAAGTCCCTGGCCCAGCCGGGAATCGAAACCAGGGCCCCTATACTGTGGGACCGGACGGCTAATAAAGTTAATAATAATAAACATAAAGGTCCAATAATATTAAGATGGTTCCATGAGTGTGACAGAGATCTGCGAGAGATGTACATTGCGGAGAATTGGAATAGTTTCAGGAGGATCGTGAAAGTCGTCATGGCTCTATGGTAGAGTTAAGGCCACTTCACGCAGAAATCTAAACTAAGCTGTTCATGAAAAATACTTCTACGATAATGAGGGTTTCTTTCTTCTGAAGGCGCGGTGCACAGTTCTCTGCGAAACGTAAGTCCATACTTTTACGAAGGTTGGAACTTAAATAGTGGCAACTATTTATTTACAACAGATACAAAAGAGTTACATGTTAGCAACCTTTACTGCCCTTCAAGATAGTCACCAGCATTGTGTATAACCCGTTGCTAGCGATGTGGAAGTCATAGTATACCTTTAGCAGAGCCTGTTCTGTTGATGGCGCGAGTGGACCGGTCTACTGCCTGTCGAATCTCTGTGGTCAAATGTGGTCAAATGAAGCGAATGCTCACGAATCGTCTGGTCCGCCAAAGTTTGCTGAAGGCTTTTACCCAACGTTCTGTAAGACAATGCAGATTCCCGGCAAGCCTCTTGAAGACCTTGATGTACTGTCGTGCTGTACGACCTCTGGCAAACTTCGTTGTTCCCGTTTAGAAAACATAGTGACAACGTTACGTTAGACCGTTAGCTCACAAGAGACTGTGTTTCTCTCGCTTGTGCGCACGCAGGTGATGTGGGAAGGGCGAGTTCATTTGCTCTGAGGTAAGGTAGGTATGTAACCAACTTGTGCTATCAGCGACAATATAAGATTCCGTTGCATAGCGTCTCCACAGCAGTGTTGCCACTATTTAAGTTCCAACTCTCATATTTCCAATCTTCAGCTCTGTTCTATTCTAACCTTATGTCTTTCATTGTATGTTATTTTATTAGTTTCTATGTATTTCTTCTACCTCATTTGCCCCTGATTCGCCTGATGTCCTCTCTGTTACTTCTCACGCACACACATCTTAACTGGAGTTTAAAGTTTTTGTCAGCTCCCGCTTGGAATGCCAGCGCTGCGCCAGCAGACAGCGAGCCACCTGGTGACGAATGAGCATACCACTACACCTCCAATAACGGCCGATTGGATCCCTCGCTGCGCTCTTTATACCGGCCTTGACAAGGGAATGTTCCCGCTTTCTGGTCCGTCCTAAACCAAGAACAAGTCGTTCACTTTGAGATGTTGGACATTCCGCACAAGAAGCGCCCGTAGCAAGTGTGCGATCTCCATGCGGCCAAGATTCCTTCAATACTTGGCGGACCACATACTGAGTAGGAACAGACGCTTAATTACTCCATTCTCACCTGAGTTACGATACCAAATTTAACACTTACCATTATTTGCAGCGGCGCTGTGCGACGGATGGAATGCGAAGGAGTGTATGTATTGATCTGGAAACAGAATACAACACGAAATACAATTCTAGTATACATTTCCCCTTACAGGCAACTTTTATTTGGAGCGATGCTGTATACGCTGATGTTTCGTGGAACAAAATATATTTTGTAATATGAATTATTAAAGATTGTTGTACAAGTAATATATTTTATTTGTTAAAAATGAGACGATGACTGCCATAAATTAAATAAATTATGTAATGGAATATTTGTGTCTTCTTCCTTTTCTCCTTATTCTGATGCCGCCTGCTCACAGAAGGTAATGCGTAATCAGTGTTGCCAGGTCTCCCGAAATTTCAGGAGATCTCCCGATATTTTTGCAACAGACCAGAAAACCCGATAAAAGAAAAAAGAAAAAATCCCGAAATTTCTTCTAATCCAAATTTAAGGAAAATGAATAATAATGTTTAATGGTAAATAAATATATTTGTGCTGGAAAACTCTTTCCTCGTCTCACTGCATGATATTTATCAATGCCTGTCTGTTAGGTCATCAGCCCAGAGGCTGGTTGGATCCTCAAATAGCACCACCAAAAGTTATGTGGTTATAAGAAAGTCCCAAAAACCAATGGCAACGCCAAAATGAGGCGTACTAGGCAAGATGAGGAGTGAGGTAGTTTGCCATTGCTTTCCTCACTGGGTCAGAAAGTACTATTGCAGCACGACTGACCCTATGGGCAGCACCTTTCATAACACTCAGATGCACTAGTCGTGCTCTGAATGTCATTACTCAGCACTACCCAAACCCCAGCAACATCCATATTGTCACAGCCATGGATGTTGACTGGGACTTCGGTGGAAGCTACACTTTACTCTGGCCTGTGCTAAGAGATGGATGCAAAAGTACTGTATCCATCAGGAAATGACAGCAGGCAGGTTTTATCAATAACATCACTTATTAGGTTCTTACCCGCATGCATTTTAGGCCCGAATTACGTAATCTTTCCCCTCTTATTGAACTCAGAACTCATGCTTGACTGCATCATTCGAGGAGAATCACCGACCCGCACATAGAATACAAAATCTACATCCTGGTACGACTTCAAAATTGGCACACAATTACTACGCCTGATGAATAACTACATCTACAGGAAGAGTGGAGAAGAAGAAGATGAAGAAGAAGAAGAAGAAAAAGCATATAGAGTGGCCAGAAAGTACGGGTGAGTGAAATTGTATATTTTCCTCATAATAACTTCAAACGGATATTGCGTTCTTTAATTTAGTTAAAATGTAACATTTCAGTGCTCGAGAAACTACCAAACTTTTCACTAAAACTCCCGAAATATTTACGTACAATCTACCGATTTTGAATTTATAGACCTGGCAACACTGTAATTTCTCCTGTTTTGTGTTTCCCGTGTCTGGAACCGCTGACGGAGGTCATGTGTCATACAGAATAATATCCTCCGCTCGCGTCCATATTTACTTTCTGTCTTGTCTAACTAATAAACGTCGAGTTTCTCAGCATTCTTAACAGTAATTATATCTACGTGGAAGCCAGTACGATTGGTAGAAAAATATTGTATAACCTGGTGTACTTACAAAAAACTGTTTTTGTGTATATTTTTGTTACTTAAAAATTCACAGCCATATTATTACCACCGAGCGAGTAGGCCGTGCGGTTTGGGATCGAACCCCACTGTGGGAAGCCTTGAGGATGGTTTTCCGTGGTTTCCCATTTTCACATCACGCATAATTAAGGCCATGGACGCTTCCTTTCCACGCTTAGCCCTTTCCTATCCCATCGTCGCCAAAAGACCTATGCGTGTCGGTGCGACGTAAAGCTATTGTTATTAGTAGTAGTACTAGTAGCCACCTGCCCCGTCTCCACTTTGTCCAACATAAATATCACAAGGAGTGACCGAATTTGCGTTCTGTGGTTCAAATCCCAGTCGCACGATGTGAGATTTGTCCTGGACAAAGTGGAGGTGGGACAGACTTCTTTTTCGGGTTCTCCGGTTTTCCCTGTGATCTTTCATTCTAGCAACACTCTCCAGTATCTTTCAATTTCATCTGTCAGTCATTAATCATTGCCCCAGAGGAATACGACAGGCTTCGGCAGCCGGCACGGCTTCTATCCTCGCCGCTAGATGGGGCTTCATTCATTCCAGTCCTGATCACGTTGAAAGTGGAAACAGGCTATGAATTTTCATTATTGTTATTATTATTATTATTATTATTATTATTATTATTATTATTATTATTATCTTTAACCCCTTTCCTGAAGTGGTGGTGGTGGTGGTGGTGGTGGTGGAGGCAATTATCCTGTATATAACACTTATCAGAGGAGAAAATGGAAGGGATCCGACACTTCGAGAAATGAAGGTATCGTCCAAAGAAAGAAGAGTACCACGAAGGGCCTCGAGTGCTCTAATACCGTCGGAGAAAAAGAGTTGACCAAGGGATGTCGAATAGGATATATGAAACTGAGGAGCTTGGCACAAGTAGATTGAAGCAATGCCAGGACTCAGCTAAGGGGCACATGGTCACCAACCCACGCTCCAAAGTTGAGAGCACTTGGGGCACATTTTAGTCGCCTCTTAAGACAGGCAGCACACTTTCCGTCCTCGGAAAGTGCCTCACAATGAAGGGACGACACTTCCTCAGCACATTCTAATAGTAACAGTGGCCGTGTATTTCGTCTTGAGACGTGACCCGCCCCACCCCTTCAAGGTGGGGAATGGAAACTTCAGAGAGACAGGCTTGGTTCAGAAGTGCAAATACTTCTCACCCACAGTTCTTCAGACTTAAATGACCGTTTGCTTGGTGAACTCTGGCTTTGCCACCTACCATACTTGATAGATATATTTTGTCTGCTGAGGTCAAGTCCGATGATCTTGTCGGCCACAAGTTCGTGGAGTTTATGAGGTCATCGAAGTCGGGAACTTTTCAAAAATTCTAAAAGATGAATTCTGAGTCAGAAATCCCTTCTCTGTTCAAGACACGCTGCAACCATCTGTGACAACAAAGCAAAAATATGAACTTATCATGCTATTCTGTGACGGAATTGTTGAGAAAATTTGAAGAAGATGACTTTAACGTTGTTTTGGTTGACGAGGTGAAAGGAATATTTTCTGTAAAATTTCTACTTGTGTTCAGCACAACTTATCTGCAATATGTGAGAGTGAGTTTTCTCTACTTGTGTGTATCAAAAGCAAATTACAGGAATAAATTCAGTGTCGATCAGACTTACGGCTAAAACAACCAACATTGAACCAAATAAAAAGGAAGCTGTGCTTCATTAGATTGGACAACCCTTCACATTAACAAATCTTGCATTAAAAATCCTTACCGTAACGTTTCTGCACTGCTTCACTTACCAATAATTAATCACTAAGTTGTAGATTTTAGCCCAAATAATTGTACTGTGGGTTAGGTGAACGAATCGTATCCTCGAAATGTCACTGTAATGCTTGTACCAGACTGAAGATAATACTTGCTTTTACACGAATAAAGAGTAAAATCTGCGGTAAATTAAGAAATACCGTCGTTGCTAGAGAAATATCTATTCGTACTTGGGGCTGTAGAGGGGACTCCCCTATGTTGCATTCGGCTGCTCGTGCCATCTTTTGTTTCTTTCCTGAGGTCCAGAACTGGCACCGACGAATGGGAGTGCTATGTCTGTGAATTCTCATTATCTTTGTCCCTATGACTAGCGCGGGCAGTTCAAACAGCAAAATAGCATGATCCGTGAACAAAAATATATTACGTTTTTGTTGAAAGGAAAATAGCATATAGAGTATATCACTTAATGAATAAGTTAGGGCACAAAACGAATGAGCAACATGAAGAAAACAACACCTAATTAATTCAAACAACTTCAGTGAGCAAAGACATCACTCACGAAAGTGTTAGATAAACAAAACACGTACGTAAGCGCTGCGACGTATAGTTGTAAGGTAATAAAGTATGTATCCATATTATTCTCTATAAGTAAAATATTTCGTACTATTTCTTAATTTAACGCAGATTTTACACTCTATTTGAGTAAAAGCAATTATTATCTTCAGTTTTGCACAAATATTATAGTGAAATTTCGTGGATACAATTCGTTCACGTAACTTGTACTGCGTAGACATTATTGATGCAAAATAAGTATTATTGTTTACATTGATGCTTTCACGGCCCTTGCGTGAAGACATGATATGGGCTTTTGGGCTTATGCCGTGTCGAGAAAACAGGATGAAACTCGTTATTGTAGAAATCCTCCTCGTAAACAGTCGAGATTTTCTTCTGAAGACGTGGAACGAAGTTCTCTGCGAATCGTAAATGAGTTTCACCTTGTTTTCTTGACATGGCACAAGTCCAAAAGTCCATATCATATCTACAACAATATTATTTTAATGCCAATAAAAGAAGATTATCTAAGCACTATTGACAAATCAGTACATGCATTTTTCCTTTTTCCCAATGCTCTAAATTCTAACATTTCTGCATAATCTTCCTAAGAAACTTTGGATTCAATATACAGTAGTGATGAGAAGACCGAATGTTTAAACTATCGGTAGACTGTCGATTGTGTTCTCATTCGGTTTGAAATCGATTATAAAGTAGTATTAGGCCTATACGTTTTGTACTGCGGTAGTAGGTGTCTTTTATGTCATCCTACGCTGCCTTTTCATGCCTACTCCGGAAGCCCCAGTGACCTGTTTCATCTTTCAGAAAGTGCTGTAGAATGGCTGAAATACTTGGACCTGGACTTATAAATTTGTAGTTATAATCACCATACGATTAAATAAATAAATAAATAAATAAATAAATAAATAAATAAATAAATAAATAAATAAATAAATAAATAAATAAATAAGGTTCCTTTTTTCCTCACCAGGGTGGGACAGCACGCCCGGTCAGTAGTTAAAGGTGTGGCATCTCACATGTGGATTGGTTACCGCCTGTGTGAGAGGTCACAAGATTCAGTTAAGATGTTTAGAGTTATAGGGGTGGCGCTTATATAAGGCTCGGTTTTCCGGCCGTGTGAGTATCCACGTAGTATGGGGGTGGCGTTTACATGAGGCTTGGTGTACCGCCCATGTGAGTGCCCACATAGTAGATTTAGATTCTTATTTTTTAAATTTTTTAATTATTGGTTTGTATGGGAACATGTATTTGGGCGGAAGCCTGTAAAGTTCAGCAAATAAATCATATCAATTAGTAGGCTAAGTATTGCGGTAATACTAGTAACTAGTAATAAATCATATGATAGTTACTACCGACATGTGGATTGTTGTATTATACTACCGATTTTATAGCGTGTTTTTGTTGGTAGTGATATAAGCGGAAATATTGAGACTAGTAACAAACGTTACATAATGTTCGAGTGAAGTGTCCCGATTAAAGTAATTTTGGTCATTACGTTTTAGTTTAAATAAACTGCTTTTATTGTGTCCCTAACCACACGTTAACGAATGTTAGATCGTCTGTTCATAAAATAACAAATGTTAGGCAATTTCAGACGAAGGTTAGGTTAACACCTTATTTTAATGCCACCACATGGACTGTTAAAGTAATGTGCTTACAGCAAACTAAACTAAATGAAAAAACAGCATATTTTCTTAGGACCAATTAATAGTGCACATATTAATTTTTAAAAATAATTCCATTAATTTAAGGTTAATGCTCAGTCATTAGAGGTTCATGGTTAGAATACGGAAAGTATTTATAAAAATTATAACATGATTATCTATTGATAAAGTGCACAATAATGAAATTGAATTTATCATCAACTATTCATTTGTAATAAATGACTCTGACTTCACTCCATAAAGAAAGAGGAGGTCGATTTCAACGCTGACTAGTGGAAAAAATTGGAATTTGCGATCCGAATGAAAAACCGATTGCAAACGGACACAATCGGTTGTAACGGTAGTTTGACGAGTATCGAATAATTTGGGAGTTTTCATTCGATAGTCCCGTCATTAATATACAGGTCTACGAAGATGTGGGGTATGTAAATGTACATAAGGAAGAGTGTTGTCAACAGTGAAATATGACTAGAAGACTGCTTGAAAACCACAGAAAACACGAGTCGTCACTGTCGTGCCCTTAAGCTATCTTGTAAAACGAAAATGTCAACCCGAAAAGTGATTTCATGCCTGTAGTTCAAAAGTTAAAACGATGGAAATAAAAGAGTTATGGTTAACTTACCTCGAATTCATACCCAGAGCAGTCGAGTTCTCTTCGAAATAAATATATTCTTCATTTATACGAGGTGCACATCGGTGCACGATGCATGGGTCATAGCATTGCGGAGATTACAAGCGAATTCAAGTTTCCGAGGTCAACAGTGTACTTCTGGATTTACCACACACTTGCTACTCATTAGCTCAACTCAGCAGAGACTGCGTGGGATAAATTAAAGCAGGCAGTTTATAAACGCCACGATCCACCAACCACTCTGCGAGATCTACACCGAATTACAAACAGTTGAAGAGTGGGGAAGTTTGGACCAATATTACATTGATGAACTAGTGGACAGTACTCCAAGACGAATTCAGGAATGCATCAATGCAAGATGTGATGTGTTCAGTAACTCAGTTTGAAAAAGCAAAGCTGTATTCTTTTAGAGTCTCATTCATTCAGCAATAAATAACGCTGGTGTCTCTCTCTTTCTTTATAATGCTGCAATAATTTCTTAGCAGATAAATTAAGGGTCCCCACACTACGAAAAACGTGAAATTATGTAATTTTCTCAACTGTGATGGAAGTTGAAGGGCTAAATGCACCGGAAATTTTTCAAATAATGAGTATTGGATAGATCTATGAAACTTAAAAAAGACAAATCTTGTTGCGGAAATACAGCCTAAAATCGCTTGTGTCTTTATTTGCTTCCATTTTCATTCAAATCCTAGCTAAATTAAAACTTGCTGCACAATTATTTCTGCAATGTGCTCCTTTGTTCAATACCCTGATGCATGTTTTTTATTTTTGAAAAATGTTCGCACCAAATCTCCGCGTTGACACATTAGCGCTCATATCCCTTCCACTTTTTTTCTTTGATTGGTGTTATATAGAGGATGATTATCCACTTGTAGTTGCTGTTAAGACAACAATCAACATGTACACAGTCAGAAGAGATGCACAAACATCTTCAGTCTTGTTTTCCATATCGTCTCTGTAATCTGTCTTGCTGTCTTGCTTTCTTTCTTCTCTAGTTCTTTTTTACTATCCCCTATCTTCTTCACTACATCAAGCTTTCTGAACTATTGGCTCCATCTAGCTTATTATTGTTGTTGTTATTATTATTATTATTATTATTACCGTGCGAGTTCGCCTGCGGTTAGGGTCACGCAGCTGTGAGTTTACATTCGGCAGATAGTGGGTTCGAATCCCACTATCGGCAGGCCCGAAGATAACCATCGTGGTTTCCCATTTTCACACCAGGCAAGTGCTGGGGCTGTACCTTAATTAAGGACATGGTCGTTTCCTTCCCACTCCTAGCCCTTTCCTCTCCTACCGTCGCCATAAGACCCAGCACCGTCGATGCGACATAAAGCAACTTGTAAAATTTATTATTATTATTATTATTATTATTATTATTATTATTATTATTATTATTATTATTATTATTATTATTATTATTATTATTATAGTACTGTACTTAAACGTATACTTTCTCTTCTAGCCCGTATAGCAGTACATCTCAGTCCCAATATGACCTGTTTACTCAGGCGCGTAATTAAAACTACCACTAGTGTTAAGAAAAGAAACAAAATTGCTTTGTTGTGCTGGCAATTCTGTCTGTTGACCATGGCGAATCACACATGATAATTTCTGCTGACAGTTTGACGTTCCATTAAAGAAAATAAATACTCTAATGAAGGAAGGTGATGTTGACATTTCCTACAGGTATACTGGAACAATTATGCATTTTTCTGACCTTGTTTGCATTCGTATCTCCTACTTGTGAAATTGTCTGTCAGCGTTCGTCCATTAATTTTTAAAAAGAGTTCGGGTGAAAGAAGCCGCCTGTGTAAATACATCAGAACTGCATTTACCACAGAGTGAAGTGCGTGTAGAACCATTAAGTATTTGGCAGGGATAAAATGTGTTGAAGACTGTCTATTTTTGTTAGTAACGAAATATTAGGCAAACACTTACTACAGGTAAAAAATAAGTGTAATATTGTGGCTAAAAAATACACTCTCAGATATAAACATCCGATGTATTGAAGGTAACTGCCAAACAAATTAATATTATTAAGTTATATTGAGAAGACAAAATAATAATCTTAATGTGTGGTTGAACAATAAAAATCTCATAAAATTAGAAGTTCCCCAGTTTTTTAATATGGAGTAGGACTTTGTACAACTTCTTTTTCTTCTTCATATGCCTCGTCTGCAATGGACGTTCTTGGTGATGATGTTCCACACCACTTTGCCGGTGCTAGCTCAGACAGCCGTACTTCCCGGTTTGCATTATGATTTCAGAATAGTTCATTTTTGTCATAAATGTTTCCGTTCCATGACCTTTGGTCACAGGGGTCCCGGGTCCGATTCTCGGCAGGGTCGGGAATATTTACCATAATTGGTTAATCTCGCTGGTACGGGGGCTGGGTGTGTGTGCTGTCTTTATCATCATTTCATCGTTATCAAGACAAGCAGGTCGCCTACGGGTGTCAAATCGAAAGACCTGCATCTGGCTAGCCATACATATCCTCGGACACTCCCGGCACTTAAGCCATACGCCATTTCGCCATTTCTATTCCATACATATGTCTTATGGCTGGGCTTCATCTGAAATTCGCGTCACATAATTAGTTATACAAAATGTGTAACGCCATGTTACCTAGCAACCGTGCAAGCTGTGATGTGGAGTATTGATGGATGACCATGACTGAGAGACATATCAAATAGTATAGTGGTCGATGTGATATTGCAGGATGTGCTGTGAAGTATTGATGGATGGCCATGACTGAGAGACATATTATCAAACGGGGGTGTTAGCGTACAGATGGTCAGTGTGATCGTGCAGGCTGTGATGTGACGTATAGATGGGATCTCTGCTGAGCTCGGGTCTTGATGTGAATGAAGTGTGGGCCGAAGGTTAGATGTTCGTCTATGATAACTCCGATATATTTAAGGAATGGTTTGGGATGGATAGCAGTTTTGTGGATGATGAGCTTGAGTTCTTTAGTATTCCCTGTAATGGAGAAGAGGCCTTTGCGGGGACGGATACAGGTGGACTAGGTTTTAGTAGTATTGAGCCAAGATGCCGGAGATCACACCGTAGTACAAAGGATTTAAGTAAGGGTTGGAGACGCTGGTTTATGCTTTGCACAGATGGAAGCGGAGCGACGATTGCCGTGTCGTCTGCGAAATGTAGTAAACGTACGGAGGGTGGGGCTGAGGAATATCCGCCAGGAACAGAATGAATAGAACTGGAGAGAGTGGAGAACCTTGGGGTACACCAGTACTCGTGTGGAAGGATCAGGGGTGTTGGCCTTAAATGTAAATGGTTAGGAACGGTCGGTGATATACGATGAAAGGAGACGGATGTAGGATTGAGAATTGAGAAGAGCGGAATAGTGTAACTTGAAATTGATAGCTTCTTGCCATACGGAGTCGAAAGCTAATTTGAAATTAAACGTTATAACGAGTGTAGGACGGTCTTGGTTACAGTTATTGGAGGTGTACTGGATGACACGGAAGAGCTGGTAGCGGGTGGAGAGGCAGGTCGGAAACCGCAGTAGGAGGCTATGATAAAGCAGATGGGAAGATAGGAATCGAGGTTAGTGGGGTCCTTATCGGGTTTAGGGAAGAGCAGTATGATGGCGTTTTTCCAGATGGGAAGGAAAGTAGACGGAAGTGACAAGGAATGTGAAACATTGAGCTACTAAGGGTATAAAAATACGTGTGGGGCTTTTTTTGAGGTGGCGCTACTGGAGTTAATCGGATCCTCGGGCGGTGTTCCTTGTCCGGCGGAGGGCGTCCAGTATGTCATTATTTGTGATGGGTGTATCGACGATGTGATTAGTTATCTTGCCATTTCGTTGATTCTATGGTGAACGTATTTCCATCGCACACTGTTTACGAGGGCCATCAAGTCTGAATTTAGCATGTTCTCATCATACTATATACCACGTCCTCAAAACCAGGTTCTAATTCTTCCATGCCTCCGTATGCAGAACTTCTTTCTTGCGGCTGTGGTAGGAGGCATTTTCAATAACGGTGGAGTTTGGTGCCAGGTTTGTTAGCAGACGTTATTTTAAAGCATTCCTCAGAACAGTCACCGTCGGTAGTTGGTGTTAAAAGTCGAACGCATCATTTTAATAATACGGTTTTATTTCGTCCAATTCGTATGTATAGAATTCAGTTAGGATATATAAGAAGCAAGAAAAATCTGCAAGAACTCTTCCAAAAAGGAAAGCAACATTACCTCCTCTATAAAGATCAGTTCAGTTGAAATGGAAGGGAATTTCGTTATCAAACGAATTTAACCTAACCTAACCTAACCTAACCTAACCTAACCTAACCTAACCTTGTCTTGTCACGACTTTGGTACGGTTCGCAGACTTAGCCTTTGTGTATTCTTATTGAATTATGGCATTTGTGCATGTAATATACAGTATTTGCTTTGTATATTATTACAGCGTGGTTTCACGTAAGTTCGACATGTAATAGCATATTTCAAGATGGGAGCCGAATTATTTACACCAGGCAAACATCGAAAAATACGGTTTTCGTAATGCGGATATCAAAATATAGGCTGAAATGTAAAACATTAAATTAAGTGAGGATGAGAAGGTGTACCGTATTTTCTTAATTCCTCATTGAGCTTGAAAACCGACTAAATTATGAATATCTTGATTTATCATTTACTTGGTTATGGGAACCTCCACTATTGATACACTGAGGTTCGCTTTCTGATGGGTATCTCCCGTGATTTCAATATGCAACTAGTCAAGTTGGCAACAGTGATGAGCCGTTAAAAAGGAGAATAGGGCGGCAATATTTGCTTTTTAGTGTATACCCTTACGTGACAAGCACATTTTGAAATAGTGCAGGATCTATTCCGTAAAATTAATTTTTCGAAACGAACCACTTAGCGAAGCTGGCGCTACGACATGAGAAGATTGTGAAGCTCGTTTGTAAACGTAAACAAACACTTCTAATATGGCAGGATCTGGGTGGACTAAGGAAGCTGTTAGTGCTTGTATAAGATTAAAATGCCAATGTATCACAACAAAAATGCAAGAATGGGGGCAGAAAATTCAATCGCCGAATTTGTCCGGATTTCTCCACGGATTATATAAAATAATTTTACTGTGAACAACACAACTTTTTTCGTCATATTTTTTATAAAATTTGTTGTACAACAAATGTCACGAAACATTTTACCGTGATCAGCGGGCATACTCCTTTCTGGTCGCGACTGTATTACATTTTTGTGGAATTCAGTCATATAGCCTTCCAAATTGGGCGCTGAAAGGCATAAATAATGTATAAGGAAATGTGTATAATATTTTAAATAATAAAAAGCTATGTTATTATTATTATTATTATTATTATTATTATTATTATTATCTCTTTTTCAGTCCACATCATGCCACATGCCGATGGAGCTGGAATAAATTGATTAGATCTTCAGGAATGTTTGCGAACTAATCTCTGTTGACTTCACAGCTTTTATCAATCAGCAAACCGGCAGTGTCCCTCAACACCGTCCGCCGCTCTGTAAATAGCCAGCAGTGTCCTCGAAAATCATTTGTATATCATTCGAGCGTGATCGAATTTGCTTTTTTATCAAGAGCAATAATTTGTTGTTATGTTTTTCGGACGTGACTTCCATATAAAACAACCAACACTTCAACACATGAAGTAGAGAGTTTTGCCGTGCATAATGATTCAGTGTAATTCATTAAACTGATAACATCATACATGCAATATTGACTAGATATTGCAGTGTGGACTCTGTTTGTTTCTAACTTTCTAACACGCAACATCATATTGTCCTCATATTCATTAGATTTCTAGTAACGATACGATTCTATTGACTGTTTATCAATATCCATGCATCAAGCATTTAGAAAAAACTAGTTATCTTCATTTAAGAGCAGTAAGCGTCGAAGTAGCATCAGTCAGTGTGTTACTGGATTGTGAGTGTAGATGGTAAGGCAGTAAAGAGGAGACTTTAAAGAAAAATGTCCAAGTAACATCGTTTCGGTTTCAATAAAAAGTGCATGTTATCTGTGCGTGACGTTTGGAAGCGTTTCTAGTAGAAAGAACATGTCCTAGAGAAGAAGTCTTTCTTTATTGTAATATAGAAGGCAGTGCTTTCTTCTCCTCACCCAGCCATCTGCCCGGGTCGTACAGGACCGTCTTTTGCATTCCCTACCAACGTGCTCTTCTAGGTCCAGTCATATGTCACTACAACAAACTAGATCTGCTGCCAAGGCAATCTAAACTCCGCACCTATTGCTCTGTCATGGACTCCTAAATACTCCTCCTGCTGTATTACCTAAAGAAAGTAAAGCTTCAATCTTTCCACAGTTAAGTAATAATAAAAACTATTTTCGTAGTGTCTCTCTATATCCTACAAAACTTGGACTTCGAAGTATTAACATAGCAAAATTACGACCAGACAAATTATTGTTCGAGAGTTGAATTTTAAACACGATTTTAGTTAATGTTATTCGCAGTGTGCTTCAGTGTCGAAAAATTAGATACCAGAATTTAGCAGATATTGTCTCCTTAAACACAATTATCTGGATATAACAACGGTTTTCACTGTTGGAAGATTTAAGCAACAACTACGTCCGTAGTGAATATTATTGTCAGTGTGCTTCAATGTCGAATAATTTTCGCTGATTCTACAGTAACAAGAATAAAAAAGAATTAGCATCAAAATGTTACAGCGAAGTTCAATTTTGGCAGTTTAGTGATAAAACTATTAGGTTCTGAAACATGTTCCCGTTGTCACCCACATTCAACAGTTATTGTGTCATTAAAATCCATTACTTGAAGAAAACGCAACTTTCTGCTGTCGAAGATCAAAGCAAAACTTACGTCTTTAGTTAATGTTATTTGCTGTGTGCTTCGATGTCGCCTAATTTTGGCTCATTCTGCAGTAACAGCGTTAAATGTTACAACGAATTCTGGCAGTTGGTAATTAAAAAATTGGCGCTGAATCTGACAAATTCATCATGGTCATCTGAATACTTCAGCAACGGTTTTTCCATGAAATGCTATTGTAATATTTGTGCTTCATGAGTTAAACGGGAAACACAACCCCTTTAATTCGCGATATAAAATACGCGAGCGAATAATTTTCTTCAGAGTATCAGAATCAAAGAACATAAAAGTACCTGATTCTTCACTCCAGCTGAATTCGAGTGTTTTCATGTTTGAATTACTTTAATTTTAATTTCAGCGAGTTTCTCACAGAATTCACATGACAAAAAAATCCTCTAGTGCTATGATTACTTGAAATCATAACTCATTGTGTTTTACAAAGCATTTCGTGAAGGAAAATTTCTTTGATGAATCATTTAATCATCTGTACTTTCTTTTACGTCACAACGATACCGTTGATTTCCAGAACAAACCATAACTTCGGTACAGCACGCTATAAGACTGCCATGACCATATGAACGCAGGAACTACAAAAGGAATACTGTCCATTTATTTTCCAGTACCTCAGTTACAATCTGGGTGCGCTCTTGCACGTAATTTGTAAGAAATATTATAGAATATTTAAATTCATTTTAGCTTAGGTGGTTGTTCGTACAGAATATATTAGGCACATCTCATAACACCGTGTACTAGACTAAACATTGAATATTTTACCTTATGAAATGAGGTAAGAGGTAAATGAAGACAACCCTGCTCTACTCTCCCTTGGTTATCAACAACTTCTAGTAATAATTACACTGGAGCCTTCCAATGGAGGTTTTTTCAGCTTACCGCATTCTTGTCATTTATTTCTAAGACAAGACTGCTGCACAAAATACTAGCAAACTTCGGCTGTCGTACGAACAGAATGCATGAAATACATCTAATTAAAAATATCCTAATACAAGAATTGAATATTGTGTTTACAAACAAGAGTAAGTGATTAAGATAATTCTATCCTGCCACACCTTCTGGATTTGCAACCGGAAAACTCTCTGAGTCACCACAGATTAATTGCTTGTTGGTATGGTGTGCCCATGGAATCTTGTATATAAATAGATACGTCGATAATTCTAAGGCCTGACGAATCCTTCCATGTCGATCGTTTGACTTCGTAAAGTATTCCCTGTATTATTTTGTGTGAATCCTCCATCAAAGTAAAGAAAAACACTAACCATGAAGGCCTTAAACGTACCATCTTCTGACTTATTTTCTGCAATCTCTCCGCTTTATTATGCTTCTAGAATTTTTGGCCTGATCAACCTGGAATACGTCAGAACTAAGGATTCGAGAAATGAAGCAGTATTAGTGTGCAGGTCCAAATCTGCTACGGTATGGACCATAACATTGTTCATATCCCTCCTTATTGGATTCATATACCACTCGATCTGTGACACCATGGGGGGATTTGCATCGCTTGGAAACACTCTCTCGCAAATTGTCAGGTGCATTCTGGTAACACAGATATTTTCCGTGGCACTCTCTTCGATGATATTGAATTCTTTCGTGCACGATGTTAAATTTCAAAATATTTTTGAGATTCTGATAGGAGTGGACTCGTGTTTGCTGGGTTCAAGTGGAGAATATAGAAGACTGAAGCGGATAGTTGTGTTGCAGTCTGTGGTAATGTTTTGCTACCTCAGCGCACTCTACATTACATCCGCTATCATCTGGTACATTCCCTACGGAAAATACTATTTTATCATCCATTATTGTGCACATTTGACGTCCACCCTTGTGTACGTGCAGTACATAAACTTAATATATTTAATAAAAAGGAGATATTTCCTTTTAAATGAGCAACTTCGAGGCTTCTTGTGGGGTAAAAGACGCATGTGGTACAGCGAAGAAAGCAACTTGTATTCTTGTGGCAGGTTCCAACAGTCTCGCAACCATTCTGTTCCAAAATCTTGCAGAGAATTCCAACCAAGACTAGAGACGCTCATACCTCTTGCAATGTTCCGGAAAAAACACAAGGACTTGTATAATGTAGCTCTTTCTGTGAATTCTATCTACGGTCCATCAGTCTTCTTGTTGATGATATATTTCCTGATGTGTATTCTCTATGATGTGCACTATATAATCTTTTGCTACACAGAGAACATCCCTGGCAATCTCTTGGGTATTGGCGTCACCGTGCAGTGGGACTTCATGCATTTGTTTCAGTTGCTCACGATTACAGGAGGCTGTTCCTGGGCCTGTGCTGAAGCCAACAGTTCTGGTTCCATTGTCACAGATCTCATTCTCCAAGAATCTGCACGAGGAATCAACATCAGAGAACTGAAATTGTTTTCTCTACAGCTACTGCACACAAAGTTATCGTTCAGCGCTTTCGGTTTCTTTGCAATAGACTTGAATGTCTTGTGCGCATTCACTGGAGCCGCTGTCACATATGTTGTGCTGCTTACGCAGTATTAACACATTCCGGCCGCGCCAGCACGCAGGCATTAAATGTCGAGAACAAACTGTGCACGCAGTCACTACAATATATAAGATATAGTATTGAGCCCGTCTCGCCATCAGGAGTTATGAGGTGGATGGGTGCATTGTTCATGAACCCGACGCTTGAAACAAGGATAGGAGGTTATCTGTATTTGCCACGGTAAAACAAATAATTAAAAGAAAATGTGAAATGAAAAACCTAGTGTATTAACATTAAAGCAAAAAAGAATCTTTGTTGGCAAGAAAATCCACATTAACAGACATCATCATTCCAGTTCTTGATGTTCGAATTAAAATAAATAAGTTCTGAAAACACATTTCTCTCGATAGTATTTACAATTGCATTTAGGATTTTATGAACTTGTTTACACTCATCTGTAATGTAAAAAGTTTCTAATCTCACATTCAATCACTCTCATTTTAATTCACAAATACACACGCGGTTCCTAGATTAATTAGAATTAAGATGCAGATAACACTGATATCTCTCAAATTTAATTTTATGGTAAATATAGTTTTAGATTATTTGTATCCCTTCCTTGCTCAAATGTTGTTAAGTCGAATTCATTCTTAATGCTTAATGCACCCCTAAATTTTTGACTAAGGAAGTAATTAGATATGTGGTTAAATTGTCCTATTGGAACAGAATTACATCTTCCGATTAAACAAAATTAAATATTTTCAATTGAAAAAAATACTAGGCTACGAATCCGCCTTAATTGCTCTCAACAAAATTAAAGTTAACACAAAAATCCTCCCCACTTCTAAAGATAAAATTATTTAAGGCTGGCAATACACATTTATAAATGAAAACAGGCATTACTGAAAACGACCAAATACAACCAATACAAATTTTTCATACTACCAACGATGCGTTGAAAAAAGAAATATAAGATACAAACTGCGCAAATATCAAATAGCAATATATATGGTACAAATTACTCGAAAGATCATTTAACTCCAGTCTACTCACTTATTATTATTATTATTATTATTATTATTATTATTATTATTATTATTATTATTATTATTATTATTATTATTATTATTATTAATGTACCGGTACTTTATATTTTCTTGTGGATAATGCTGTAAGTTCGAATACACACGTCCCATGTGAAGAATATTATAAACCTCACGCTGTCATCGTAACAGAACTTAATTAACTGTGACCGATAATTTAAATCATTCACTTAAAGATGTAATTTGACTGGAAACCCTGCGAGAAAATCCACATGAACTAAAAAAGTACCAGCCCGGGAAATCAGGGACATTTAAGCATGTAATTACACCATCACATGTCTCTAACCCTGACGCTTTCTACCAGAAAATATGGGCAAACCCCATCTTTGACCTCGGCAGGCTTATTTCTACTAATATCTTAATCAATCCAGTGTATCAAAAAATTTAATTAGTGCTCCACAAATTAATTACACCGATCTTGCTCAAAAGTATAGCACAAATCGTCCCATATTATTTTCAAGGTTCGACGACATTAGAACTGGATTTTAGACCAATGCAGAACAAAATTAATCTGAGAACATCTTGCAAATCTAAAGCACATACAAATACTCGATTCCACATTAATGGCATGAGGCTGTGCTAAGCTTAATTAAATAGGTGAGTTATAACCATCATAATATATCAAAGACATTATGATAAAACTGCTGATGTTTGTATATTTTTTATTATTATCATTAAAATCAAATATAACCGATTTTCGGACACTGAGATCCATCATCAATGATTGAGAAATTATTTAAAACATGCTAATGGGTCAAGATAGAATGGAGCCCAGATGAAATAAACTTTAAAAACAAGGAAGGAGAAACAAATGACGGAGAGTATGAACCTAAACGCTACACCTTAAACATGTTCTTTTATGTTATAACATACCATTAAAAGTGTTGGCTGGACATGATGTTACAGCTGTTACACAGATGTTCAGGTGGTGGTGGTGGTGACCATTGCTTCAAGAGGAAGTGCAAGTTGGCAACCATCCTCTATTAACACTAATCAGAGAGAAGCTTCTGACCTAAAGGAGACAAGGACCACCAAGGGCGTGAAAATGAAAGACTCCCTGGGCCTCCATCCGTAATACCGTCGGTATCTGAAAAGAATGAGAGTTGACCAAGGAAGATCGGATAGGATAATAAGAGTGAGGAGACTGACACAAATAGTTAGGAGCAATGGCAGGACTCATCTAAGGGCTCCATGGTCGCAATCCACACTCCCAACTTACGAGTCCCTGGCGCAGGGGATCCCGTGGGGAAAACAGACGTTCAGTCTCAGAGTGTGTTAGAAGCACATGATATTGCGCCATCTCAAGGTTTAAACAATATATTACTAGCAGTGTTCTCTGTTAAAATATTATCAGGTTCATTTTTTCTGTCCCATAAATATTTCAATAATTTTCTGGGTATTTAACTCTACATCATAATTACCTTTAACCCTAGAAATGCCAAACAACGCGCTTGGGACGCACAGTATATGCTTTCGCTTAATCAGCTTTAACATCATTTATATTTCACTTACGCTATTGCAGCAAGTAAGACACTGAAGACAAAGCATCAAGTATTTTACCACACATTTCTCACTTGCCGCAATTGACTCAGGGTAGGTATGAATTTAGATGTTTTTTCCTCATCGCCGTAGTCACAGTTGGTATGTAACTTCGCGCTTGCTAGCTATTGCTGTTGCTGTTATCTTTCGACCGATTATTGAGATTATTTCCATGTTGTTTCTTTTGAAGTGTAAATGTGGGGTGCAGCACTTCTGGAGACCTATGAGGCCTCACAGGAGAAGAAAACTCTCTGGGAATGACTCCGAGTAGTGGTCGGCGACTGAAGAAACTGTGTGCAGCTCGAAACTTTTAATCCATTTTTGGTTTTGTTTCTGTGTTTAACTTTGAGAATTTAATATATTTTAAACTAGAAAAATTTTGCTTGTCTTGTATGCAGCGATTTTTAAAAAAATGAGTATTATTTATTATTAAAGCTGAACTTGAAAGTATCAAAAGAACTTATTTACTTTTCAAAAATTTGATCCCCTGATACTCACCACATAAGTAAGTAAATTATCTAACACTTACATGAGCATGTTAAATTATGTTTTCTGAGTAATACGGTGTGCTGCGTGTGTAACTTTTCTCTTTCTAAGCATGCTTAAATTTATTTAAAATGTAAATGTGCAATGCATAATTAAAAGGTCTGGCATTTCGAAAAAATCACTCGGCACTTCCAGGGTTAAGAATTAAATTATTTTTTACTCAGTGCCATGTTACCAGGGTGACTAAGTGAAGAAGATATTGAAGTCCGACAACAGGAAGATGAATTTAGAAATATTGAATATCTTAATCATCCAAAACAGAAATTAGAAGTAGGGGATGAGGGTAAACACTCGTGCTTCCTTATAGTTTACATTTTATTATTATTGTAAAGATGTTTTGCAAAAGCTGAATATCTGTTGTATTTTACAGTCTTAAAATATTCTTGGTATAGTTGAGTTAGTGTAACCCAGTCTTTCGGATGCAGATCATTTTACAGTCACTACAGGTAAACTGGTATAAACGTAATTTATTGTAGATTTGTTCTGATATTTTGGTTTTAGTTATAAAAGCTATGTCTGGCTTAATTTTATTGGAGGTAATATCTTAAATAAAAATATAATGAAATAGTGAATAGAATAAAATAGCCCCATCCCCTAGTTCCGCCACACTTACTTGTGCCAGACTCCTGCCTTTCGTCTCTCACATTTCCATTCTATTTAACTCGTGCACTGATCAAGCTGGTGATGATGGGATAGGACAGAGCTAGGAAGTGACCTATGAGCCACATTTTTGTTCATAAACAGGATATAATTTGTTTCAAAAATATAAACAAATAAGGGTATGTTAAAACTGCAATGTTGAAACCCGTGCCTGTTCTGTAAGTTTCATTTGAGTATACTGAGTACCTAGAGACGAGACTTTCTTAAGACGCCGAGCAAAGTTCTTTGCGAAACCGAAAGAATTCCACTCTCTTTTCTTGACAAGCTGAATAGCTTATTATCATATTTAGAATTGAAGACCTTCCCGCAGTAAGGACGTAACCCACAATATTCGAAAATGAGATTTCACTGGAAATAGGGGGTATCATGATGCCTATGTGCTGCAGTTTCATCTTATGTCTTACATTTGAACTTGGAGCAGAACTTAGTCCTCCGCAGTGAACATCACCCAACACGGTGGAGAGTGCCTGTGTTGGCTCATCACCAGGTGTAATAGATCATTTAAAAAAGGCCATAGACGAAATCACATCTATATTTTGAAATATTTTCTTGGCCTTATTGTTGTTGTTATTTTTATTCTTACTCTAATACTATGTGCTATAATTTGTGCTCCAAGTGCACGTACAGAAATTCTCTTCTGTTATACAGTCTCTGTTCGTGATGATGGCAAATGGATCAATTTGAGATAAGGAACTGTAGTCCGGAAACGTTTGAATCATGCGTTATTAAATATCCAAGTTCTTTAACGTTTTTCTGTTCTTAATAGACGTACCGGAAGCCAACGACATGGGGTTGTCACCTTTAAACACTCTTAAAAGCCACCAACTCAGTCGGGTTTGAACCTGTTAACATGGCATTAGTAGACCAACGACGTGTCCACTACACTACTGCGACCGGCAGTCAAAAGTTAAAGCAAAAATCGGTCTGATACCTCTGATTTCTTCTTCTGGGGCCATGTAGAAAGCCTTGAGTATGAGACACCTGTCGAGACTGACGAAGATCTCTTGGCAAGAATTCTCGCTGTTCAAAGGACACCGAGGATATTCGAAAAGGAACGACAGAATTTTGTGCGACGCAGGTGGACGCCTTTTCGAACATTCGCTGTAAATGGAACAGCTTGTGAGACTTGTGCAGGTAAACGGACTTAAATGAGTAGAATTTTGCGTAACTTTTGACTCGATCGTTTCCAGACTAAGGTTCCTTATCTCAAACTGATCAATTTGCCATCCCCCATCATCGCTGAAAGCTTTTAACATCAGCACGGATACACTCTGCATAAATGGACACATTTGTACACTTGTAAATGCAATTGTTTCGAGTAGTGTATTCCATGAAATAAATCCCAAAAATAATTGTCCGCTCTCCTGAATATTTACTAATGTGTTCGTTATAGTGATGGGAATATCAAATGTTTTAAACTACTGCTAGACTATCGATTGTGAAGCGTGACTAACGAATGAAAACTTCCGGTATTTTTCATTCGGTTTGAAATTACTTAGAGAGTAGTAAAATACGTTTTGTACTGGAGTGCTCGACTGCTAGTAACTAGTAATTAGTTATTTGCTAGTAACTACAAAGATCGAATGTTGAAATGTGGGTTGTTGTATTATACTGCTGATTTGTATTGCTTTGTTTGTAGTTATATAAACGGAAATATAGAGACTAGTAACAAACGCTACACACTGTCCGAGTGAAGGGATAGGAAACGGAATATGTTGGTGTATAAAATGAGATAAAATTCCCTATTAAATTAATTGTAGTAATTATGTTTCATTTTCAGTAAAAGGCATTTTTATGTCCCAAAGCACAAGTTAATGAATGTATGATTGTCTGTTCACAAAATAAGAAAAATTAGCTAATTTCAGACGAAAGTTAGGTTCACACCTTATTGTAATTACATCCCATATTAAAGTAACGTGAACTAAACTAAATGAAAAGACAACATACTTTCCAAGCGTCACGTAATACTGCATACATTAACTTAAAAATCTTTCCATTTATTTACGGTTAATGTTCAATTATTAGAGGTTCATGGTCGGCACATGGAAAGTATTTATAAAAACGATAACATGATTATCTATTGATGAAGTACACAATAATAAAATTTCATTGACCATTATATAAATTGGAGTCAGATTCTGCGAGGGGGAAATAAATCAGAACATAATTTTCGCTTCATTCGTTTATGTTTACTTCGTAATTCGCGCCAGTCAATAGGTTCATGCCAATTCTGCTGACTTTACTCCATGGCGAAAGAGGAGACCGATTTCAGCGCCGACAGTTGGGAACAATTGGAATTTGCGATCCGAATTGAAAACCGAATGCAAACGGAAACAATCGGTTGTAACGGTTGTTGACGACTATCGAATTAAGATCGATTCACACATCTCCGGGACGTGACGGCATCTTCCGTGAAAATAAAATATCGTCACCATGTAAATGAAGCAACGAGCTAGAAAGAGGACTATAGAGTGGCTAACATGGCTGCTACAGTGCTCTGGGTGGTGCCAAGGCGAAATAGCGACTCCATAGTTTAAGCGCCATTCATATAATTTCTCCGCATACGGTGCGATTCTTCTAATAGATTAGATCGAAGAAAATATGCTCTCTACGTGTGTGGCATGCAATTGCATAAATTGTAGAGAAAACACGAAGAATAAATATCATATTTTAGATAAGATTCTTTTTTTACTAAAGTACACAGTTTTGGGCGATTAGCAGAATTACGTTGCCTGTGTAGCACAATCCAGCACGTGTACATTAGGCCTACTTTTATTTTCTTGTATTTGGTATTTGAAGGTGCTCAGATAGGTTACCTTTGTGTCAGTAGATTTACCGGCCCGTAAGGGAACTCCACCGGGGCAAATCTCCGGCACTTCAGCTTTTCCGAAAACCGTACTAAGTAGTCGGTAGGACGAAAAACCAATACCACTATTTATTATTACATTGTATCCTACAGAGCACATTTCCCCAGCATTTTGAAAATAAATATAAAGTGAACAACGATGTTACAAGACGCCTGCTGTCCAACGCCACACCTACAATATTTAGAATTTCCTAGTCACCTCATCCCCTTTGCCAACGATACGGAGTAATATGAGGACTTTCAGTCCTACATCACCACTACTACTGAGCGAGTTGGCTACGTGGTTCGCGGTATATAGCTCTTAGCTTGCATTCGGAATATAGTGAGTTCTAATCCCACTGGCGACAGCACTGATAGCTGGTTTTCCGTGGTTCCCATTTTCACATCAGGCAAATACGGGGGCTGCTGTGCCTTAATGCCACTGACACTTCCTTCGCAGTCCTAGCCTTTTCCTATCCCATCGTAGGTATAAGGCGTGTCTGAGTGGGTGCTACATAAGGCAAATAAAAATCGGCGTTACCATAATCTCCTTCTAAAGATAATCGAAGTGAATTATTCAGGAAAGTTAACTTATGTGATTTAAGATCATTATCACAAGAAGAACTGTTCTCTTTTTTAGCAATTATTTCAAATTGTTTATCCTACAAATTATTGTTCTTATTTTATTGTTATTGTTATTATTATTATTATTATTATTATTATTATTATTATTATTATTATTATTATTATTATTATTATTATTATTAAGGGATACTTTATTACACCATTGTTCACTTCAAACCTTGTACCCCACGGCTCTAGAATACTTATTTTTCGTAAATTATTATTAGTTTTACGCCTTACTAACTACTTTTTCGGATAAGCCGAGGTGCCGGAATGTTGTCCCGCAGGGATTTGAGCACCTAAATACTATCGTACTGAGCCAGGATCTAACCTGCCAAGTTGTTTAGTGTCCGGCTTCTTGGCTGAATGATCAGCATGCTGGCCTTTGGTTCAGAGGGCACCAGATTCGACCGGGTTGAGCATTTTAACCGGGTAGTCGACAGTTAATTCCTCTGGATCCGGGACTGGATAACCTTCTTCATATACACACAACAGAACATTCTACCACCACTACAGAAGCACGCAATAGTAAATACATCACTCCACCTAGGGTTGGCGTCGTCAGGAAGGGCACCCGGTCGTAAAATTAGGCTAAATCCATACAAAATGCCAATTCCAGGTAAATGGAAAGATATCAGGATTTATTATTATTATTATTATTATTATTATTATTATTATTATTATTATTATTATTATTATTATTATTATTATTATTATTAAAGTTATATGAATTATTTCTCGATGTTGTTATATTGCTTTGCTCAAGGTTTTCTGTTCTATATTTTCATTCCCTGTAAGTGGGTCTAAATTTTTGGCAATGTCTTGTGATTTGTTTTGTAATTTGGACTAGTGGAAATGCGCTAATTTTCTTTCTTTATACAATATGTAAGTACGTAGCCTGTATCTTGTATTTTTTTAATGTCCTTTTAAACAGACATTGCGCATCTTTGAGTGCTTCCCTAATAAAGAAAACTGTGAAACGGTATTTATTCCCGCAGCCTCTGTACTTGCTTCATCACAAGCCCACTCGATTTGGTCGCTTACAATATGGCGGACGTGGCTTTCAAGTAGATTCAAATATGGCGGTCCAATAGCCACTCTATAGTCCTCTTTCTAGCTCGTTGAAATGAAGGGATGAGGTCCAACACTTCCGTTGACGTCATTCGCCGTGACCTTCAGTGCTTCTCCGTGATCCGTGCCGGCAATACGTATTCGATGGCAACAATATTTTCTTGTTTTCACGGACGTGATTTCTCTCTTCCCGCCTTCCTGCTTCTCTGCTGTATTCGAGTACTGAGGTTATTATCTGTGTACGTTTGAACTGTTCTTTACCTCCCAAAATGAAGGACGAAATGCTGATTGAATTAGTGAAGGCACACTTTTTTCTATATAATTTAGCTGATTCGAAATATATGGATAGTGGTTTGAAGAAGCGTGTATGGGACGAAATTGGCGAGAAAATGGAAGCTGAAGGTAGTTAACTAACGTTTTTTGCTTTTAAGATTACGAAAATCAGTCTTTCTGTACATAGGCACCGACTTTGGCGCGGTAAGGCACTTTCTGCCCCTAACCTTCAAAGTCAGGGGTATTAAAATTAATCAACAATTTCATTTATTTAATTTTTCAAGTAATTGAAAGCAAATGTAGTGTATCCGTGAAATTTTACTTCGTCGTCCTTCAAACACTTATATAGAGTAGAAAACTCTCCTTTCTTACCCCTGCGTTTTCATATAGGATGAACCTACTGATTCTTCCCCTCTTTCTCCTCTTCATCCAAGATTATAGCTATCATTAACAGTTCATCATCACTAAAAAAAACTCATCATGGATCACTTGATTGCCGACGTATAACTGCACGGAACTGAAGTGTGGGAACAGGCGTGAAATATTCATGTCGGAAAGGACGGATACGGACACGGAGAGCGCCGTCACGTCCCGGAGGTTTGTGAATCGACCTTTATTCTGAAGTTTTCATACAATAGTCCCTTCATTGGTTGGTTACATCCTTATTGCGGGGATGTCTTCAATTACATTTTAAACAAATAAGCAAACAAACAAACAAAAAGAAATGAGCAGTTAGATACGAAACCCCTTCCGGCTCTCCTCAAAACTGGCAGGAAAACAAAGCCCAAAATACCAAAAATGAGATATTACAGCAGTAGAATGGGAATAGCAGGATACTCGTCTCTCAATGTACAGCACATATTCTAAAAAATTAGCCATAGTCACCGAATTACAGAGGCATGGAATATTGGTACTTATGTAAAAACAACCTGTGTCAGTTGGGTTTCCAGCAGGAATAACCGCATTCAAATGAAACTGGTTGTTTTTGACTGCAAGCAAAAAAAAAATTCCGCCATCTTGCGTTCGGCCCATCAGTTTTGTACCAAATGACAGCGATAAAGTGATAAGTAGTTGCCGCAGTAGGCCATCTCCATTCGATGTCGTAGTTGTGACCCAGGACATGTGGTTTCAAACTTGAAAGGTTTGTGTGCATTCCTTCAGAAGCCAGAAGGTGGACCGTTAAACGTACAGCTGGAGGAGAGCCCAGAATATACTGATGATCGTGATCATTGTAGCGGCGATTAGGTGTCAATAAAACAATTATAAAATAAAAACATCTGGAACATAAAGTAAAATTCAGAATCGTTAAAGCCTTATGATTAAATCAAAATTAAACAAGGTAAAATACACGGAAACTAACGGCGGGTTGTGGACAGCGGAAGGAACCCTACGAGGATATGGATCGAAGGACTTTTATGGCGGAAACTTCAAAAAAAAAGTATGATTTAATTTTTACCTATTTATTATTATTAAAAAACATCAAAGAAAAGGAAATAAGGAACACTACCAGTAGCATAAAAACCATATATAGTTATACCAACCCAGATGAAATGAAGTTGCAGTCTTACAATCTTACCGATACTGGTCTTCATGAAAAATACTTGTAATGTGAATCAACCTCCTTCACCAAAAAAAAAAAAAAAAAAAAAAAAAAAAAAAAAAAAAAAAACACAGGTCATAGGAAAATAATTCCAAATGAAGCAGATTTACTGAGGTCAAACTTAGCGAGAAACTGAATTTAAATTACAAAACTGCTAGAAAAGCTCACCTCGTGCCACGTAAGACGACTTTACACGATAATAAATTATAATTGTTTTCTGAAGGAAAGATCGATGGGTAAACTCCCGTGAAAAAGTAAACCGTGAAATTTAAGATCTGCTTACCCCAAAAGAAGCCAGGGCTCCCATAGAGCACAGAGCTCCCGGACAACAGGTCCGCTCTACATGATCCCGAAAACGGAGAATGAAGCTCCCCTGCGACGCGCTTCCCGAAGGTAGCCGGTGGTGGGTGGTGCAACAGGAAATGGCGCAGAAAAATGAATGACCAATGACCACACAGAAGTTACCCTTCGATTTATTTAAACAAATCAAGTTTAAATTTTTAATTGGACGCTTCTTGACTCGTCCTTGAAAACTTCTCGAAGCTTGTATCTTGTGCAAGTCCCAGAAAAATCGGACACGTGCAGTACAAGGTGCACCACAAATTACAATTATAAAATTTAATACAATTTTTAAATGATCCAAAATTTCTTTGAAGAAGGCCAAATATGTAAACTCTCGCAGCACGTGTCACAATAATGATGTACAGTGGATGAAGATGATAACAGTGATGGATGCACCGAGTGAACAATGATTCTACTGTGTTATATTCATCCGACTTTTTTCTTATTTGGCAACAGAAATAACATTAAAACACTATATTTAGCCTATAACTTAAATTATTAACGTAAGTTACATCATCATTTTTTTATTTCGTGCGTAACAATTGGTCAAAACACAACCCGAGACTTGCTAGATACACTTTTATTACATCCGTTCTTACAGATGGCCCAATATCATTAAGCCTTCATTAAATAAAGACAAGTTGAACGCGGCATTTAAAATCCCATCAGTTTGCTATACAGTGTGATGCAAGAAGAGCAAGAAAAACTGCCAAATTTCTGTGATAAAAAGTAGACTATCATAAAGTTTTGTTGAATAAACTATGATAATATAGGCATTGACTTATATGCATATGTAATGACAAATTCTACTGCTCGTAAAGTGAATGTAAGGAATATTATGTATTCTTCGTAACAATTTCGGACAAAAATAACCAAAAGTCAGAAAGGTTTTTTTTAAGAGGACAATTTTAAACTTTCAATATCAAAAAGTTCAACAAACTGTTTATTCCCTTCGAGGAGATGCATGAAAATTTTGCCTGGTTTCATTACAACACAAAACCACATTTAGGTAGTTAATTGTTTCTCCTGAGAGTCTGCCTGATTGAGGCGGTCAAGGCGTGATCGGTTCACCCGAAAGGGCGTAGGTTCGATTCCCAGTCAGTAAGTTGAAAAATTAAGAAACGAGATTTTCATTCCGTAGATGCATATGGTCTTGGTGTTTACACTACCTACATCAAAATGAGTGGGAGGTTAATTCCTGAGGTCAAAGGTGGCCGGGCGTACAGCTAACCACTCTACCCCATCAAGTGCCGAGGTTATGGATAGTGGAAGTCTTTTCCTCCCATCCCTCTAAGGACCTTCGTGGACTCTACGGAGATGACTTTGTTTACTTTATTGTTTCTCCTGATCATTTCATAATTTGACATTGGTTGTTTTTGTCAGAAACTCTTCAATTGCTGAAATATTGTTCCATATCTACAGCAAGAACTTTGAAATCTTTAGATCTACTTTTTTCATCTGTTGTGTAAGTTACATTATTTTATGGTTTATGTATGAACACTACTTGTTCAACAATATTTGAAAAGAAAACTATTGTATAATTTTACTTAGTTCAATAAATGAGTTACTTTTTCCTAAAAATGTATTGGTTCTGTTACCTTATCGTAACTAAATATATTTTTAAAAAAAATAATTGATAGGTAAGTACCATAGGAAATTTCGTATTACAGCTTGTGTATTATATTTGTAAGGGGCTACAAATTGTGCAAGTTGTTTTATTTTGAGACGTCGGAAGTAATGAGCACTTGGGGTATCACATATCTTTTATGCAAAATATGGTTTCTGCCTATTCCCTATTCCCTTCTAATTAGTGTTAATGGAAGACGTATGTCCAGTTGTACACCACCATCAATTCAACCTCTATTGTTCAACTCTTATGTCCGTTGCTCACGGTCAAATTCAAGTTTTATAAAACCTTTGATAAAACTCTCCATAAAATAGGACACGGCCTATCCTGTAAAATTAATTTTGCGGAACGAACCAATTAGCAGATCTAAAATCACGATGATGCTGGCGCTACACCGTGAGAAGATTGTGAAGCTTGTTTGTAAACATAAACAAACACTTCTAGAATGGCAGGATCCGGGTGGACTAAGGAAGCTCTTAGTGCTTGTATGAGGTTAAAACGCCAATGTATCACAACAGAAATGCTAAAAAGGGACGCAGAAACACAAACCAGGCTGATGTAAAGGCGAAGATAAATGGGCTTCGAACTCAATATTCTTGGCAGCACATACAGATCTTAGCTCAAAATTTGTTTCGGAGATGACCTACCTGATGTTTCCACGGATTTTATAAAATATTTTTACAGTGGGCAACACAACTTGTTTTCGTCATATTTATATACCATTAGTTGTACAACGAATTTTACGAAACATTTTACCGCATTCTCTTCCGATAGCGACTATATTATATTTTTTGTGGAGTTTAGTTGCATAGTCTTCCATAGTGGGCGCTGAAAGATACAGCAATGTGTAAAGAATTTTTTATAATATTTGTAATAATAAATCTATATTATTATTATTATTATTATTATTATTATTATTATTATTATTATTATTATTATTATTATTATTATTATTATTATCTCTTTTTGAGTCCACATCATGTCATATGCCGACGGAGCTGGAAAAAATCTATCAGATCTTCAGGAATGTTTGGGAACTTAACTCTGTAGACTTCACAACTTTTACCAATCAGCAATTATCCTACAGAATGCCTCAACACAGTCCCCCACTTTAAAAATAGCTATCAGCGTCATCAAATATCAAACATTATAACATTGGAGGTAATTGGGTGGTTTATCAAGAACAATAATCTTGTTACCTTCTTCGTACATAACTTCCATATAAAACAAAGAAAAATTCAACACATGAAGTACAGAATATATGTTTTGCCGTGCATAATATTCATAATATTCATAACATCACACTTCATACATGAAATATTGACTAGATATTGCAGTGTGGACTTATTTCTTTTTTCTATTTTACTTTCTGGCATGTAACGTTATATTGTTCTCATATGCACTGTATTTCCAGTACCGATACTAATCGTTTGACTGTTTATCAATATCCATACATCAAGCATTTAGTAAAATTGATTATGTTATGAAAATCTCAATCGTTTTGAAGTTGTTGACAATCAGGTAATGTTTTAATAGATTTGTATATTTTAATGTAATCAGCAAAAATAAGAATTTCAGATGATGTTATAGGTTCCGGTAATGCCATTAACAAAGATGAGCAATAACAAAAGCCCCAAGTTAGAACCTTGAGGAACGCCACAAATCACATTAAATTTGGAAGATATATGACGTTTGTAACATGCAACCTGATTTCTGTTTTGTAATTTAGTTGAAAATCCAAATGAAGAAAATTTATTTATTAAGCAATCATGATTAACTTTGTCAAGAGCTTTTTTTAAATCCGTGTAAATTAAATCAACCTGTGCATATTCATCTAAACTGGCAGATACATATTCAGTAAAGTTGCAAAGATTTGTTGCTGCGGATCTTCTAGCCATGAATCCATGTTGTCTCGGTGGGATACTATTTCTAACATGGTCATAAATTTGTTTGTACAATATAATTTCAAAAATTTTGACTGGGACACAAACAATAGTAACAGGCCTATAAATACTGAACAATTTCATATCTCCAGTTTTATATATAGGAGTAGCCTTGGTATGTTTCCATAAGTAAGGGAATGTCTCTGTTTAAACAATTAGGTCAAAGAGTTATACTAATACTTCTCTAAAACCTTTCAAATTATATGAGGGAAAATCATCTGATCATACTGATTTCTTCGGTTCTAGGTGATCATTTTCTTTAAGAAATTCTTCTACAGTTATATTTCTGTACATTAGGTACACCTATTTCATTTAAATGATCATTATTCCAAAATTCCATATTATATTTAGCTTATTCCTGAGAGTGTGTAGTTTTGACATAGTCTGCAAATCCATTAGCTATGTCATCTGGTGATTGTAACAAACAACCGTGAAATTCAAAGTGTAGGTTATTTTCTAAGTATCTCCTCTTGTTATTAATAAAGTTCCAGAATATATTACAATCGTTACTCAAGTTCTTTTCAATCTTCTGGACAAATTGCTTGTATGCAATTGCTTGTATCTCTTTTTATTTTTGCTCTGAGAGTTTTAAATAAATGCATGCAATATTCAAAGATTGTTTTTCTTCTTTCTATTTTTTCTTTTAATTTAATATTACTTATAATATCCTTTGTAAACCAAATGGGATATTTATTCTTGTAGCTTTTCATTTTCGGAACACATTGATCCAGTGTAAAGTCTATAAATAAATACGTTCAAGCTTTTAAAATCTAACCTGCGAACATACGATATTTTACGGATTTATTTAATGTTTCATGGTCTTCTATTAGTTTCATCCACATTAGTGGATTGAGGTACATGTTTAGAACTAGGTGTTTACGAGCACGGACCAACGTTAAGTAAAATCACAACTGTGACAAAATCACAGGTTCTCGTCACAGTAACTTTCCTGGAGCAGAGCAGTTCGGAGTAGTGACTAGAAATCCGTGTCACAATCCATACCTAAGGGAAACTAGAATTCTCAGAATGAATATATATTAGAAGACAAGACGATCCTAACGAAAGATTTTTGAAGGAGCTCTCCACAGAATAATTAAATCCACAGCACTACAGCATTCCCTTGTACGTTTCTTTCCGTTTTCCATGAACGTGAAATAGTACAAACATTCATAAAGAATTCCCGTATGTTTGCAAAATGTTATTAAGAAAGAGAGAATGACAGAGCCCTGTGTAAAGGAGTTTCCTGGAACGAGTAGTGACCGCTTAAGGCAAGTGGACGAAACTAATGGGGATGTCCGTTTTCGGAAATTCGAGGTGTCCGCTTAGATGAGGCTTATTTAACACGTGCCTTATGTAAAATAAAATCGGTTCCGTGGAAAAATTTCCATATAGGGAGGTGTCCGTTAGATTAGGTTGGACTGTACCATCATGGGAGATACTTGAAATGATCTACCTATTCCATTTTTGTATTCCCGACCTGACATTTAAATCACTTACTTTCTTCCCTGTTGACATCACTTTAGTCTTGAAAATGTATTATTCTTATGCTTATCTTCTCTTCTCTTTTCTCTTCACTTTATGGCCTGCTGCTAGAGGCCACCAGCCAATTTCATTTCCTCAGACTTTGATGTTTCCTCTTACTTCCATTCCAATAATCCTTCACCCCTTCACTGTGTTTCTTTTATCATTCCTCAAACAACTTTGTACCAGTTCTATATTCAGTTTTGCTTTCGAATCCTTCCATGTTTAACGATTTATTTAAATAATACTTCTTTCCTTGATTTTTTCTTCTCTTATATTATTTTGTGTTATCCCAAGTGACGTTCCACACTATATTCATGTTGAATACACTAAGTAACACACGAAGGGAGTTCAATATAAAATGCAACACTTTTTTTCTAAAAGCAGGTTGGTTTCATTGAGAACTAAAATACACTGTGTTATACCCCAATCCCTTTGCTACAATACCCTATTTTTAACATAAACTCCGTTCAGTGCTACGGTCTTACGCCACCGTAATGTGAGGGCCTGTATGCCTGCATGGTACCACTCGACTGGTCGATGTCGGAGCCAACGTCGTACTGCATCGATAACTTCCACAACATCCACGTAGTGCTTCCCGCGGAGTGCATCCTTAATTAGGCCAAACAGATGGAGATCCGGGCTATAGGGTGGATGAGGAAGAACAGTCCACTGAAGTTTTGTGAGCTCCTGTCGGGTGCGCAGACTTGTGTGAGGTCTTGCGTTGTCGTGAAGAAGGCTCACCGTGCTTTACACCACTGCCAGGTCTCCGCAGACATTCTGCAAGTGCCTATGAATATCTGTGATGACCTGGTTTTCCGCCAAAAGGAACTCAATGACTGCTCCCTGTTTGGTACGCACCTACGTTACAGACGCCATCTTGAAGGCTAGTTATAGCGCTGCCACCTATCGGAAATTAATGAAACTACGAGACGAAGCGGGAATACTCAAAGATCTCCCAAGCAAAATCACAATTTTGTTAAACCGAAATTGGCCGAGAAATAAAGTGTGTTGCATTATATATTGAACGTCCCTCGTATTACATGCATATCAGAATAAACAATTATTTCACTCTTTCCCTCTCACGCATCTGAAACTAGTTTAGAATTGTATTTCGTGTTGTATTCTGTTTCCAGATCAATACATACACTCCTTCGCATTCCATCCGTCGCACAGCGCCGCTGCAAATAATGGTAAGTGTTAAATTTGGTATCGTAACTCAGGTGAGAATGAAGTAATTAAGCGTCTTTTCTTACTCAGTATGTCGTCGGCCATGTATTGAAGGAATCTGGGCCCCATGGAGATCGCACACTTGCTACGGGCTCTTCAGCTATGTTAGAAATATATTTGCATGTGTTATTGAAGTAGATTATGTGCGGTTCCAATACTTTCAGGCGTTCCAATTTGCAAGAAGTTTGAAATAGATAGATAGATAGATAGATAGATAGATAGATAGATAGATAGATAGATAGATAGATAGATAGATAGATAGATAGATAGATAATGCCTTTATTGGTGGTGAAGTTAGGGCTCAAGGCCCAATCTTTCACTTAACCACTAGAAGAGTATACATTTACATGACTTATAATTACGAATACAAATAAAACTAGTAATATTAATAGCAATAATAATAATAATAATAATAATAATAATAATAATGAGAGAATCCTTAATTTTAAAATACACAAAATAAAGTACACTTAAATGAAGTAACTACAGTAAGCCATTCATTCATGTCATTCATTCCTTGATTCACTCATCAATTATACACCGAGTCAGCGGGATCTACTCAGCAAATGTTCGCGGCAAGCCACCTTAAACTTGCAATGAGAGGGATTGTCTCTAATGTTCGCAGGTAGCAAATTCCATGACCTGGACATAGATATTATGAAGGAGCGGTTGTACACAGCAGTGCGGTTTATAGGTATGGTAAGAGAGGAGCCAGATCTTGTATTGTGTTCGATAGGACAAGAGGTAAGAAAAAGATGAAAACAGGTAGTCGGGAGTATTAATGGAAAGTATTTTGTGCAGAAGTGATAACATGTGAAGTTCACGGCGCTGGTGTACTCGAAGCCACGGCACCTCCTTATAATAAGTTGATACATGAGTATCATATCGCGGATTGAAAAAAAAAAAAAAAAAAAATGGCGTATGGCTTTTAGTGCCGGGAGTGTCCGAGGACATGTTCGGCTCGCCAGGTGCAGGTCTTTTGATTTGACACCCGTAGGCGACCTGCGCGTCGTGATGAGGATGATATGATGATGAAGACGACACATACACCTAGCCCCCGTGCCAGCGAAATTAACCAATTATGGTTAAAATTCCCGACCCTGCCGGGAATTGAACCCGGGACTCCTGTGGCCAAAGGCCAGCACGCTAACCATTTAGCCATGGAGCCGGACATATCGCGGATTAAAAATATGTCTTACGCAGCTGTTCAGGCTCCGCTTCAGTTTCTTGTTACTGTCACAGGTGATTTCAGTCAGCACAGTGTCACTGTAGTCGAATATAGGTAGTATCAAAGAGCGAATTAGTTGTATTTTAGATAATTATATAAATATAAAAATAATTTAATACCTAAGTTCGAATATGCACGAGATTTCTGAGGATTCGAACAGTTATCACAAGGTCATTGTTTGAATTATGAAGTGACAAGAACTTGTGGCATTTGACAACCGCTGCTGGGCTACGGCACCTTACATTATCATTAAGGGATGTTATTGCGAGTGAGTATTTGTCAAACATAAGTCAAAAGATTCCAAATTTGCCTTCTGTCAGAAATCGAAAAGGACAAGTCGACCAGTTAATTAAAAGAGAACGCACCGGGCGAGTTGGCCGTGCGGGTAGGAGCGCCCAGCTGTGAGCTCACATCTGGGAGATAGTGGGTTCGAACCCCACTGTCGGCAGCCCTGAGGATGGTTTTCCGTGGTTTCCCATTTACACACCAAGAAAATGCTGGGGCATATCTTAATTAAGGCCACGGCCGCTTCCTTCCGATTCCTAGCCTTTCCTGCCCCATCGTCGCGATAAGATCTACTGTATCTGTGTCGGTGTGACGTAAAGAAACTAGAAAAAAGTTAAAAGAGAACGCAGCCTACTACGAAAGATATTGGGCAATAGTTGGGTTGAATGACAGGTTCCATTAAGGTCCAACAAAGCAATGTAGATCCAATAACACCAATTAAAAAGAGAAGACCGCTGTTCTACGGGCACAATATATTCCGTATGAACAACGAGCGGATCACGAAAAAAAAATCTGGAATTTTCTGAATCTTAAGCCATGCAGTGTCTATTAATCAATCAATCAATCAATCAATCAATGATCTACATTTAGGTCTGTTGTCCAGGTGGCAGAGTCTCTACCAATTGTTTGCCTTGCTTTTTCTTAAATATTTTCAAGCAAATTGGACTTTTATCGAACTTTTCCATTCATAACTTATTACAATCCCTTACTCCTCATCCTGTAAATGAATATTTGTCCCAATTTGTCCTCTTGAATTCCGACTTTATCTTCATATTATGATCTTCCCTACTTTTAGAAGCTCCACTCAAGCTTATTAGTCTACTAATGTAATTCCCCGGTATCTCTCCACTGATAGCTCGGAACATACCACTTAGTCGAGCAGCTCGTCTCCTTACTTCCCAGCCCGAAGTTTCTAGCACTTTCGTAACATTGCTATTTTATCGAAAATCAACCAGAACAAATTGTGCTGTTTCCTTTGGATCTTTTCTAGCTTTCATATCAAGTAGTCCTGGTCAGGGTCCCATACACTGGAACCATACTCTAACTGCGGTCTTGCCAGAGACTTATGTGCCCTCTCTTTTACATCCTTACTACAACCCCTAACTATGTGAAAAGATATGTAACTTTTCTTAACAACCTCGTTAATATGATTACCCCAGTGAAGATCATTCCTTATATTAACACCTAGGTACTTACATTATTCCCAACCCATGAATTAGAACTGAGAGGATTTTTCCTCTTGGTAAAACTTACAACCCGACTTGTCACCTCGTTTACCATCATACCATTGTTCGCTGTCCATATCACAACATTGTCTAGGCCCCCCTGCAGCCTGCAGCGGCTCACAATCCTGCACTAATTTACTACCTGTACAGTATAACATCATCCGCCTATCTATGGTTTCAGTTCCTTACTTATAGTATCATTTATATTTACAAGAAAACATATGAAATAAGAATTATCAGAACTTGTATAAATAAAAAGTACCGGGTTGAAGGAGTCTGGAGAATCCTACCCAATGAAACGGTCTATCGAGAGACTGACCCAGTTACCAGCAAGATGAAGAAGAAAATAATCTCTTATTTCTTTCACATCTTACGATTACCAGAAAACAGGATTTTACGACAACTAGTGATGAGAAATCTGGGAAAGAAGACATGAAGGCATTGGATCAAAAAATGCAACAAGAGGATCTCAAAACAGCTGGACTCGAAATTACAGATGCAGAGAACAAGAATAAAATTACCACCCTTCTTGAGAATCACAAATTTTCAACTGAAATGTCCGTCTCCACGGCTAAATGGTTAGCGTGCTGGCCTTTGGTCACAGGTTTCCCGGGTTCGATTCCTGGGAGGGTCGGGAATTTTAACCATCATTGGTTAATTTCTTTGGCACGGTGGCTGGGTGTATGTGTCGCCTTCATCATCATTTTATCCTCACCACGACCCGCAGGTCGCCTACGGACATAAAATCAAAAGAACTGCACCTGCCTGGCCGAACATATCTTCGGACAGTCCCGGCAGTAAAAGCCATTCGCCATTTCATTTCATTTCAACTGAAATGATTTACAGAAGGCATATTTCAAACGAATTGAGAACACTGCGATCAGAACTAATGAAGAAGTACTCTGCAGATAAGAATAATCAAACAGTACAGCTTTCAAAGGAAAAATGTACATGGAAGACTCAAGTGGTCCAATGTGGCCAATAAAGATTTTTGTTTTAAAAAAAGCTGTTTGTTCAGGGCGTCGACCTATAGAGATCTTTTGCCTCTACTTGCACCATGTGATATGAACCTGCGGGTAATTGGAATGGAGGAAGTGTAGAGTGTTGAATGTGAGGAAAGGAGCGTTAAGGACGACACAAACACCTAGTCTCCACGCCAGGGATATTAATCAGTTACAATTAAAAGTCCCTGGCCCAGCCGGGAATCGAAACCAGGGCCCCTATACTGTGGGACCGGACGGCTAATAAAGTTAACAATAATAAACATAAAGGTCCAATAATATTAAGATGGTTCCATGAGTGTGACAGAGATCTGCGAGAGATGTACATTGCGGAGAATTGGAATAGTTTCAGGAGGATCGTGAAAGTCGTCATGGCTCTATGGTAGAGTTAAGGCCACTTCACGCAGAAATCTAAACTAAGCTGTTCATGAAAAATACTTCTACGATAATGAGGGTTTCTTTCTTCTGAAGGCGCGGTGCACAGTTCTCTGCGAAACGTAAGTCCATACTTTTACGAAGGTTGGAACTTAAATAGTGGCAACTATTTATTTACAACAGATACAAAAGAGTTACATGTTAGCAACCTTTACTGCCCTTCAAGATAGTCACCAGCGTTGTGTATAACCCGTTGCTAGCGATGTGGAAGTCATAGTATACCTTTAGCAGAGCCTGTTCTGTTGATGGCGCGAGTGGACCGGTCTACTGCCTGTCGAATCTCTGTGGCCAAATGTGGTCAAATGAAGCGAATGCTCACGAATCGTCTGGTCCGCCAAAGTTTGCTGAAGGCTTTTACCCAACGTTCTGTAAGACAATGCAGATTCCCGGCAAGCCTCTTGAAGACCTTGATGTACTGTCGTGCTGTACGACCTCTGGCAAACTTCGTTGTTCCCGTTTAGAAAACATAGTGACAACGTTACGTTAGACCGTTAGCTCACAAGAGACTGTGTTTCTCTCGCTTGTGCGCACGCAGGTAATGTGGGAAGGGCGAGTTCATTTGCTCTGAGGTAAGGTAGGTATGTAACCAACTTGTGCTATCAGCGACAATATAAGATTCCGTTGCATAGCGTCTCCACAGCAGTGTTGCCACTATTTAAGTTCCAACCCTCATATTTCCAATCTTCAGCTCTGTTCTATTCTAACCTTATGTCTTTCATTGTATTTTATTTTATTAGTTTCTATGTATTTCTTCTACCTCATTTGCCCCTGATTCGCCTGATGTCCTCTCTGTTACTTCTCACGCACACACATCTTAACTGGAGTTTAAAGTTTTTGTCAGCTCCCGCTTGGAATGCCAGCGCTGCGCCAGCAGACAGCGAGCCACCTGGTGACGAATGAGTATACCACTACACCTCCAATCACGGCCGACTGGATCCCTCGCTGCGCTCTTTATACCGGCCTTGACAATCGCTTGTGAAGCCCAGCATAAAGCTGTAACTGGAAAGTTTCACCGTAATGCCGCTGGAGCGCTGGCCTACTACCCACTGCCAGGAAGCTGTATACCACAAATTGCCGCGTTTCCAGTTTTATTTATATGGTTTTGCTGTCGTAAATGTTGGCAATGTGTTCGCAATGAGGTGCTTGTGGGCTTGATATTGAGATCTGATAGTTATGCGCTAGTGAGTTTATTTTTTATTGTGTAGTGTGGTAATTAGTCCTAATTTTTAAAAATTGTGTTTACAAATCTTGGAATTTGTGACCTTCTTGAGCACCTTTTCGTACGGTAACTGAGGCAGAAATGTTATGGAAACAAGAACAAAGTGATTTCTCGCTGTAACTTCGTCCTGAACAAGGATTTTTTTAAATGTATGCGCTAATTCGTTTTTTATTGGTGTGGTGATTTGCTTTTCTTTAACTGTGTTAGGAAATATTCGAATATATATTGCTGTGTGGCTTTTTTTGTACTCCGAACAGGAAGAAAAGAGCAAAGGGACACTATCATTTCACGATTTCTCTGTAGGCCAGGACAAAACTACGGAGTGGCTAAAAGCAGACAGCACTCTCATCTTAGTTTTCCGTTTCTATTTCGGGTATTTACCTTCGTTCGTTCCTTCTTTCTTTCTTTCTTTCTTTCTTCCTTACTCTGTTTACTCTTCGGATTGGCTTTTCTCTCGGACTCATTGAGGGATCCCACCTCTACCACCTCAAGAGTAGTGTCCTGGAGCGTGAGACTGCGGATCGGGGATACAACTGGGAAGGATGACCAGTACCTCGCCCAGGCGGCTGCAACTTTTATGCTGAACAGGGGCCTTGTGTTGGGATGGGAAGATTGGAAGGCATAGACAAGGAAGAGTGAACGAAGCAGCCGTGGCCTTAAGTTTGTTACCATCCCGGCATTTGCTTGGAGGAGAAGTGGGAAACTATAGAAAACCACCTCGAGGATGTCTGAGGTATGAATCGATACCCCCCTCTAAACAGTTGACCTCCCACGGCTGAGTGGACCCTGTTCCAGCCTTCGTACCACTTTTGAAATTTTGTGGCAGGGCCAGGAATCGAACTCGGGCCTCCGGGGGGTGGCAGTTAATCCCGCTAATCAGGTATATTTACCGATGAATTTTCTTTCATAAAATAATCCTTTAGGCGGTGTCGTATTTGCCATATGACAGCAACTCCAACATATTTTCATCCAAGATAATCTGAACTTTAACATTTTAACATTGACAAGTAAGAATCACTACTGCTATGACGGTAAGGCCAACGTATGAAGTGTTGTTACATGAGCAATGGGGCCGATGACCTAGATGTTAGGCCCCTTTAGACAACAAGCATCATCATCATCGAGCAGAGAACAGTTTACAATTTATTTACTCAAAAATACTTTTCTCTCAGTGAATTTTTATTTAAATTCTTCTTCTTCTTTTTTCGCTACTTTTTTCGTCGCACCGACAACGATAGGTCTTATGACGCCGGTGGAATAGGAAAGGGCTAGCAGTGGGAAGGAACCGGCCGTGTTCTTAATTAAGGTACAGCCTGATGTGAAAATGGGAAACTACAGAAAACCATCTCCAGGGCTGCCGACAGTGGGGTTCGAACCCACTATCTCCCGGATGCAAGCTCACAGCTCACAGCTACACACCGCGTGTCCAACTTGTTCCACCATACTGCATTTCAAGTAAAAATTATTGTCTGAATTTAACACGGCCAACTTGCCCGGTATTTAATATTCTAGTGAAAGGTATGAATGAAATGTAATCTGAAACTATATATATTGAAATTAAAATTTAAACATGTTTCAGTCAAAATATTTATGTTATGCATACAACGAATATGGAAAAAGTAAGACGTTTATGTTTTGTCCAGCCCCCTTCCTGAGAGCAGCGCTTGAAGAATTTTAAAACTCTAGTTGAACAATGACTCTTAATCTTAATATTAACATCACAAGATAAAAGTACTGTGGTAAGTTCTGTTATGTATCTAAATGCCATGATAATAAAACCGATTACCGGGCGAGTTGGCCGTGCGCGTAGAGGCGCGCGGCTGTGAGCTTGCATCCGGGAGATAGTAGGTTCGAATCCCACTATCGGCAGCCCTGAAAATGGTTTTCCGTGGTTTCCCATTTTCACACCAGGCAAATGCTGGGGCTGTACCTTAATTAAGGCCACGGCCGCTTCCTTCCAACTCCTAAGCCTTTCCTATCCCATCGTCGCCATAAGACCTATCTGTGTCGGTACGACGTAAAGCCCCTAGCAAAAAAATAAAATAAAAATAAAACCGATTACTATTATTCCTCACAATTAAGGAACGTCAGTTGGACTACTCCATCCTCCGCAGTTTCATTTCACGACGTTTTGGCACATATCAATGAAATTAGCCTTTAGGATTAATCATTTAACAATACTAGTCAATGTAACATACTACTTTATTCCCTAAATTAAGATACATCGGCAATCAGAGTCAATATCAGAACGACAGCTGGACTGAATCATCTCCCCACAGTTTCATTTCACGACATCATTTTGACAAATATCAATGAAAGTAACCCTTAAGATTAATCATTTTAACAGTATTAACCTATGTAACATTCTCCATAACTCTAAATTACGATAAATCGGCAATCAAAGTCAATATATTTTCCATAAAGAAGTATGCATTTCTACCGCAAATAGGTCGGCCGCCAGCGCCACGTGTCGAGCTGTGTAACTACTCCGATTACAGTGCGTGGACCCGATTGTCAAGGCCGGTAAGGAGCTAGCTAGAGCGACGCATCAAGTCGGCCGTGCCTCCAATTATAGGCGACAAACTATCGATAGTAATCGCTATCGATATTTTCCGATATTATGAGCTCTCCTATCGATAGTAATCGATAGTTTTCAAAAAGTCGAAATAACCATATCATTATGCCGGAAAAAAGAACATTTCTTGAACACAATCCACATAAAATCAGTAGAAAGCACAATTATTTCATGCTACGTAATTTCTGAAATTCAAATCGGAATCACCCATAAATCTCTTCAGTGGCACGTCCGAGACATTCTCGGGCTGCACGCGCTTGCCCATAACACGACCGCCCGAGAAATTCTCGTTCAGCCACAACGTTGATTTTACGATCACCCGACATTTTCTCGCGTATTGTAATATCTTTCGAAAAATGCTTTACAGCGTTCTCAACAGATGGCAGGAGAGTTTTCAGTTGCTTTCATCAAGTCTTTGACCTAAAATGTGCTTTGTCTTCTCTCGCTATATACAGTTTCTGACAACATATAAATCTCATTGTTTGTCTTATATTGGCATCACCTGAACTAAGGTGAAGTCGCAGGTACGCAGAGATACTTAAATGCACTCCTATGAATTGGAACAAACTCCTCACCAGTGAACTGCAAACAGCTGTACAATTTCTGTTAGCGCGAAAAATAAGTCAATGAGGGGGGAAAAACTATGGTTGACTATCGATAATAGGCAACTGACTATCGATGTATGACGATAGAGGTCACTATCGAAAGTTATCGATAGTTTTCCGCCTCTACCTCCAATAGTAAACCATTGTTACGGTACTGTAGAAATCTTCCTCGGGAAGACGCAGAGCAAAGTTCTCTGCGAAACGTATAAAGAGTTTCATCTTGTTTTCTTGACACGACACAAACCCAAAAGTCCATATCATACCTGAAAAGTAATGTTTGTTGATGGAGGAAAGAAGCTTCTATTTAGTACACTTCAATTAGGCATAGATGTTGTTGATGAATGTGTTTATCTTCCCTCCTTGCTGAACAATACTGGCGGCTACGAGATAGTGATCAGAAAAAGAACTGCTCTTGGAATAGTTGCTATGCAGGATCTTCGAACGATCTGGCATGTCTGACAAATCAGTAAAACACAAACAAACGTCTGGTTTGTGTCTTGGTATTTTTCAATCTTCTACGGCTATGAATCATGGACGGTGAAGGCAATTTGAAGTATGGTGCTGGTGGAGAATGTTACGAGTACCTCGAAACGGATCGACTTTCAACTCTTGTTAGACAGAGAAACCTGCAGTTCTTTGGACATGTATTAAGGCCACCACACACCAGACTGCTATGCTAAGTTACTCTAACCTAAGTCATGCCAGGCTAAATTTTAAGATCGCTAAGGAGGCGATTTTCAGAGCAGTACATTTCTAAATATTTTGAGTCTGATATGATGGAATCCGATGATGTTCTTTCAAGAACGAATTGTAAGTCATTCTGTTTTAACCATAAATCAATCTCTGTTAAGAAAATAGTTTTGCTCTTATGGACCTACAAGGAGTGAACACACTCCTAGACACCCATATTCCACGAGATGAAATAATATTTTAATGTGCTTTATACAATATTATGAAAGAAAGAAAAAGGACAACCCTTTTTCCTTTGTTCGTGAGTTATTAAAATAACTACGGTATTTAACATTCTCTATTCCATAAATACATTCGCAGGGAGGAAGCACAATGGCGGTAACAGCCTTCGCTTTGTTGCCTTCCGTCATTTTCCTTGTATGTTGCTCTGATACACGTAAAGCGTAATCCGTTACGCTGTGAATTGCTGGCAGCTTATCACTGTTGTAAAGAAGTCATCTATATATTTTTGTGTGTGGTCTAATATTCACACACTGTACAGCAGTTGTTAATGAAGATTTTGATGCTGTGGTGTGCAGCGGTACATCACAGTGATACTGATACAGAAATTCGCTGATTTTTATCTATGCTTGGTTTTGTTATTTAACTGTTGTTCCTTAAATATATTTTATTTTGCCTCCATTTTCCCGTGCTGTTTTTAAAACCAAAAGAAGCCGCCTTTAAAACACGAGTCCCCCTTGAGTTTCTAAAATTATTTGCAGCCTATTTCTTCCTCCTTTTATGTTTAAGTTAAATACTCACCTGTTTCACCAATATTTGTGCTGCCACATTTCCCGTCATGTTGTTGAGCAGAACCGTTCGAAATGGCAACCTTGTTGTCATAAGAGCAATACCTTTTCCTTAACATGGAATGACCTACAGTAGCGCCATGTCGCAGCATTAGCTAGGACTAAAAATGAAACTGATGATAAAGGAAGCGTGAAAAATGTAACGAAAAATATACTGAACTTCAGAAGACCATTTATCTTTAAACTTATACTTCCGTTGTGACTATACATATGGAATTTTTTTAAGCTTGGCATTTTATAGAAGTTTCACAACGAATTCTGTTCGCAAGACTTGAATCTATCAAATAGCTGGCCATACAATTCATACCAATTTTTAGTTGGCAGTAAATGTGATATGTATCTATGAATCATCCCCTCAAGATTAAAACAGTAAGGATCTAATCCTGGAATGTGGCTACAGTTAGCCGAGAAGATTGCAAAGGACATTGTACTATTATACTGCCTTACATGGTTCATGAAATCATTATCACGTAGCAGCATACAATATTTAAGTACGTCGTTTACTTGAGGTTGTGGGAAATAAACCAAAGCATTGCGGCAACACGAATTAAAATGTCCATTTACCATTTCCGCAGCGAAATGGCGTGCTTGCCAGTGCATACATGTTTCATTTAATAATCCTAAACGGAATAACTCAATGCAAATTTCATAATGAAGGCATTTTCGAACTATAATATCGTGAGATGCAGTTCCTTCTGTTCCTATCTTATTAGAACCAACATGGAGCAACAAATAACATTCTGATGATAACTTGATTTTACAGAGCTATCTATCGGACTAACATAGAAAGATCAGGGGAAACAAATTTCATAGAGCCATCTACCGGCGAACTGCAATACCTAATCATTGCATTATTTGAAGAAATCTTTATTTTACGCAAATTAAGAACTTAATTAAATAAATAATATTTTTCTAGTAAACCTGAGGTATAACACATAAGCGTTAGTATTGAAGTTTCTCACAATTTAGCGTTATACGTTTAAATAATATTTATAGATAGTTACTTTATAAATTTACCCATTTAAAATTAGTTTCGGCTGTCTGAACAACCTAACAGTTATAAATTAATGAAAACTATGAATGTCTCTATTTCTTATTAAATAGAAACGTTCTATTTATTAAACCTGCAAATCATTTTTAAAATGAGCTAATTTTTAAATTATAGAAAAATAACAGAAACAAAATTCCCTGAATAATATAACAACAAATGTTTACAGTTAAGCGAGAAAAACTTTTTATTTATATTATTCCAATAGAGAAAAGGAATGACTTAGTGGATCAGTGGTAGAGAGTCGGCCTAGTAGGTTCACACCCGGCAGAGGAAGTGGGATTTTTGAAGGGCAGACAAAAGTCCATTCGACACTCCGTGCCGTACGATGTTGGCATGTAAAAGATCTCTGGTGACACATTTGGTGTTTACCCGACGAAATTCATTAAATCTCAGCCATAGACGCACAAATGAGTTCCGGTTTACTCGGTCTGCCATCTAGTGGGCCTAGAGGAAAACGGAACGTCGAAATTGACGAGCAGACAGCCAGATGGCGTCGAATTGAAATGTCTGCACACAGTAGCTGAGGCCATACGATTATTATTATTATTATTATTATTATTATTATTATTATTATTATTATTATTATTATTATTATTATTATTATTATTATTATTATATATAATTCGCTGGGGCCATCAAGGACCACGTTAAGTCTTGTTGTATTTGACACTGAACTTGGCCTTCTTTAGAGCCCAAATTTCCCTCATTCTTTGTGAGTAGGCCTGCTTACGCTCCTCTGTCCAAGGGGCACCGTGTCTTCTCTTGGGTTGCTCGTATCGGTTTAGCCCGTTCGTCAATATTTTCTTGCGGAAGAGATCTCTGTTAAGGGCGTCTTCAGCTGAGATATGTAGCATTTGCAGGTCTTATTTGGTATTTCTAAACCAGGGAATTGTGGTTTTGGGGTTTGAATCAAAAAAGTGAAAGATTTCTTTAGTTAACTTTCTTCCGTCCATTCTTTTCAGATGACCGTAAAATCGTGCCCGTCTTTTTCTAATTGTGTCGGTAATTTTCTCTATTTTGCTGTAGACTTCCTTGTTGGATGTCTTTTGATGTATTCCATTTCTGTACTTTGATCCCAAGATTCCTCTCACAATTTTGCGTTCTCTTTTCTCCAGTTCTTCAAGGAGTCCTTTATTGGCATTTAGAGATAGGGTTTCGGCTGCATATAGAACTACTGGCTTCAGAACTTTTTCATAGTGACATATCTTAGTGTTTTGGGAAAGGAATTTTTTGTTGTAGATTGTGCAGGATGTTTATTATTATTATTATTATTATTATTATTATTATTATTATTATTATTATTATTATTATTATTATTATTATTATTATTATTAGTGACTTTCAACAATGCCTGATTAAATAGGACTTATGATTCGTTTAATAACATTTTTCTGTTACAGATTCCAAATGGTGGCTCGTATTATTATTTGCAGTTATCCAGCGACTGAAGGCAAATACGTTCTGCGTATCTCACACCGGCTGATGAAGGGGTTGCAATCTCGCTTTACTTCTACATTAACGCTTTAAGAAAATAATGTGTTCTTCCTGTAATTTGAAAAGCGGTTAGCTATTCTTCTAACTGCTGAAATTGCCTTCTTTATGCCACTTGTTGCATTCACTTGTTGACTTATCAGAAGACCTTCAGCGTGATTTGAAAGGTACTGGATATATTGCCAATAAATAAATAAATAAATAAATAAATAAATAAATAAATAAATAAATAAATAAATAAATAAATAAATAAATAATAAACATGAGATGGTGTATGTCCACTTGGTTGTCTGTTTACTGAGGATTGGCTATAAAACTACTAGACGGATTGATCCGAAATTTGATGATAATATAGCTTGAAAACCCGAATCACGCAAGGGGGACTTTAGATTTTGATTTATTTCAGCGTTTCGAACTAGTAGGAGATTTTAAAGGGGTATGTCCCAAATTTTGGTAAACTTTCCCCTATATAAACGAAAATAACACGTAAACGGTCAGCCCTATTGAGAAATTAAGGGTACCGTTTGGGATTAAAATTACAGTTACATATTACATTATATTACACTGCGTGGCCAAAAGTCATGGGAAGACAATGAATGTGGTGTTAATAACGAGTTGCTCCTCCGCGACCCCTCAAAACGGCAGCAATGCGGCGAGGTATCGACTCTGCAAGGTTGTTGGAGTTACACTTCCGTCAAACATTTTGTAACGCAACTTTTCAGATAAAGCCCAGCCATAAGACATTTAGGGAGGGGGGTCCAATAAAATGTATGCAGTGTTTGTTCATCTATAACTTCCAAATAAACTGAGATACAAGCCTGTAACTTGGTGAAGATGTAGCTTAATTTCAACTTATTGAAATCATTTGAAGTGTTCAAAGTTGCTGCCATCAGCAGTCGAACACAATCGATGCCACGAACTACATTCTGTAACGTGGCGAGTGGAATTGCTGCGCACGATATGCATAATGCAGCCGGTGTATGAGGCTTTGCCCGAAAGACAACATCGTTTAGGACTTTTCAGGGGTAGAAGTCTGGAGGTGATAGGTCTAGAAGCAATGCTGAATATTCAACAATACGTCTTCAGCCTATCCATCGTTCAAGGAAAGTTCCAACACGGTACTCTCTGACGTCTCAGTGACAGTGAGCTGGTGCAATACTCGTCCCCAAACAGATCTCGCATTGCGGGTAAAATTTGATGTCTGCACCTCATCGACATAAACCGTAAGGATACGAAACGAACTTCGCATTCCGATTATTAGATCTCAGATAAACAAGATAGTAAAGTTGACCAGAGGTTTTCTGTAGCACCTCCTCAGTTCAAGGGAATGTTCCCGCTTTCTGGTCCGTCCTAAACCAAGAACAAGTCGTTCACTTTGAGATGTTGGACATTCCGCACAAGAAGCGAGTATACATTTCCCCTTACAGGCAACTTTTATTTGGAGCGATGCTTAAGAAACACTGTATAAGCTGATGTTTCGTGGAACAAAATATATTTTGTAATATGAATTATTAAAGATTGTTGTACAAGTTATATATTTTATTTGTTAAAAATGAGACGATGACTGCCATAAATTAAATAAATTATGTAATGGAATATTTGTGTCTTCTTCCTTTTTTCCTTATTCTGATGCCGCCTGCTCACAGAAGGTAATGCGTAATCAGTGTTGCCAGGTCTCCCGAAATTTCAGGAGATCTCCCGATATTTTTGCAACAGACCAGAAAACCCGATAAAAGAAAAAATCCCGAAATTTCTTCTAATCCAAATTTAAGGAAAATGAATAATAATGTTTAATGGTAAATAAATATATTTGTGCTGGAAAACTCTTTCCTCGTCTCACTGCATGATATTTATCAATGCCTGTCTGTTAGGTCATCAGCCCAGAGGCTGGTTGGATCCTCAAATAGCACCACCAAAAGTTATGTGGTTATAAGAAAGTCCCAAAAACCAATGGCAGCGCCAAAATGAGGCGTACTAGGCAAGATGAGGAGTGAGGTAGTTTGCCATTGCTTTCCTCACTGGGTCAGAAAGTACTATTGCAGCACGACTGACCCTATGGGCAGCACCTTTCATAACACTCAGATGCACTAGTTGTGCTCTGAATGTCATTACTCAGCACTACCCAAACCCCAGCAACATCCATATTGTCACAGCCATGGATGTTGACTGGGACTTCGGTGGAAGCTACACTTTACTCTGGCCTGTGCTAAGAGATGGATGCAAAAGTACTGTATCCATCAGGAAATGACAGCAGGCAGGTTTTATCAATAACATCACTTATTAGGTTCTTACCCGCATGCATTTTAGGCTCGAATTACGTAATCTTTCCCCTCTTATTGAACTCAGAACTCATGCTTGACTGCATCATTCGAGGAGAATCACCGACCCGCACATAGAATACAAAATCTACATCCTGGTACGACTTCAAAATTGGCACACAATTACTACGCCTGATGAATAACTACATCTACAGGAAGAGTGGAGAAGAAGAAGAAGAAGAAGAAGAAGAAGAAGAAGAAGAAGAAGAAAAAGCATATAGAGTGGCCAGAAAGTACGGGTGAGTGAAATTGTATATTTTCCTCATAATAACTTCAAACGGATATTGCGTTCTTTAATTTAGTTAAAATGTAACGTTTCAGTGCTCGAGAAACTACCAAAATTTTCACTAAAACTCCCGAAATATTTACGTACAATCTACCGATTTTGAATTTATAGACCTGGCAACACTGTAATTTCTCCTGTTTTGTGTTTCCCGTGTCTGGAACCGCTGACGGAGGTCATGTGTCATACAGAATAATATCCTCCGCTCGCGTCCATATTTACTTTCTGTCTTGTCTAACTAATAAACGTCGAGTTTCTCAGCATTCTTAACAGTAATTATATCTACGTGGAAGCCAGTACGATTGGTAGAAAAATATTGTATAACCTGGTGTACTTACAAAAAACTGTTTTTGTGTATATTTTTGTTACTTAAAAATTCACAGCCATATTATTACCACCGAGCGAGTAGGCCGTGCGGTTTGGGATCGAACCCCACTGTGGGAAGCCTTGAGGATGGTTTTCCGTGGTTTCTCATTTTCACATCACGCAAATGCTGGGGTTGTACCATAATTAAGGCCATGGACGCTTCCTTTCCACGCTTAGCCCTTTCCTATCCCATCGTCGCCAAAAGACCTATGCGTGTCGGTGCGACGTAAAGCTATTGTTATTAGTAGTAGTACTAGTAGCCACCTGCCCCGTCTCCACTTTGTCCAACATAAATATCACAAGGAGTGACCGAATTTGCGTTCTGTGGTTCAAATCCCGGTCGCACGATGTGAGATTTGTCCTGGACAAAGTGGAGGTGGGACAGACTTCTTTTTCGGGTTCTCCGGTTTTCCCTGTGATCTTTCATTCTAGCAACACTCTCCAGTATCTTTCAATTTCATCTGTCAGTCATTAATCATTGCCCCAGAGGAATACGACAGGCTTCGGCAGCCGGCACGGCTTCTATCCTCGCCGCTAGATGGGGCTTCATTCATTCCAGTCCTGATCACGTTGAAAGTGGAAACAGGCTATGGATTTTCATTATTATTATTATTATTATTATTATTATTATTATTATTATTATTATTATCTTTAACCCCTTTCCTGAAGTGGTGGTGGTGGTGGTGGTGGTGGAGGCAATTATCCTGTATATAACACTTATCAGAGGAGAAAATGGAAGGGATCCGACACTTCGAGAAATGAAGGTATCGTCCAAAGAAAGAAGAGTACCACGAAGGGCCTCGAGTGCTCTAATACCGTCGGAGAAAAAGAGTTGACCAAGGGATGTCGAATAGGATATATGAAACTGAGGAGCTTGGCACAAGTAGATTGAAGCAATGCCAGGACTCAGCTAAGGGCCACATGGTCACCAACCCACGCTCCAAAGTTGAGAGCACTTGGGGCACATTTTAGTCGCCTCTTAAGACAGGCAGCACACTTTCCGTCCTCGGAAAGTGCCTCACAATGAAGGGACGACACTTCCTCAGCACATTCTAATAGTAACAGTGGCCGTGTATTTCGTCTTGAGACGTGACCCGCCCCACCCCTTCAAGGTCGGGAATGGAAACTTCAGAGAGACAGGCTTGGTTCAGAAGTGCAAATACTTCTCACCCACAGTTCTTCAGACTTAAATGACCGTTTGCTTGGTGAACTCTGGCTTTGCCACCTACCATACTTGATAGATATATTTTGTCTGCTGAGGTCAAGTCCGATGATCTTGTCGGCCACAAGTTCGTGGAGTTTATGAGGTCATCGAAGTCGGGAACTTTTCAAAAATTCTAAAAGATGAATTCTGAGTCAGAAATCCCTTCTCTGTTCAAGACACGCTGCAACCATCTGTGACAACAAAGCAAAAATATGAACTTATCATGCTATTCTGTGACGGAATTGTTGAGAAAATTTGAAGAAGATGACTTTAACGTTGTTTTGGTTGACGAGGTGAAAGGAATATTTTCTGTAAAATTTCTACTTGTGTTCAGCACAACTTATCTGCAATATGTGAGAGTGAGTTTTCTCTACTTGTGTGTATCAAAAGCAAATTACAGGAATAAATTCAGTGTCGATCAGACTTACGGCTAAAACAACCAACATTGAACCAAATAAAAAGGAAGCTGTGCTTCATTAGATTGGACAACCCTTCACATTAACAAATCTTGCATTAAAAATCCTTACCGTAACGTTTCTGCACTGCTTCACTTACCAATAATTAATCACTAAGTTGTAGATTTTAGCCCAAATAATTGTACTGTGGGTTAGGTGAACGAATCGTATCCTCGAAATGTCACTGTAATGCTTGTACCAGACTGAAGATAATACTTGCTTTTACTCGAATAAAGAGTAAAATCTGCGGTAAATTAAGAAATACCGTCGTTTCTAGAGAAATATCTATTCGTACTTGGGGCTGTAGAGGGGACTCCCCTATGTTGCATTCGGCTGCTCGTGCCGTCTTTTGTTTCTTTCCTGAGGTCCAGGGCTAGCACCGACGAATGGGAGTGCTATATCTGTGAATTCTCATTATCTTTGTCCCTATGACTAGCGCGGGCAGTTCAAACAGCAAAATAGCATGATTCGTGAACAAAAATATATTACGTTTTTGTTGAAAGGAAAATAGCATATAGAGTATATCACTTAATGAATAAGTTAGGGCACAAAACGAATGAGCAACATGAAGAAAACAACACCTAATTAATTCAAACAACTTCAGTGAGCAAAGACATCACTCACGAAAGTGTTAGATAAACAAAACACGTACGGAAGCGCTGCGACGTATAGTTGTAAGGTAATAAAGTATGTATCCATATTATTCTCTATAAGTAAAATATTTCGTACTATTTCTTAATTTACCGCAGATTTTACACTCTATTTGAGTAAAAGCAATTATTATCTTCAGTTTTGCACAAATATTATAGTGAAATTTCGTGGATACAATTCGTTCACGTAACTTGTACTGCGTAGACATTATTGATGCAAAATAAGTATTATCGTTTACATTGATGCTTTCACGGCCCTTGCGTGAAGACATGATATGGGCTTTTGGGCTTATGCCGTGTCGAGAAAACAGGATGAAACTCGTTATTGTAGAAATCCTCCTCGTAAACAGTCGAGATTTTCTTCTGAAGACGTGGAACGAAGTTCTCTGCGAATCGTAAATGAGTTTCACCTTGTTTTCTTGACACGGCACAAGTCCAAAAGTCCATATCATATCTACAACAATATTATTTTAATGCCAATAAAAGAAGATTATCTAAGCACTATTGACAAATCAGTACATGCATTTTTCCTTTTTCCCAATGCTCTAAATTCTAACATTTCTGCATAATCTTCCTAAGAAACTTTGGATTCAATATAGAGTAGTGATGGGAAGACCGAATGTTTAAACTATCGGTAGACTGTCGATTGTGTTCTCATTCGGTTTGAAATCGATTATAAAGTAGTATTAGGCCTATACGTTTTGTACTGCGGTAGTAGGTTTCTTTTATGTCATCCTACGCTGCCCTCTTCATGCCTACTCCGGAAGCCCCAGTGACCTGTTTCATCTTTCAGAAAGTGCTGTAGAATGGCTGAAATACTTGGACCTGGACTTATAAATTTGTAGTTATAATCACCATACGATTAAATAAATAAATAAATAAATAAATAAATAAATAAATAAATAAATAAATAAATAAATAAATAAATAAATAAATAAATAAATAAATAAATAAATAAGGTTCCTTTTTTCCTCACCAGGGTGGGACAGCACGCCCGGTCAGTAGTTAAAGGTGTGGCATCTCACATGTGGATTGGTTACCGCCTGTGTGAGAGGTCACAAGATTCAGTTAAGATGTTTAGAGTTATAGGGGTGGCGCTTATATAAGGCTCGGTTTTCCGGCCGTGTGAGTATCCACGTAGTATGGGGGTGGCGTTTACATGAGGCTTGGTGTCCCGCCCATGTGAGTGCCCACATAGTAGATTTAGATTCTTATTTTTTAAATTTTTTAATTATTGGTTTGTATGGGAACATGTATTTGGGCGGAAGCCTGTAAAGTTCAGCAAATAAATCATATCAATTAGTAGGCTAAGTATTGCGGTAATACTAGTAACTAGTAATAAATCATATGATAGTTACTACCGACATGTGGATTGTTGTATTATATTACCGATTTTATAGCGTGTTTTTGTTGGTAGTGATATAAGCGGAAATCTTGAGATTAGTAACAAACGTTACATAATGTTCGAGTGAAATGTCCCGATTAAAGTAATTTTGGTCATTACGTTTTAGTTTAAATAAACTGCTTTTATTGTGTCCCTAACCACACGTTAACGAATGTTAAATCGTCTGTTCATAAAATAACAAATGTTAGGCAATTTCAGACGAAGGTTAGGTTAACACCTTATTTTAATGCCACCACATGGACTGTTAAAGTAATGTGCTTACAGCAAACTAAACTAAATGAAAAACCAGCATATTTTTTAGGACCAATTAACAGTGCACATATTAATTTTTAAAAATAATTCCATTAATTTAAGGTTAATGCTCAGTCATTAGAGGTTCATGGTTAGAATACGGAAAGTATTTATAAAAATTATAACATGATTATCTATTGATAAAGTGCACAATAATGAAATTGAATTTATCATCATCTATTCATTTGTAATAAATGACTCTGACTTCACTCCATAAAGAAAGAGGAGGTCGATTTCAACGCTGACTAGTGGAAAAAATTGGAATTTGCGATCCGAATGAAAAACCGATTGCAAACGGACACAATCGGTTGTAACGGTAGTTTGACGAGTATCGAATAATTTGGGAGTTTTCATTCGATAGTCCCGTCATTAATATACAGGTCTACGAAGATGTGGGGTACGTAAATGTACATAAGAAAGAGTGTTGTCAACAGTGAAATATGACTAGAAGACTGCTTGAAAACCACAGAAAACACGAGTCGTCACTGTCGTGCCCTTAAGCTATCTTATGGTTAACTTACCTCGAATTCATATCCAGTGCAGTCTGAGTTCTCTTCGAAATAAATATATTCTTCATTTATACGAGGTGCACATCGGTGCACGATGCATGGGTCATAGCATTGCGGAGATTACAAGCGAATTCAAGTTTCCGAGGTCAACAGTGTACTTCTGGATTTACCACACACTTGCTGCTCATTAGGTCAACTCAGCAGAGACTGCGTGGGATAAATTAAAGCAGGCAGTTTATAAACGCCACGATCCACCAACCACTCTGCGAGATCTACACCGAATTACAAACAGTTGAAGAGTGGGGAAGTTTGGACCAATATTACATTGATGAACTAGTGGACAGTACGCCAAGACGAATTCAGGAATGCATCAATGCAAGATGTGATGTGTTCAGTAACTCAGTTTGAAAAAGCAAAGCTGTATTCTTTTAGAGTCTCATTCGTTCAGCAATAAATAACGCTGGTGTCCCTCTCTTTCTTTATAATGCTGCAATAATTTCTTAGCAGATAAATTAAGGGTCCCCACACTACGAAAAACGTAAAATTAAGTAATTTTCTCAACTGTGATGGAAGTTGAAGGGCTAAATGCACCGGAAATTTTTCAAATAATGAGTATTGGATAGATCTTTGAAACTTAAAAAAGACAAATCTTGTTGCGGAAATACAGCCTAAAATCGCTTGTGTCTTTATTTGCTTCCATTTTCATTCAAATCCTAGCTAAATTAAAACTTGCTGCACAATTATTTCTGCAATGTGCTCCTTTGTTCAATACCCTGATGCATGTTTTTTTATTTTTGAAAAATGTTCGCACCAAATCTCTGCGTTGACACATTAGCGCTCATATCCCTTCCACTTTTTTTCTTTGATTGGTGTTATATAGAGGATGATTATCCACTTGTAGTTGCTGTTAAGACAACAATCAACATGTACACAGTCAGAAGAGATGCACAAACATCTTCAGTCTTGTTTTCCATATCGTCTCTGTAATCTGTCTTGCTATCTTGCTTTCTTTCTTCTCTAGTTCTTTTTTACAATCCCCTATCTTCTTCACTACATCAAGCTTTCTGAACTATTGGCTCCATCTAGCTTATTATTGTTGTTGTTATTATTATTATTATTATTATTATTATTATTATTATTATTATTATTATTATTATTATTATTATTATTATTATTATTATTACCGTGCGAGTTCGCCTGCGGTTAGGGTCACGCAGCTGTGAGTTTACATTCGGCAGATAGTGGGTTCGAATCCCACTATCGGCAGGCCCGAAGATAACCATCGTGGTTTCCCATTTTCACACCAGGCAAGTGCTGGGGCTGTACCTTAATTAAGGACATGGTCGTTTCCTTCCCACTCCTAGCCCTTTCCTCTCCTAACGTCGCCATAAGACCCAGCACCGTCGATGCGACATAAAGCATCTTGTAAAATTTATTATTATTATTATTATTATTATTATTATTATTATTATTATTATTATTATTATTATTATTATTATTATTATTATAGTACTGTACTTAAACGTATACTTTCTCTTCTAGCCCGTATAGCAGTACATCTCAGTCCCAATATGACCTGTTTACTCAGGCGCGTAATTAAAACTACCACTAGTGTTAAGAAAAGAAACAAAATTGCTTTGTTGTGCTGGCAATTCTGTCTGTTGATCATGGCGAATCACACATGATAATTTCTGCTGACAGTTTGACGTTCCGTTAAAGAAAATAAATACTCTAATGAAGGAAGGTGATGTTGACATTTCCTACAGGTATACTGGAACAATTATGCATTTTTCTGACCTTGTTTGCATTCGTATCTCCTACTTGTGAAATTGTCTGTCAGCGTTCGTCCATTAATTTTTAAAAAGAGTTCGGGTGAAAGAAGCCGTCTGTGCAAATACATCAGAACTGCATTTACCACAGAGTGAAGTGCGTGTAGAACCATTAAGTATTTGGCAGGGATAAAATGTGTTGAAGACTGTCTATTTTTGTTAGTAACAAAATATTAGGCAAACACTTACTACAGGTAAAAAATTAAGTGTAATATTGTGGCTAAAAAATACACTCTCAGATATAAACATCCGATATATTGAAGGTAACTGCCAAACAAATTAATATTATTAAGTTATATTGAGAAGACAAAATAATAATCTTAATGTGTGGTTGAACAATAAAAATCTCATAAAATTAGAAGTTCTCCAGTTTTTTAATATGGAGTAGGACTGTGTACAACTTCTTTTATTCTTCATATGCCTCGTCTGCAATGGACGTTCTTGGTGATGATGTTCCACACCACTTTGCCGGTGCTAGCTCAGACAGCCGTACTTCCCGGTTTGCATTATGATTTCAGAATAGTTCATTTTTGTCATAAATGTTTCCGTTCCATGGCTAAATGGTTGACGTGCTGGCCTTAGGTCACAGGGGTCCCGGGTATGATTCTCGGCAGGGTCAGGAATATTTACCATAATTGGTTAATCTCGCTGGTACGGGGGCTGGCTGTGTGTGCTGTCTTTATCATCATTTCATCGTTATCAAGACAAGCAGGTCGCCTACGGGTGTCAAATCGAAAGACCTGCATCTGGTTAGCCATGCATATCCTCGGACACTCCCGGCACTTAAGCCATACGCCATTTCGCCATTTCTATTCCATACATGTCTTATGGCTGGGCTTCATCTGAAATTCGCGTCACATAATTAGTTATACAAAATGTGTAACGCCATGTTACCTAGCAACCGTGCAAGCTGTGATGTGGAGTATTGATGGATGACCATGACTGAGAGACATATCAAATAGTACAGATGGTCGATGTGATATTGCAGGATGTGCTGTGAAGTATTGATGGATGGCCATGACTGAGAGACATATTATCAAACAGGGGGTGTTAGCGTACAGATGGTTAGTGTGATCGTGCAGGCTGTGATGTGAAGAACTGATGGATGACCATGACTGAGAGTCGTATTATTAAAGAAGGGCGTTGGAGTGCAGATGGTCGATGTGATCTTGCAGGCTGTGATGTGACGTATAGATGGGATCTCTGCTGAGCTCGGTTCTTGATGTGAATGAAGTGTGGGCCGAAGGTTAGATGTTCGTCTATGATAACTCCGATATATTTAAGGAATGGTTTGGGATGGATAGCAGTTTTGTGGATGATGAGCTTGAGTTCCTTAGTATTCCCTGTAATGGAGAAGAGGCCTTTGCGGGGACGGATAAAGGTGGACTAGGTTTTAGTAGTATTGAGCCTAAGATGTCGGAGATCACACCGTAGTACAAAGGATTTAAGTAAGGGTTGGAGACATTGGGTTATGCTTTGGACAGGTGGAAACGGAGCGACGATTGCTGTGTCGTCTGCGAAATGTAGTAAACGTACGGAGGGTGGGGCTGAGGAATATCCGCCAGGAACAGAATGAATAGAACTGGAGAGAGTGGAGAACCTTGGGGTACACCAATACTCGTGTGAAAGGATCAGGAGTGTTGGCCTTAAATGTAAATGGTTAGGAACGGTCGGTGATATACGATGAAAGGAGACGGATATAGGATTGAGAATTGAGAAGAGCGGAATAGTGTAACTTGAAATTGATAGCTTCTTGCCATACGGAGTCGAAAGCTAATTTGAAATTAAACGTTATAACGAGTGTAGGACGGTCTTGGTTACAGTTATTGGAGGTGTACTGGATGACACGGAAGAGTTGGTAGCGGGTGGAGAGGCAGGTTGGAAACCGCAGTAGGAGGCTATGATAAAGCAGATGGGAAGATAGGAATCGAGGTTAGTGGGGTCCTTATCGGGTTTAGGGAAGAGCAGTATGATGGCGTTTTTCCAGATGGGAAGGGAAGTAGACGGAAGTGACAAGGAATGTGAAACATTGAGCTACTAAGGGTATAAAAATACGTGTGGGGCTTTTTTGAGGTGGCGCTACTGGAGTTAATCGGATCCTCGGGCGGTGTTCCTTGTCCGGCGGAGGGCGTCCAGTATGTCATTATTTGTGATGGGTGTATCGACGATGTGATTAGTTATCTTGCCATTTCGTTGATTCTATGGTGAACGTATTTCCATCGCACACTGTTTACGAGGGCCATCAAGTCTGAATTTAGCATGTTCTCATCATACTATATACCACGTCCTCAAAACCAGGTTCTAATTCTTCCATGCCTCCGTATGCAGAACTTCTTTCTTGCGGCTGTGGTAGGAGGCATTTTCAATAACGGTGGAGTTTGGTGGCAGGTTTGTTAGCAGACGTTATTTTAAAGTATTCCTCAGAACAGTCACCGTCGGTAGTTGGTGTTAAAAGTCGAACGCATCATTTTAATAATACGGTTTTATTTCGTCCAATTCGTATGTATAGAATTCAGTTAGGATATATAAGAAGCAAGAAAAATCTGCAAGAACTCTTCCAAAAAGGAAAGCAACATTACCTCCTCTATAAAGATCAGTTCAGTTGAAATGGAAGGGAATTTCGTTATCAAACGAATTTAACCTAACCTAACCTAACCTAACCTAACCTAACCTAACCTAACCTAACCTTGTCTTGTCACGACTTTGGTACGGTTCGCAGACTTAGCCTTTGTGTATTCTTATTGAATTATGGCATTTGTGCATGTAATATACAGTATTTGCTTTGTATATTATTACAGCGTGGTTTCACGTAAGTTCGACATGTAATAGCATATTTCAAGATGGGAGCCGAATTATTTACACCAGGCAAACATCGAAAAATACGGTTTTCGTAATGCGGACATCAAAATATAGGCTGAAATGTAAAACATTAAATTAAGTGAGGATGAGAAGGTGTACCGTATTTTCTTAATTCCTCATTGAGCTTGAAAACCGACTAAATTATGAATATCTTGATTTATCATTTACTTGGTTATGGGAACCTCCACTATTGATACACTGAGGTTCGCTTTCTGATGGGTATCTCCCGTGATTTCAATATGCAACTAGTCAAGTTGGCAACAGTGATGAGCCGTTAAAAAGGAGAATAGGGCGGCAATATTTGCTTTTTAGTGTATACCCTTACGTGACAAGCACATTTTGAAATAGTGCAGGATCTATTCCGTAAAATTAATTTTTCGAAACGAACCACTTAGCGAAGCTGGCGCTACGACATGAGAAGATTGTGAAGCTCGTTTGTAAACGTAAACAAACACTTCTAAAATGGCAGGATCTGGGTGGACTAAGGAAGCTGTTAGTGCTTGTATAAGGTTAAAATGCCAATGTATCACAACAAAAATGCAAGAATGGGGGCAGAAAATTCAATCGCCGAATTTGTCCGGATTTCTCCACGGATTATATAAAATAATTTTACTGTGAACAACACAACTTTTTTCGTCATATTTTTTATAAAATTTGTTGTACAACAAATGTCACGAAACATTTTACCGTGATCAGCGGGCATACTCCTTTCTGGTCGCGACTGTATTACATTTTTGTGGAATTCAGTCATATAGCCTTCCAAATTGGGCGCTGAAAGGCATAAATAATGTATAAGGAAATGTGTATAATATTTTAAATAATAAAAAGCTATGTTATTAATATTATTATTATTATTATTATTATTATTATCTCTTTTTCAGTCCACATCATGCCACATGCCGATGGAGCTGGAATAAATTGATTAGATCTTCAGGAATGTTTGCGAACTAATCTCTGTTGACTTCACAGCTTTTATCAATCAGCAAACCGGCAGTGTCCCTCAACATCGTCCGCCGCTCTGTAAATAGCCAGCAGTGTCCTCGAAAATCATTTGTATATCATTCGAGCGTGATCGAATTTGGTTTTTTATCAAGAGCAATAATTTGTTGTTATGTTTTTCGGACGTGACTTCCATATAAAACAACCAACACTTCAACACATGAAGTAGAGAGTTTTGCCGTGCATAATGATTCAGTGTAATTCATTAAACTGATAACATCATACATGCAATATTGACTAGATATTGCAGTGTGGACTCTGTTTGTTTCTAACTTTCTAACACGCAACATCATATTGTCCTCATATTCATTAGATTTCTAGTAACGATACGATTCTATTGACTGTTTATCAATATCCATGCATCAAGCATTTAGAAAAAACTAGTTATCTTCATTTAAGAGCAGTAAGCGTCGAAGTAGCATCAGTCAGTGTGTTACTGGATTGTGAGTGTAGATGGTAAGGCAGTAAAGAGGAGACTTTAAAGAAAAATGTCCAAGTAACATCGTTTCGGTTTCAATAAAAAGTGCATGTTATCTGTGCGTGACGTTTGGAAGCGTTTCTAGTAGAAAGAACATGTCCTAGAGAAGAAGTCTTTCTTTATTGTAATATAGAAGGCAGTGCTTTCTTCTCCTCACCCAGCCATCTGCCCGGGTCGTACAGGACCGTCTTTTGCATTCCCTACCAACGTGCTATTCTAGGTCCAGTCATATGTCACTACAACAAACTAGATCTGCTGCCAAGGCAATCTAAACTCCGCACCTATTGCTCTGTCATGGACTCCTAAATACTCCTCCTGCTGTATTACCTAAAGAAAGTAAAGCTTCAATCTTTCCACAGTTAAGTAATAATAAAAACTATTTTCGTAGTGTCCCTCTATATCCTACAAAACTTGGACTTCGAAGTATTAACATAGCAAAATTACGACCAGACAAATTATTGTTCGAGAGTTGAATTTTAAACACGATTTTAGTTAATGTTATTCGCAGTGTGCTTCAGTGTCGAAAAATTATATACCAGAATTTAGCAGATATTGTCTCCTTAAACACAATTATCTGGATATAACAACGGTTTTCACTGTTGGAAGATTTAACCAACAACTACGTCCGTAGTGAATATTATTGTCAGTGTGCTTCAATGTCGAATAATTTTCGCTGATTCTACAGTAACAAGAATAAAAAAGAATTAGCATCAAAATGTTACAGCGAAGTTCAATTTCGGCAGTTTAGTGATAAAACTATTAGGTTCTGAAACATGTTCCCGTTGTCACCCACATTCAACAGTTATTGTGTCATTAAAATCCATTACTTGAAGAAAACGCAACTTTCTGCTGTCGAAGATCAAAGCAAAACTTACGTCTTTAGTTAATGTTATTTGCTGTGTGCTTCGATGTCGCCTAATTTTGGCTCATTCTGCAGTAACAGCGTTAAATGTTACAACGAATTCTGGCAGTTGGTAATAAAAAAATTGGCGCTGAATCTGACAAATTCATCATGGTCATCTGAATACTTCAGCAACGGTTTTTCCATGAAACGCTATTGTAATATTTGTGCTTCACGAGTTAAACGGGAAACACAACACCCTTAATTCGCGATATAAAGTACGCGAGTGAATAATTTTCTTCAGAGTATCAGAATCAAAGAACATAAAAGTACCTGATTTTTCACTCCAGCTGAATTCGAGTGTTTTTATGTTTGAATTACTTTAATTTTAATTTCAGCAAGTTTCTCACAGAATTCACATGACAAAAAAATCCTCTAGTGCTATGATTACTTGAAATCATAACTCATTGTGTTTTACAAAGCATTTCGTGAAGGAAAATTTCTTTGATGAATCATTTAATCATCTGTACTTTCTTTTACGTCACAACGATACCGTTGATTTAAAGAACAAACCATAACTTCGGTACAGCACGCTATAAGACTGCCATGACCATATCAACGCAGGAACTACAAAAGGAATACTGTCCGTTTATTTTCCAGTACCTCAGTTACAATCTGGGCGCGCTCTTGCACGTAATTTGTAAGAAATATTATAGAACGTTTAAATTCATTATAGCTTAGGTGGTTGTTCGTATAGAATATATTAGGCACATCTCATAACACCGTGTTCTAGATTAAACATTGAATATTTTACCTTATGAAATGAGGTAAGAGGTAAATGAAGACAATCCTGCTCTACTCTCCCTTGGTTATCAACAACTTGTAGTAATAATTACACTGGAGCCTTCCAATGGAGGTTTTTTCAGCTTACCGCATTCTTGTCATTTATTTCTAAGACAAGACTGCTGCACAAAATTTAAATACCAGCAAACTTCGGCTGTCGTACGAACAGAATGCATGAAATACATCTAATTAAAAATATCCTAATACAAGAATTGAATATTGTGTTTACAAACAAGAGTAAGTGATTAAGATAATTCTATCCTGCCACACCTTCTGGATTTGCGACCGGAAAACTCTCTGAGTCACCACAGAGTAATTGCTTGTTGGTATGGTGTGCCCATGGAATCTTGTATATAAATAGATACGTCGATAATTCTAAGGCCTGACGAATCCTTCCATGTCCATCGTTTGACTTCGTAAAGTATTCCCTGTATTATTTTGTGTGAATCCTCCATCAAAGTAAGAAAAACACTAACCATGAAGGCCTTAAACGTACCATCTTCTGACTTATTTTCTGCAATCTCTCCGCTTTATTATGCTTCTAGAATTTTTGGCCTGATCAACCTGGAATACGTCAGAACTAAGGATTCGAGAAATGAAGCAGTATTAGTGTGCAGGTCCAAATCTGCTACGGTATGGACCATAACATTGTTCATATCCCTCCTTATTGGATTCATATACCACTCGATCTGTGACACCATGGGGGGATTTGCATCGCTTGGAAACACTCTCTCGCAAATTGTCAGGTGCATTCTGGTAACACAGATATTTTCCGTGGCACTCTCTTCGATGATATTGAATTCTTTCGTGCACGATGTTAAATTTCAAAATATTTTTGAGATTCTGATAGGAGTGGACTCGTGTTTGCTGGGTTCAAGAGGAGAATATAGAAGACTGAAGCGGATACTTGTGTTGCAGTCTGTGGTAATGTTTTGCTACCTTAGCGCACTCTACATTACATCCGCTATCATCTGGTACATTCCCTACGGAAAATACTATTTTATCATCCATTATTGCGCACATTTGACGTCCACCCTTGTGTACGTGCAGTACATAAACTTAATATATTTAATAAAAAGGAGATATTTCCTTTTAAATGAGCAACTTCGAGGCTTCTTGTGGGGTAAAAGACGCATGTGGTACAGCGAAGAAAGCAACTTGTATTCTTGTGGCAGGTTCCAACAGTCTCGCAACCATTCTGTTCCAAAATCTTGCAGAGAAGTCCAACCAAGAGTAGAAACGCTCATACCACTTGCGATGTTCCGGAAAATTCACAAGGACTTGTATAATGTAGCTCTTTCTGTGAATTATATCTACGGTCCATCAGTCTTCTTGTTGATGATATATTTCCTGATGTGTATTCTCTATGATGTGCACTATATAATCTTTTGCTACACAGGGAACATCCCTGGCAATCTCTTGGGTATTGGCGTCACCATGCAGTGGGACTTCATGCATTTGTTTCAGTTGCTAACGATTACAGGAGGCTGTTCCTGGGCCTGTGCTGAAGCCAACAGTTCTGGTTCCATTGTCACAGATCTCATTCTCCAAGAAACTGCACGAGGTATCAACATCAGAGAACTGAAATTGTTTTCTCTACAGCTACTGCACACAAAGTTATCGTTCAGCGCTTTCGGTTTCTTTGCAATAGACTTGAATGTCTTGTGCGCATTCACTGGAGCCGCTGTCACATATGTTGTGCTGCTTACGCAGTATTAACACATTCCGGCCGCGCCAGCACGCAGGCATTAAATGTCGAGAACAAACTGTGCACGCAGTCACTACAATATATAAGATACCATGGAGCTTTAGTATTGAGCCCGTCTCGCCATCAGGAGTTATGAGGTGGATGGGTGCATTGTTCATGAACCCGACGCTTGAAACAAGGATAGGAGGTTATCTGGATTTGCCAAGGTAAAACAAATAACTAAAAGAAAATGTAAAATGAAAAACCTAGTGTATTAACATTAAAGCAAAAAAGAATCTTTGTTGGCAAGAAAATCCACATTAACAGACATCATCATTCCAGTTCTTGATGTTCGAATTAAAATAAATAAGTTCTGATAACACATTTCTCTCGATAGTATTTACAATTGCATTTAGGATTTTATGAACTTGTTTACACTCATCTGTAATGTAAAAAGTTTCTAATCTCACATTCAATCACTCTCATTTTAATTCACAAATACACACGCGGTTCCTAGATCAATTAGAATTAAGATGCAGATAACACTGATATCTCTCAAATTTAATTTTATAGTAAATATAGTTTTAGATTATTTGTATCTCTTCCTTGCTCAAATGTTGTTAAGTCGAATTCGTTCTTAATGCTTAATGCACCCCTAAATTTTTGACTAAGGAAGCAATTAGATCTGTGGTTAAATTGTCCTATTGGAACAGAATTACATCTTCCGATTAAACAAAAAACTTTTCTGTTGAAAAAAATACTAGGCTACGAATCCGCCTTAATTGCTCTCAACAAAATTAAAGTTAACATAAAAATCCTCCCCACTTCTAAAGATAAAATTATTTAAGGCTGACAATACACAATTATAAATGAAAACAGGCATTACTGAAAACGACCAAATACAACCAATACAAATTTTTCATACTACTAACGATGCGTTGAAAAAAGGAATATAAGATACAAACTGCGCAAATATCAAATAGCAATATATATGGTACAAATTACTCGAAAGATCATTTAACTCCAGTCTACTCACTTATTATTATTATTATTATTATTATTAATGTACCGGTACTTTATATTTTCTTGTGGATAATGCTGTAAGTTCGAATACACATGTCCCATGTGAAGAATATTATAAACCTCACGCTGTCATCATAACAGAACTTAATTAACTGTGACCGAGAATTTAAATCATTCACTTAAAGATGTAATTTGACTGAAAACCCTGCGAGAAAATCCACATGAACTAAAAAAGTACCAGCCCGGGAAATCAGGGACATTTAAGCATGTAATTACACCATCACATGTCTCTAACCCTGACGCTTTCTACCAGAAAATATGGGCAAACCCCATCTTTGACCTCGGCAGGCTTATTTCTACTAATATCTTAATCAATCCAGTGTATCAAAAAATTAATTACTGCTCCACAAATTCATTACACCGATCTTGCTCAATAATATAGCACAAATCGTCCCATATTATTCTCAAGCTTCGACGACATTAGAACTGGATTTTAGACCAGTGCCGAACAAAATTAATCTGAGAACATCTTGCAAATCTAAAGCACATACAAATACTCGATTCCACATTAATGGCATGAGGCTGTGCTAAGCTTTTTTTTTTTTTTTTTTTTTCTTTTTTTTTTTTTTTTTTGGCATTCGGGTCGAAGCCCACTCAGCCAGTGAATTATGAATGGAAGGGAGTTTTATAGGAACTTATGTTTTAATTTATTTGTTGCTCGGAGACAGGAGAGATGGATTCATCTTCTCATCATAATGCCTATGAGGACATCCAGTGGTACGCGTGACTAGGCCGTGGATCAGAAGAAGGTAGGAGTGTTGTAGTACTATAGGGTAAGTTCGATGCTAGGCGAAGGACTTAGATTCGCAGTCCAATGTCAGAAAGAAATGCATATAACTCAAAGTAAGCAGATTGATCACTTTTGTGGAGAATTGACGAAAGAATAGGGGGTAATTGGTATCCTAATGCCAATAAATTTTGAAGTAGGCAAGTAGTGCGTACAAAGTGGTGTGGACATCCAAAGAATATATGATTAAGATCGGCAACTGTATCAGCTGAACATGAACAGAAGGGAGATTGTAGTACTTGGATTTTGTGCAGATGCTGAGGGAAACAACCATGATGAAACTTCATTCTTGCGATTGCTCTGATGAATTGACGCGAATAGGGACGCTGATGGTGCCAAAGAACGTTTGGAATATCTGGATGGATAGTGGCATAGTGTTTTCCGCGTTGTTGGGAGGTATCATGCCACTCGTTGTTCCACGCCGTCAATTGCCGTCGACGAAGCAAGGAGGTGTAATCCGATGCTGGAACTGTCGTGTAAGTCTGTTGGCCTTCAGTGGCAGCAGATCGTGCTGCTTTGTCTGCTAGCTCATTGCCTGGGATTCCTACATGGGCTTTTACCCACACAAATGAAACTTTCTTCCCCTGTGTCTCAAGTCGATGTACCTGTGCAATAATCTCGTGTACGAGAATCAAGGATGATGTCCGTGAGTTAATGGTTTGTAGACTCTGCAGTGCTGATCTAGAATCAGACAACACCACAATCAACCGCTCAGGAAGATTTGCAGCGTATTCGAGGGCCCCCAAAATGGCTGTAAGCTCAGCCGTAAATATAGATGCTGTCGGAGGTAGCTTGAACTTACCACAACTGCCGGATTGAACATCGATATAGGCGCTACCCACTGTATTACAGTCCTTTGATCCATCTGTGTAGATGTGTCGGGCGTGTGGCCATTCTGCCAGATAACGTTTCAGGCTGACATCGTTACAGTTCACAGTGATCTCAAATGATGTTTCTAGTCGAATATCCAGTTTCTTAATAGTAGTTTCAAAAGAACAGTTAAAACTGGGATGGGTATCTGTAGTGCTTATAATACGCCTGCAACCACTGAGATTGGTAAATTCATCCACTAGGATCGGTTGACGTTTCTTTCTCCAGAAGCGTGAAGTCAGTACTAGGGTAGTCAGCTTGGATATCTTGTGAAGTATTGGAGACTCCCTGTATTGAAAAAGTTTGAAAATATATTTCCCCGCTAGATATTGCCTTCGTAGATGAAGAGGAGGTTCGAGTGTTTCAAGTAGCAGAGCATTTGTAGGTGTAGTCTGCATTGCTCCTATGCAGAGTCTAAGGGCCTTATACTGACATTTGTCTAGTTTAGTTAACAATGTTTTGGAAGCCGTAGCAAAGCATCCACTTCCATAATCCAGGAGAGGTCGAATCAAACTTCTGTACAGTTGCAGCGCAATTTTCGGGTCACAGCCCCACCAAGAGCCGCTAATGGCTCGTAAGATATTGACTGAAATATCACACTTACGGAGCACATGATGAATATGTGGAGACCATGTCAATTTGTGATCGATGAGAAGTCCTAGATAAGGCACCACCACCTTGTAGGGAAATAAGTAGGAACCCAGATGAATCGTGTCCAGTGGGGGTCTCGAATGTCGAGTGTAGATAGAGACTGCTGATTTTCCTGCAGATATCGTTAATCCATGGTTATGAAGCCAAGGAGTGAAAGTCCTCATGGCAACCGTCATATGTTCTTGACACTTGTCCAAGGATTCAGCTTCTGTATAAATGCAAATATCATCAGCATACTGAAGAACTTGAATCTCAGGAGAAAATATAGATGTGAGGTCTGCTGTGTATATGTTAAAAAGCAACGGAGACAAGATAGAGCCTTGTGGAAGACCTTGGGATGTCATTCGAGGACCAATTGTCGTGCCATTGTGAAACATGATGAGATGTCTATCTTGTAGAAGGCAACTGAGGTTCCCAATAAAGTCCTCTGGGAGATGTAGGAAGCGTAATTTGTCTTCTAAGACGGGAATAAGCACGCTGTCATACGCAGAAGACAGATCAGTGTACAATGCCACAACGTAATTGTTATTGCTCAGACCAAGTTGGATGTCTGTAATTAGATGTACAAGTGTATCTATTGTACCTTTCCCACGTCGAAAACCCATTTGTTGAGGTGGTAGCAGCTTGTGATGTTCTACCCACCATTCTAATCGATGCTTAATCATCCTTTCCATAGTCTTGTACAAGCAGGATATCAAGGACAGTGAGCGATAGGATGAAGACAGTCGTGGATTTTTCCCATTCTTCAATAATGGTACCAGACGAATAAGTTTAAATGACGGAGGATGCACTCTTTGAAACCACATCCTGTTCATCAGCTTAAGTAGTTTCTTATGTCCATCACTAGACATGTTGAGTAACATTGGGTAATGGATGTTATCTGGGCCTGGGGAAGTATTATTACTAGTTTTCAAGGCTTTAATAAGTTCTTTAAATTCAAATGAACGAAGTAGTGGATGGAAATTATCTTCATGGCCATTGCGTGGTAAATAACCTATATGAGCTGAAGGAGGGGCCATTTTTCTCAGGATGTCCTCTTTTATTGGTATCGTACATGTAGATGTAAACTGAGGGCAGTTCTGTGAGTTTCGGAAACGACGAATATTCCGCCACATCGTAGCAGGAGAGATAGATGAGTTGAGAGAAGTACAATATTGGCGCCAACCTTGACGCTTTTTAAGCTTGAATAAGCGTTTTGCTTTCGCTTGAGTTTGTTGTACGGTGAGGAAATTAGCTTCAGAAGCATCCTGTTTATAATGATGGAGTGCCACACGCCTGTCATGCAACGCAGCTTGACATTCGTTATCCCACCAGGGAGTTGGAGGTCGTTTGCTGTATGCATATGGTCTGTTTTGTGGAATTGTAAGGCAGGCTGCTCGATTAATGGAATCGCAGAATGTTTCGTAGTCTCTGACAATGTCATTCGTTTCGTAGTATTCTTCCAGGATGAGATCTATTGCCTCCTTGTAACTTGCCCAGTCAGCTTGTCGAATTTTCCAACGATATGTTGGGTAGATGGTGTGAGGAATGGTTGATGTATTAGTCGATGTTAATAATATTGGAAAGTGGTCAGATCCTAGAGTGTCCTGTAGAACCTGCCAGGAGAAGTCGAGTGCTATTGAAGGAGATGCAAAAGTAACATCTACTGCCGAAGGAGCTTGATTAGGTCGGGAAATACGGGTAGGGGACCCATCATTCAGTAGCACTAAGTTTTCTTCTTCAGCTACACCCATGAGTTGTATTCCATGTGAGTCAGTAGAAGAACTTCCCCAATTCAAGTGGTGTGAGTTGAAGTCTCCGAAGATAAGTACAGGCTGTGAAAGTTGGGAAAAGAGTCGACGCAGTTCGTGTACAGATACCAGTTGGTTAGGTGATCGGTATACGGAAACAATAGTTAACGGTGAACCCCTGTAGTTAACCTTGATGGCACATGTTTCCAATTTCGATCCTCGAAGATTAAGAGTTACTTGATCATAAATGATGTTCTTCTGGAGGAGAATTCCAACCCCTCCATAACCATCACCACGATCACTTCTTATAAAATTGTAGCCTGGAAGCTGAAAGGGGGTAGTATCCTTCAGCCAGGTCTCACTAACTACACACATTGAAACGGAGTAATCTCGCAGTAGAGTCTGAAGGCTAAGTTTATGCGCTCGTATTGAGTGACAGTTCCACTGTATTATTTTATTCAGTTGATGTGCGGTATCCATGGTTATTCTGATTTAAAAGTGATGAAATAACGTCACGTATATGAGAGGGATCAATTTCCGAGGAGGCCGTGTTTTTAAGCGTCAAAATAAACTGGACAATGTTTTCAAGCAGTGGAGTTGTAGGTAGAGCCTGTGGTGTTGTTTGAGGCTGTTGACTTGGTTGAACTTGTTGTGTAGGGTATATAGGTCCAGTGGAGTTGGCAGGAGAACGCTGTCCATTGTAGTATGTTTTCCACTGGTTGTGAACTGGAACTCTAGACTTTGGGGTGGAAGAACGTTTGGGTGTAAAACGAGAGGACACCTTAGAGGTACTAGGGAAAGAAGAGTTGGAAAGGTTATTGGTGGGAAGTGGCCCACGTGCAGGGAAAGGAAGGGGTGGAAATTCCTTGTGATAAGATGTACTTGCTGGAGGAGTGTTATTTTGCATCACAGTATTAGCATATGTGCTTGTAGATTCCATTTCGAGTGCTTGCTCAATGGTGATACTTAAATGGGCCATATTATATTTAATCCTACGCTGTCGTTCGTATTCTGGACAGGATCGATCATCTGCACGATGAGGGCCAGAGCAGTAAATACATTTAGGCGGATCTGGAGTAAGGCAATCTGCAGTGATGTGACTGTCGCCGCAGCATGCACAGCGTGCTTTGCTACGACACTGTTTATTTACGTGGCCGTATTTAAGACATTGGTAGCAAAGGGTTACATTCTGGACGTAAGGTTCTACACCACACCGAGTGTTAAATATATACACGTAAGGAGGTAAAGTGCGACCTTCAAATACAACACGCAACAGTTGCCGAGGCACTAGTACAGTCTGTCCGTCTCGTACAAGTTTACGGTGAAAGCGATGTACTTCTAATATTTTCTTATCTGACTGAATTTCTGAAAGTAATTCTTCCTCCGAGAAGGACGTATCTACTGCACGAATAAGACCTGTCTTCACCGTTAGATGCCTTGGTATGTAAAGACTGAGTGAGGGGGATTGTAACTGAGCAAGCCTGTTTGCACAGGTAGCGGAAGAAAGTTCTATTTGAACCCTATTACGTCCCTTTGTAGTAATGTTCATTATAGAAGTACGCATGTCTGGAATTAAGGCCCTAATACACTTTCCCACGGACATTGGATGTAACCGGCCGATATGTTTAGTTACCGCACCTGCCTCATCGGGTTTATGTTCAGCATACACTATGAACGGACCTTCATCATCTAACTTATAGAGGTATGACTCATGCTGAGCGCTGCTTCGTACCTGTTGACTTGGAGCAAGCTGGCTAGCTGTATGCTGTGCTAAGCTTAATTAAATAGGTGAGTTATAACCATCATAATATATCAAAGACATTATGATAAAACTGCTGATGTTTGTATATTTTTTATTATTATCATTAAAATCAAATATAACCGATTTTCGGACACTGAGATCCATCATCAATGATTGAGAAATTATTTAAAACATGCTAATGGGTCAAGATAGAATGGAGCCCAGATGAAAAAAACCTTAAAAATAAGGAAGGAGAAACAAATGACGGAGAGTATGAACCTAAACCCTACACCTTAAACATGTTGTTTTATGTTATAACATACCATTAAAAGTGTTGGCTGGACATGATGTTACAGCTGTTACACGGATGTTCAGGTGGTGGTGGTAACCATTGCTTCAAGAGGAAGTACAAGTTGGCAACCATCCTCTATTAACACTAATCAGAGAGAAGCTTCTGACCTAAAGGAGACAAGGGCCACCAAGGGCGTGAAAATGAAAGACTCCCTGGGCCTCCATGCGTAATACCGTCGGTATCTGAAAAGAATGAGAGTTGACCAAGGAAGATCGGATAGGATAATAAGAGTGAGGAGACTGACACAAATAGTTAGGAGCAATGGCAGGACTCATCTAAGGGCTCCATGGTCGCAATCCACACTCCCAACTTGCGAGTCCCTGGGGCAGGGGATCCCGTGGGGAAAACAGACGTTCAGTCTCAGAGTGTGTTAGAAGCACATGATATTGCGCCATCTCAAGGTTTAAACAATACATTACTAGCAGTGTTCTCTGTTAAAATATTATCAGGTTCATTTTTTCTGTCCCATAAATATTTCAATAATTTCCTGGGTATTTAACTCTACATCATAATTACCTTTAACCCTAGAAATGCCAAACAACGCGCTTGGGACGCACAGTGCATGCTTTCGCTTAATCAGCTTTAACATCATTTATATTTCACTTACGCTATTGCAGCAAGTAAGACACTGAAGACAAAGCATCAAGTATTTTACCACACATTTCTCACTTGCCGCAATTGACTCAGTGTAGATCAGGGTAGGTATGAATTTAGATGTTTTTTCCTCATCCCCCCGTAGTCACAGTTGGTATGTAACTTCGCGCTTGCTCGCTGTTGCTGTTGCTGTTGCTGTTATCTTTCGACCGATTATTGAGATTATTTCCATATTGTTTCTTTTGAAGAGTAAATGTGGGGTGCAGCACTTCTGAGGCCTCAAAGGAGAAGAAAACTCTCTGGGAATGACTCCGAGTAGTGGTCGGCGACTGAAGAAACTGTGTGCAGCTTGGAACTTTTAATCCATTTTTGGTTTTGTTTCTGTGTTTAACTTTGAGAATTTAATATATTTTAAACTAGAAAAATTTTGCTTGTCTTGTATGCAGCGATTTTTAAAAAATGAGTATTATTTATTATTAAAGCTGAACTTGAAAGTATCAAAAGAACTTATTTACTTTTCAAAACTTTGATCCCCTGATACTCACCACATAAGTAAGTAAATTATCTAACACTTACGTGAGCATGTTAAATAATGTTTTCTGAGTAATACGGCGTGCTGCGTGTGTAACGTGTCTCTTTCTAAGCATGCTTAAATTTATTTAAAATGTAAATGTGCAATGCATAATTAAAAGGTCTGGCATTTCGAAAAAATCACTCGGCACTTCCAGGGTTAAGAATTAAATTGTTTTTTACTCAGTGCCATGTTACCAGGGTGACTAAGTGAAGAAGATATTGAAGTCCGACAACAGGAAGATGAATTTAGAAATATTGAATATCTTAGTCACCCAAAACAGAAATTAGAAGTAGGGGATGAGGGTAAACACTCGTGCTTCCTTATAGTTTACATTTTATTATTATTGTAAAGATGTTTTGCAAAAGCTGAATATCTGTTGTATTTTACAGTCTTAAAATATTCTTGGTATAGTTGAGTTAGTGTAACCCAGTCCTTCGGATGTAGATAATTTTACAGTCACTACAGGTGAACTGGTATAAACGTAATTTATTGTAGATTTGTTCTGATATTTTGGTTCTAGTTATAAAAGCTATGTCTGGCTTAATTTTCTTGGAGGTAATATCTTAAATAAAAATATAATGAAATAGTGAATAGAATAAAATAGCCCCATCCCCTAGTTCCGCCACACTTACTTGTGCCAGACTCCTGCCTTTCGTCTCTCACATTTCCATTCTATTTAACTCGTGCACTGATCAAGCTGGTGATGATGGGATAGGACAGAGCTAAGAAGTGACCTACGAGCCACATTTTTTGTTCATAAACAGGATATAATTTGTTTCAAAAATATAAACAAATAAGGGTATGTTAAAACTGCAATGTTGAAACCCGTGCCTGTTCTGTAAGTTTCATTTGAGTACAATGAGTACCTACAGACGAGACTTTCTTAAGACGCCGAGCAAAGTTCTTTGCGAAACCGAAAGTATTCCACCCTCCTTTCTCAACAAGCTGAAGAGCTTATTATCATATTTAGAATTGAAGACCTTCCCGGAGTAAGGATATAACCCATAAATATTTGCAAAGTGAGATTTCACTTGAAATAGGGGGGTATCATGATGCCTCTGTGCTGCAGTTTCATCTTATGTCTTACATTTGAACTTGGAGCAGAACTTAGTCCTCCGCAGTGAAAGATAGAACATCACTCAACATGGTGCTTGTGTTGGCTCATCACCAGGTTTAATAGATCATTTTAAATAAAGGCCATATACGAAATCACATCTATATTTTGAAATGTCTTCTTGACCTTATTACTGTTGTTATTTTTATTGTTACTCTAATATTATGTGCTATAATTTGTTCTCCAACTGCACGTACAGAATTTCTCTTCTGTTATACAGTCTCTGTTCGTGATGATGGCAAATGGATCAATTTGAGATAAGGAACCGTAGTCCGGAAACGTTTGAATCATACGTTATTAAAGATCCAAGTTCTTTAACGTTTTTCCGTTCTTAACAGACGTACCGGAAGCCAACGACATGGGGTTGTCACCTTTAAACACTCTTAAAAGCCACCAACTCAGTCGGGTTTGAACCTGTTAACATGGCATTAGTAGACCAACGACGTGTCCACTACACTACTGCGACCGGCAGTCAAAAGTTAAAGCAAAAATCGGTCTGATACCTCTGATTTCTTCTTCTGGGGCCATGTAGAAAGCCTGGAGTATGAGACACCTGTCGAGACTGACTAAGATCTCTTGGCAAGAAATCTCGCTATTCAAAGGACACCGAAGGTATTCGAACGGGAACGACAGAATTTTGTGCGACGTAGGTGGACGCCTTTTCGAACATTTTCTGTAAATGTGCAGGTAAACGGACTTAAATGAGTAGAATTTTGCGTAACTTTTGACTCGATCGTTTCCAGAGTAAGGTTCCTTATCTCAAACTGATCAATTTGCCATCCCCCATCATCGCTGAAAGCTTTTAACATCAGCACGGATACACTCTGCATAGATGGACACATTTGTACACTTGCAAATGCAATAGTTTCGAGTAGTGTATTCCATGAAATAAATCCCAAAAATAATTTTCCGCTCTCCTGAATATTTACTAAAGTATTCGTTATAGTGATGGGAATATCAAATGTTTTAAACTACTGCTAGACTATCGATGTTGAAGAGTGACTAACGAATGAAAACTTTCGGTATTTTTCATTCGGTTTGAAATTACTTAGAGAGTAGTAAAATACGTTTTGTACTGGAGTGCTCGACTGCTAGTAACTAGTAATTAGTCATTTGCTAGTAACTACAAAGATCGAATGTTGGAATGTGGATGGTTGTATTGTACTATCGATTTATATAGCATGTTTGTTTTGTTGGTAGTGATATAAACGGAAATATAGAGACTAGTAACAAACGTTACACAATGTTCGAGTGAAGGGATAGGAAACGGAATTACGTTGGTGTATAAAATGAGATAAAATTCCCTATTAAATTAATTGTAGTAATTATGTTTCATTTTCAGTAAAAGGCATTTTTATGTCACTAAGCAAAAGTTAATGAATGTATGATCGTCTGTTCACAAAATAAGAAAAATTAGCTAATTTCAGACGAAAGTTAGGTTCACACCTTATTGTAATTACACCCCATATTAAAGTAACGTGAACTAAACTAAATTAAAAGACAACATGGGTCAAGTAATACTGCATACATTAACTTAAAAATCATTCCATTTATTTACGGTTAATGTTTAATTATTAGAGGTTCATGGTCGGTACATGGAAAGTATTTATAAAAACGATAACATGATTATCTATTGATGAAGTACACAATAATAAAATTTCATTGACCATTACACAAATTGGAGTCAGATTCTGCGAGGGGTAAGTAAATCAGAACATACTTTTCGCTTCATTCGTTTATGTTTACTTCATAATTCGCGCCAGTCAAGAGGTTCATGCCAAGTCTGCTGACTTTACTCCATGGCGAAATAGGAGACCGATTTCAGCGCCGACAGTTCGGAAGCGATCCGAATGAAAAACCGAATGCAAAGGGAAACAATCGGTTGTAACGGTAGTTGACAACTACCGAACAATTCGGAAGTTTTCATTCGATAGTCCCGCCACTAGTTGGTTACATCCTTATTGCGGGGATGTCTTCAATTACGTTTTAAACAAACAAACAAACAAACAAACAAACAAACAAACAAACAAACAATTAAACAAACAAACAAATAAACGAACAAAAAGAAATGACCAGTTAGATACGAAACCCCATCCGGCTCTCCACAAAAGTGGCAAAAAAACCAAAGCCCAAAATACCAAAAATGAGATATTACAGTAGTGGAATGGAAATAGCAGGATGCTCATCTCTCAATGTACAGCACATATTCTACAAAATGAGCCATAGTCACCGAATTACAGGGGCATGGAATATTGGTACTTATGTAAAAACAACCTGTGTCAGTTGGGTTTCCAGCACGAATAACCGCATTCAAATTAAACTGGTTGTTTTTGATTGCAAACCAAAAACATTTCCGCAATCTTGCGTTCGGCCCATCAGTTCACCACAAGTACCAAATGACAGCGATGAAGTAACAAGTAGTTGCCGCAGCAGGCCATCTCCATTCGATGTCGTAGCTGTGACCCAGGACATGCTTTATGATTTAAAACTTAAAACGATTGCGTGCATTCCTTAAGAAGCCAGAAGGTAGACCGTCATACAGCATACACAGCTGGAGGAGAGCCCAGAAAGTACTGGTGATGGTGATAATTGTAGCGGCGATTCTTCTTCTTATTCTTTTTCTTCTTTTCTAGCCTATTTCAATCCACTACTGGATATAGGCCTCTTCCATATGCTTCCATTGTCTTCGGTCTTGAGCCACTTGGAACCAGCGTGTTCCAGCCAACAGCTTTATGTAGTCGAGCCATCTCTTCTAGGGTCTTCCAATGCCTCTCTTATGTTCCCGTGGTCTCCAGTGAACAATCCTAGAGGCTGTACCTAGCGGCTGTACCTTACTTAAGGCCACGGCCGCTTCCTTCCCAGTCCTAGCCCTTTCCTGTCCCATCGTCGCCATAAGACATATCTGTGTCGGTGCGACGTAAAGCCAATAGCAAAAAAAAGAGGTCCACCTGTTGTAGTCTTATCGAGCTACGTGTCCTATCCATTGCCATTTTAGTCCTGCTACTCTCTCTAGGATAACTGTTAAATTAGTTCTCCTCCTGATGTCCTCTGAACGGATCTTATCCCTAAGGCTGATCCCTAGGATCTGTCGCTCCATGGCTCGTTGTGTTCTCTGAAGCTTGCGAGCACTTTCCTTCGTCAGAGTTATCGTTTTCAGACCGTAAGTAGCAACTGGCAGCACGCACGTATTATAAACCTTGGTCTTCAGGTTAATTGGAACATCCTTGTTGGTGAGGATGAATCTTAGTTTTCGGAATGCTGTCCAACTCATACCTATTCTGCGAGGAATTTCTGCACGTTGGTTATTTTTTCCAAGTTTTATCTTGTGTCCAAGATAGATGTACTATGGTTTCCCATTTTAAGTGGTTGACTGTCTGGGCTTAGTATTTTTGTTTTATTAATGTTCATTTCCAAACCTGTCTTAGCAGGTGGAACAGGGTCATGGGAAGGAGAAAAGGGAGGAGGAAGTAGCTTCTGCAGCTATCAGGAAAGATAGGGCTGACCAGGAGGGGAGGGGATCAAATGAGGTGGGTAGGGTTGAGGCTCTGGTCATGGGGGATTCCATCGTTAGACACGTGGGGAAAGTGTGTGGAGGAAAGGGAACCAGGTAAGAATGTTACCCAGGAATTAGGCTGAGGCAGATGTTGAGGAAAGTAGAAGAGAGGGAGGAGGGGAAGGAGAAGGTGGTAGTGTTTCACGTTGGTACCAACAACGTAAGGCAAGCTGATATAAGTACCAACATAGTTGGAGATGTGTGGGATCTGGTAAATGCAGCACGGGGGAAGTTTAAGAAAGCGGAGATTGTTATTAGTGGAATACTGTGTAGGAGGGATACTGACTGGAGGGTGATTGGGGATTTAAATGAGACTATGGAGTGGGTATGTGGGAAACTGGGAGTGAAATTTCTAGATCCTAATGGGTGGGCAGGAGATAGGGATCTGCGCTCGGATGGCCTTCATTTAAACCGCAGTGGTACGTATAAGTTAGGAAATTTGTTTGGAAGTGTAATAGGGAGGTACATTCAGGGAAACGGGATGGCCTAGGGAGCGGTGATAAGGGAACAGGGAACTGGAAATCAAGTAGGGATGACATAAAATTGTTAGTGTTGAACTGTAGAAGTATTGTAAAGAAAGGAATAGAATTAAGTAATTTAATAGATATATATTTACCAGATATTGTAATAGGAGTTGAATTATGGCTGAGAAATGATATAATGGATGCAGAAATTTTCTCACCGCACTGGAGTGTGTATCGTAGAGATAGGATAGGAATGGTGGGAGGGGGAGTGTTCATTCTGGTGAAAGAAGAATTTGTAAGCTACGAAAAAGTTAAAGATGAGACACATGAAATTCTAGGTGTAAGGCTCATTTCTAAAGATAATAGGCAACTTGATATATTTGGAGTGTACATATCGGGAAAGGGTAGCACTGACGCGGATTCGGAATTATTTGATAGGATAGTCAGCTATGTTGGAAATGACATGGAAAGAAATGTGATTGTAGCGGGGGATCTGAATTTGCCAGATGTAAATTGGGAAGGAAATACGAACGACAGGAAGCATGACCAACAAATGGCAAATAAGTTAATATGGGAAGGACAGCTAATTCAGAAAGTCATGGAACCAACCAGAGGGAAAAATATCCTGGATGTGGTGCTGATAAAACCAGATGAGCTCTATAGGGAAACTGAAGTAATAGATGGTATTAGTGATCATGAAGCTGTTTTTGTGGTAGTTAAAAATAAATGTTATAGAAAAGAAGGTCTTAAAAGTAGGACTGTTAGGCAGTACCATATGCCTGATAAAGCAGGCATGAGGCAGTTTCTAAAAAGTAACTATGATCAGTGGAAAACGTTAAATAAAAATGTAAACAGACTCTGGAATGGGTTTAAAGAAATTGTTGAGGAATGCGAAAACAGGTTTGTACCTTTAAGAGTGGTAAGGAATGGTAAATACCCACCTTATTATAATAGAGAAATAAAGAGACTAAGAAGGAGGTGCAGACTGGAAAGAAATAGAGTTAGAAATGGCTGTGGAAGTAAGGAGAAATTGAAGGAACTTACTAGAAAATTGAATCAAGCAAAGAAGGCAGCTAAGGATAACATGATGGCAAGCATAATTGGCAGTCATACAAATTTTAGTGAAAAATGGAAGGGTATGTATAGGTATTTTAAGGCAGTAACAGGTTCCAAGAAGGACATTCCAGGAATAATTAATGAACAAGGGGAGTGTGTATGTGAGGATCTTCAAAAGGCAGAAGTATTCAGTCAGCAGTATGTAAAGATTGTTGGTTACAAGGATAATGTCGAGATAGAGGAGGAGACTAAGGCCAAAGAAGTAATAAAATTTACATATGATAACAATGACATTTACAATAACATACAAAAGTTGAAAACTAGAAAAGCGGCTGGAATTGATCAGATTTCTGGGGATATACTAAAGACAATGGGTTGGGATATAGTACCATATCTGAAGTACTTATTTGATTATTGTTTGGTCGGAGGAGCTATACTAGATGAATGGAGAGTTGCTATAGTAGCCCCTGTGTATAAAGGAAAGGGTGATAGACATAAAGCTGAAAATTATAGGCCAGTAAGTTTGACATGCATTGTATGTAAGCTTTGGAACGGCATTCTTTCTGATTATATTAGACATGTTTGTGAAATTAATAACTGGTTCGATAGAAGGCAATTCGGTTTTAGGAAAGGTTATTCCACTGAAGCTCAACTTGTAGGATTCCAGCAAGATATAGCAGATATATTGGATTCTGGAGGTCAAATGGACTGTATCGCGACTGACCTGTCTAAAGCATTTGATAGGGTGGATCATGGGAGACTACTGGCAAAAATGAGTGCAATTGGACTAGACAAAAGAGTGACTGAATGGGTTGCTATATTTCGAGAAAATAGATATCAGAGAGTTAGAGTAGGTGAAGCTTTGTCTAACCCTGTAATAGTTGAGAGGGGAGTTCCTCTGGGCAGTGTTATCGGACGTTTATGTTTTCTTATATATATAATTGATATGAGTAAAGGAGTGGAATCGGAGGTAAGGCTTTTTGCGGATGATGTTATTCTCTATAGAGTGATAAATAAGTTACAAGATTGTGAGCAACTCCAACGTGACCTCGAAAATGTTGTGAGATGGACAGCAGGCAATGGTATGATGATAAAGGGGGTTAAAAGTCACGTTGTAAGTTTCACAAATAGGAAAAGCCCTCTCAGTTTTAATTACTGCGTTGATGGGGTGAAAGTTCCTTTTGGGGATCATTGTAAGTATCTAGGTGTTAATATAAGGAAAGATCTTCATTGGGGTAATCACATAAATGGGATTGTAAATAAAGGGTACCGATCTCTGCACATGGTTATGAGGGTGTTTAGGGGTTGTGGTAAGGATGTAAAGGAGAGTGCATATAAGTCTCTGGTAAGACCCCAACTAGAGTATGGTTCCAGTGTATGGGACCCTCACCAAGATTACCTGATTCAAGAACTGGAAAAAATCCAAAGAAAAGCAGCTCGATTTGTTCTGAGTGATTTCCGACAAAAGAGTAGCGTTGCAAAAATGTTGCAATGTTTGGGTTGGGAAGAATTGAGAGAAAGAAGAAGAGCTGCTCGACTAAGTGGTATGTTCCGAGCTGTCAGCGGAGTGATGGCGTGGAATGACATTAGTAGACGAATAAGTTTGAATGGCGTTTATAAAAGTAGGAAAGATCACAATATGAAGATAAAGTTGGAATTCAAGAGGACAAACTGGGGCAAATATTCATTTATAGGAAGGGGAGTTAGGGATTGGGATAACTTACCAAGGGAGATGTTCAATAAATTTCCAATTTCTTTGAAATCATTTAGGAAAAGGCTAGGAAAGCAACAGATAGGGAATCTGCCACCTAGGCGACTGCCCTAAATGCAGATCAGTATTGATTGATTGATTGATTGATCATGCTTTCTAGCTCATCTATATTTTCACTTATGAGCACAATGTCGTCGGCAAAACGCAGGTGGTTCAAATATAACCCGTTGATTTTTATTCCTTTATTATCCCAATGAAGGGTTTTGAATACATCTTCCAAGGCAAGGATAAACAGCTTTGGAGAGATTGTGTCACCTTGTCGAACTCCTTTGCCAACTGGGATTTTATTGGTGATGAGTTCTTCGTCCACTCTGACTACCACTGTTGCTAGATCATAAATGTTTTCGAGAAGCTGTATATATCTTGAGTTTATCATGGCATTTTGAAGTACTTTCATGATTGCCCAAATCTCCACTGAGTCAAAAGCTTTTTTATAATCAATGAAGGCCAGATGAATCTTGATGTTGTACTCAGTGGTTTTTTCAAGAAGAAGACGAATAGTCTGGATGTGTTCAACAGTTGAGAAACCTTTACGAAATCCCGCCTGCTCGGCAGGTTGATAAAAATCCAGTTCTCTTGTGAATCGGTTGGTTACAATTTTAGTCAGGAGCTTGTAAAGGTGTGGTAAAAAACTCAGCTCTATTTCTTCCCCGTCCAATGTCATTCTATCTGTGGCTGCATTTTCCCCTCCTTTTCTGAATACCATGTATACCGTCTTGTTCTGGTTAATTTTGAGTTCGTTTTCCTTCGCCCAATTATGTACGTTGTTCAGCGTTTCCTGTAGTTCGACCTTGTTTGGTGAGCTTATGACCATATTATCTGCATATAAGTACAGTGAGACCGAGGTGGTTTTCCCTAATATTTTCGTGATGTCCGCCGTGGCAATATTGAATAAGATAGGGCTCATCGCGTCTCCCTGTAGTACTCCGTTTGTTTGTACTACGTAGGTGGTTTGAAAAGTTCTCGGAATGTACTAGAATTAAGTATCTTACCTCGGTGGAACTGCTTTTATTTTTCAACATAGTCTCCCTGTAGACTAATGCATTTGATCCAGCGATGTTCCAATGCCTTGATCCCATCTCGAAAATGAGATTCCTCCAGGCGTGCAAAATACCTCTCCAATTCGGCTGTCAGTTCTTCCCTTGTAGAAAATCTCCGTCCACCGAGAAACATTTTCAGCTTGGGGAATAGATGAAAGTCTGATGGTGCTAAATCAGGTGAATAAGATGGATGTGGCAACAATTAGTATCCCAGTTCATGAAGTTTTGCCATGGCAATAACACTGGTGTGCAGCGGAGCGTTGTCCTGATGAAAGATGACCTTTTTCCTTGCCATACCAGGCCTTGTTTCCCGTATCTTTTCCTGTAGTTGGTCTAGGAGGTTTGCATAGTATTTCTCTTGATGTTGAGACTCCATCCTTGATTTCTATTCTGTTGTAGGCCAGAATGTTGTTAATCGTTTCCGTGATGACATGGTTTTCTCCCATCATGTTTTCTAACTTTTGTAGCAGCTTCGTCCTGCTTAGTAAGTCGAAGGCTTTAGTGTAGTCAATGAAGATAGTATGATGTTTACCTTTGGGGAACACTACCAGTAGCATAAAGAAAATATAGAAATACAAACCTAGATGAAATGAAGTTGCAGTCTTACAATCTTACCGATACTAGTCTTCATGGAAAATACATGTATTATCAAGCGACCACCTTTACCAAAAAAATAAAATACAGGTCATAGGAAAATAATTGCAAATGAAGCGGATTTACTGAGGTCAAACTTAGTGAGAAACTGAATTTAAATTACAAAAGCGCTAGAAAAGTTCACCACGTGCCAACGTGAATATAGATGTAAAACGTCTTTACACGATCATAAATTATAATTGCTTTCTGATAGAAAGATCGACGGGTAAACTCCTGTGAAAAATTAAACCGTGAAATAAAGTAAAATTAAGTTACATTAGGAAATTTAATATTTGCTTACCCTAAAAGAAGCCAGGGCTCCCAGAGAGCACAGAGCTCCCGGACAACACGTCCGCTCTACATGATCCCGAAAACAGAGAATGAAGCGCCCCTGCGACGCGCTTCCCGAAGGTAGCCGGTGGTGGGTGGCGCAAAAGGAAATGGCGCAGCAAAATTAATGACCAATGACCATACAGAAGTTACCTTTCGATTTCTTTAAACCAATTAAATTTAAGTTTTTAATTAGATGCTTGTTGGCTCGTCCTTGAAGACGTCTCGAAGCTTGTACCTTGTGCAAGCCCCAGAAAAATCGACACGTCAGTACAAGGTGTCCCAAAATTTTCGAGGATAAAATTTAATACAATTTTTAAATGTTTCAAAATTTCCTTGAAGTAGGCCAAATATGAACTCTCGCAGCACATGTCGCAATAATTATGCACAGTAAGTGAAGATGACAACAGTGATAGATGCACCGAGTAAAAACTTTCCAGTGAACTAGGTTATTACTGTGTTATATTCATGCGATTTTTTGGTTATTCGGCAACATACATAACATTAAAACACTATTTCTAGCCTATAACTTAAATTATTAACCAACGTTACGTCATCATATTTTTTTCAAACATAACCCGAGACGAGCTAAATGTTCTTTCATTACATCCGTTCTTACAGATGGCACAATATTATTAAGCCTTCATTAAGTACAAACTACCTGTAGTACAAACAAGTTGAACGCGACATTTAAAGTTCAATCAGTTTGCTATACAACGTGATGCAAAAATAGCAAGAAAACTACCAAAAATCTATGATAAAAATAGACTATCATAAAGTTTTGTTGAATAAACTATGATAATATTGGCATTGACGTAAATATGCATGTGTATTAACAAATACTGCTGCACGTAAAGTGAATGTAAGGAATACTATGTAACATTCGTGACATTTTTAGACAATTCAGACCCCATCAAGTGCCGAGGTTACGGCTAGTGGAAGTCTTTACCTCCCACCACTCTAAGGACCTTCGTGGACTCTACGGAAATGACTTTGTTTACTTTATTGTTTCTCATGAACATTTCATACTTTGACATTGGTTGCTTTTGTCAGAAACTCTTCAGTTACTAAAATATTGTCCCTGTATTCCTAGAATATCTGTAGCAAGATCTTTGAAATCTTTAGATCAACTTTTTGCATCTGTTGTGTAAGTTTTATTCATGGTTTATGTATGAACACTACTTGTTCAACAATATTTGAAAAGAAAACTATTGTATAATTTTACTTAATTCAATAAATAAGTTACTTTTTCCTAAAAATGTATTGGTTCTCTTACCTTATCGTAATTAAATATCGTATTAAAAAAAAAGAATTGATAGGTAAGTACCATAGAAAATTTCATATTACAGCTTGTGTATTATATTTTTAAGGAGCTACAAATTGTGCAAGTTGTTTTATTTTGAGACGTCGGAAGTACTGAGCACTTCAGATATTACATATCTTTAATGCAAAATATGTTTTCTGCCAATTCCCTATTCCCTTCTAATTAGTGTTAATCGAAGACCTTTGTCCAGTTGTGCACCACCATCAATTCAACCTCTATTGTTCAACTCTTATGTCTGTTGCTCGCTGTCAAATTCAAGTTTTATAAAACCTTTGATAAAACTCTCCATAAAATTGGACACGGCCTATTCTGTAAAATTAATTTTGCGGAACGAATCAATTAGCGGATCACGATGATGCTGGCGCTACACCGTGAGAAGATTGTGAAGCTTGTTTGTAAACGTAAACAAACATTCTAGAATGGCATGATCCGGGTGGACTAAGGAAGCTCTTAGTGCTTGTATGAGGTAAAAACGCCAATGTATCTCAACAGATATGCAAAAAGGGACGCAGAAAACTCAATCGCCGAATTCATGCCACAAGTTTGGCCAAACACAAGCCAGGCTGATGTGAAGACGAAGATAAATGGGCTTCGAACTCAATATTCTTGGCAGCACATACAGATCTTAGCTCAGAATTTATTTCAGAGATGACCTACCTGATGTTTCCACGGATTTTATAAAATATTTTTACAGTGGGAAACACAACTTGTTTTCGTCATATTTTTATAACATTAGTTGTACAACGAATTTTACGAAACATTTTACCGCGAGCAACGGACATTATTCTCTTTCGATAGCGACTGTATTATATTGTTATGGAGTTTAGTTACATAGTCTTCCATAGTGGGCGCTGAGAGGTACAGCAATGTATAAAGAAATGTTTATCATATTATTATTATTATTATCTCTTTTTAGTACACATTATGCCATATGCCGACGGAGCTGGAAAAAAATCGATCAGATCCTCAGGAATGTTTGGGAACTAATCTCTGTTGACTTCACAGCTTTTACCAATCAGCAATTAACCTACAGAATGCCTCAACACTGTCCCCCACTTTGAAAATAGCCACAAGCGTCGTCGAATATAAAATTTATATCATTCGAGCGTGATCCGGTCACGACATTATAACACTGGAGGGTAATTTGGTGGTTTATCAAGAACGATAATCTTGTTACCTTCTTCGTACATAACTTCCATATAAAACAACGAACACTTCAACACATGAAGCACAGAATATATATTTTTCCGTACATAATATTCAGTTCAATTCATTAAACTGATAACATCATACTTCATACATGCAATATTCACTAGATATTGGAATGTGGACTCTTTTCTTTTTACTTTCTGGGATGTAACGTTATATTGTTCTCATATGCATTGTATTTCCAGTACCGATACTAATCGTTTGACTGTTTATCAATATCCATACATCAAGCATTTAGTAAAATTGATTATGTTCATTTAAGAGCATAAGCGCCGAAGTAGCATCAGTCAGTGTATCAGAACGCAAAAGTATAAGAATTTTCAGTCCATCTGAATTTGAGTATCTTCATATTTGAATTACTTTAATTTTAAAATCAGCGAGTTTGTCACAGAATTTCCATGGCACAAAAATTATTTACTCTAATCACTTGAATTCATAACTCACTGTATTTTTACAAAACATTTCGTGAAGGAAAAATCAATAATCACTTCTACTTTTCTTATTTCACAATGTTATCGTTGGTTTCGAGACCAAACCACAACTTCGTTACATCACGCTATAAGACTGCCATGGCCATATGAACGGAGAGACCGAAAAAATAATACGGGTTTAGAGAAGTCCATTTATTTCCCAACTACTCAGTTACAATATCGGCAATTTCTTGCACGTAATTTCTAAGAAATGTTGCACAAAATTTCAATGTACTTATTGCGCATACGGAATAGGTTAGACACATCCCATAACACCGTGTGCTAGACTAAACATTGAATATTTGTCCTTATGAAATGAAGTAAGAATGAAGATAATCCTGCTCTACCATCTCTTGGTTGTTAGCAACTTCTACTAAGAACTACATTGGAGTATCCCAGTGGAGGTATTTTCAAATTACATAGTTCCTGTCCCTTATTAGTAAGAAATGAATAGCGCATAAAACTTAAATCTCACCGAACGTCGGTTGTTGTACGAACAGAATACATCAGATGCATTTCATTTTTAAAATGTCCTAATACATGAATGGAATATTATATTTATGGAGGAGACTAAATGATAAAGACGATCCTATATTGTCAATATCTTCTGGACTTGTGACAAGGAAACTCTCTCCATCGCAACATAGTGGCTCCTTGCTGGCGACTTGAACAAAGTGCGATACATCGACAATTCACAGGCCTGACTTCGTAAAGTATTCCTTGTATTATTTTGTGTGAATATGCTATGAAAGTAAAGAAGGACACTAATCATGAATGCCTTGTATGTACCATCATTTGGCCTATTTTCTGCCATCTCCCCACTGTATTACCTATATTTCTAGAATTTTGACCTGACCAACCTGGAATACGTCAGAACTAAGGATTCGAGAAATGAAGGAGTATTAGTGAGCAAGTCCAAATCTGCTACGGTATGGACCATAACATTGTTCATATCCCTCCTTACTGGATTCATATACCGCTCGATCGGTGACACCATGGGGGATTTGCGTCGGTTGGAAACACTCTCCCGCAAAATTGCCAGGTACATTCAGTTAATACAGGTATTTTCCGTGGCACTGTCTTTGGTGATTTTGAATTCGTTCGTGCACGATGTTAAATTTCAAAATATCTTCGAGATTCTGATAGGAGTGGACTCGTGTTTGCTGGGTTCAAGTGGAGAATATAGAAGACTGAAGCGGATAGTTGTGTTGCAGTCTGTGGTAATGTTTTGCTTCCTTAGCGCACTCTACATTACATCCGCTATCATCTGGTACATTCCCTACGGAAAATACTATTTTATCATCCATTATTGTGCACATTGTGTACGTGCATTACGTAAACTTAATATATTTAATAAAAAGGAGATATTTCCTTTTGAATGAGAAACTTCGAGGCTTCTTGTGGGGTAGAAGACATGTGTGGTACGGCGAAGAACGCAATCTGTATTCTTGTGCCAGATTCCAACACTCTCGCAATCATTCTCTTCCAAACTCTTCCAGAGAAATCCAACCTAGAGGAGGAACATTCATACCACTTGCGATGTTCCGAAAAATTCACAAGGACTTTATACTGTGGCTCTTTCTGTGAATTCTATGTATGGTCCATCAGCCTTCTTGTTGATGATATATTTCCTGATGTGTATTCTCTATGATGTGCACTATATAATCTTTTACTACACAGGGAACATCTCTGGCAATCTCTTGGGTATTGGCGTCACCATGCAGTGGGACTTCATGCATTTGTTTTAGTTGCTAACGATTACAGGAGGCTGTTCCTTGGCCTGTGCTGAAGCCAACAGTTCTGGTTCCATTGTCACAGATCTCATTCTCCAAGAAACAGCGCGAGGAATCAACATCAGAGAACAGAAGTTGTTTTCTCTACAGCTACTGCACACGAAGTTATCGTTCAGCGCTTTCGGTTTCTTTGCAATAGACTTGAATATCGTGTGCGCATTCACTGGATCAGCTGCCACATATGTTGTGCTGCTTACGCAGTATTAACACGTTCCTGCCGCGCCAGCACGCAGGCATTAAACATCGAGAACGGACTGTGAACGTCCTTTGGCTTCTACAATATATAAGATACCATGGAGCTTTAGTATCGAGCCCGTCTCGCCATCAGGAGTTATGAGAATCCACATGGGTGCATTGTTCATGAACCCGATGCTTGAAACAGGGATAAGAAGTTATCTGCCAAGCTAACACAAATTACTAAATGAAAATGTCAAATGGCAAGCCAAGTGTATTTAGAATAAAGCAAAAAGGAATCTTTGTTGGCAAGGAATTCCACAATAACAGACATCACCATTGATACTAAAATTAAACTAAATAACACATTTAACTTCTTAATACACTGACTGACAGAGCAAATGCAACACCAAGAAGGAGTGGTTCGAAAGGGATGAAAGTTGGCACAGAGACGGCACGGACGAATAATTGATGTTTATTTCAAACCGATATGCAGGTTACACAATGCGCACGGCATCGACTCAGTAGGATGTAGGACCACCGCGAGCGGCGATGCACGCAGAAACACGTCGAGGTACAGAGCCAATAAGAGTGCGGATGGTGTCCTGAGGGATGGTTCTCCATTCTCTGTCAACCATTTGCCACAGTTGGTCGTCCGTACGAGGCTGGGGCAGAGTTTGCAAACGGCGTCCAATGAGATCCCACACGTGTTCGATTGGTGAGAGATCCGGAGAGTACGCTGGCCACGGAAGCATCTGTACACCTCGTAGAGCCTGTTGGGAGATGCGAGCAGTGTGTGGGCGGGCATTATCCTGTTGAAACAGAGCATTGGGCAGCCCCTGAAGGTACGGGAGTGCCACCGGCCGCAGCACATGCTGCACGTAGCGGTGGGCATTTAACGTGCCTTGAATACGCACTAGAGGTGACGTGGAATCATACGCAATAGCGCCCCAAACCATGATGCCGCGTTGTCTAGCGGTAGGGCGCTCCACAGTTACTGCCGGATTTGACCTTTCTCCACGCCGACGCCACACTCGTCTGCGGTGACTATCACTGACAGAACAGAAGCGTGACTCATCGGAGAACACGACGTTCCGCCATTCCCTCATCCAAGTCGCTCTAGCCCGGCACCATGCCAGGCGTGCACGTCTATGCTGTGGAGTCAATGGTAGTCTTCTGAGCGGACGCCGGGAGTGCAGGCCTCCTTCAACCAATCGACGGGAAATTGTTCTGGTCGATATTGGAACAGCCAGGGTGTCTTGCACATGCTGAAGAATGGCGGTTGACGTGGCGTGCGGGGCTGCCACCGCTTGGCGGCGGATGCGCCGATCCTCGCGTGCTGACGTCACTCGGGCTGCGCCTGGACCCCTCGCACGTGCCACATGTCCCTGCGCCAACCATCTTCGCCACAGGCGCTGCACCGTGGACACATCCCTATGGGTATCGGCTGCGATTTGACGAAGCGACCAACCTGCCCTTCTCAGCCCGATCACCATACCCCTCGTAAAGTCGTCTGTCTGCTGGAAATGCCTCCGTTGACGGCGGCCTGGCATTCTTACCTATACACGTGTCCTGTGGCACACGACAACACGTTCTACAATGACTATCGGCTGAGAAATCACGGTACGAAGTGGGCCATTCCCCAACGCCGTGTCCCATTTATCGTTCGCTACGTGCACAGCACAGCGGCGCATTTCACATCATGAGCATACCTCAGTGACGTCAGTCTACCCTGCAATTGGCATAAAGTTCTGACCACTCCTTCTTGGTGTTGCATTTGCTCTGTCAGTCAGTGTATTTACAACTAGTAAGTGTACCCGTGCTTCGCTACGGTATTCTACATTGTATACGGATATTGAAGTAAATTACTGTACTTGCAGTGAATAAGATTTTTTTAACTGCATGTCTCTTAGCGTTATCCAGAAACGGCAGTGAGAGGTTCTCATACGTCGTTTCCAATGTAGAGTGTGAGTTGCGGAATTGTGTTGATAACTGCATGCCCACTTGCCTACTGCCATTCACAATCGAGTAGGGAAGTTATCATTATAATGGGAAGCTCCATTACCTACTGCGCGGTCACAATCTATTTTGGGAGTTCGTTACAATGGCAGGCGCCCTTTCTTACTTCCAGACACATTACAGTTGAGGGGTTTTTATTATAATAGCAGACACCTTCCGTACTGACAGTCAAAATTGAGTTGTGCTGTTATCATGATAAAGACAGCCCCTTTTTTAATGTCAGTCGCATCGAGTTGGTGAGTTTCCATTATAATAGCAGACCACTATTCATAATGTCAGTCACATTTTAGATGGCTAAATTTGTTTATAATGGCGGGCACACTTGCCTACTCCCAAACACAATCTGTTAGGGGAGTTTTGAACAAAACTCCATGCTCCCTTGACTTCTGACAGTCATATCGAGAAGGGAATTATTAATTACAAAGTTAGCCCCTCCTTATTAACGCTAGTTATGTATCACCAGGACCTACTGAATTCCATATGAGTCTATAAATTTTAACAACACAGAGCACCTCATTTGTACTTTTGTTCCAGAATTCTTAGCATGTATAATGTACTTGTATTAATTATTACTCGCCTACATCACACGTAATATTTAATTTTTATTTGCAACATTTCAACCACACTTCATATTGTAAAATTTATTTTCATAAGACTATTACTGCTAGAAAAAATGTTTTAGGATTTCGCCAAATATTGTGTACGTTTTAATATGGCTGATGATAACCCCGAGTAGGGTTGAAACAAGTCCCATGTAATGTAAATATTGTAAATACAACTAAGTATTGAATAGGTGGAAAACTCTACTGTGCATTGTTTTTATGTTACCTCTATCAAACTAAAAAAAACAAATTTCAAAAATCACTTTCGCCCTAAGTGCAGTTCGGGAAAAACAGCATAAAATTATTCAAATCCTAGCCAAATAAACTTTTTTAAATAACTCTTTCTGTAATGTGTTGTTTGGTTCAATGTCCTCAGTCGTTGTTTAATTTTTTTTAAATGTCCACACCGATTGTAGTTATAAGGGCTTAAGTGAAAATCTGAAATGATTCACATTAGCTCTCGTACCGGTGCTTAAGTACAACAATGAATTGACTCACAGTAGCGCTCATACCGGTGCTTAAGTACAACAATGAATTGACTCACAGTAGCGCTCATACCGGTGCTTAAGTACAACAATGAATTGACTCACACTAGCGCTCATACTGGTGCTTAAGTACAACAATGAATTGACTCACAATAGCGCTTATACCGGTGCTTAAGTGAAACAATGGAATGACTCACATTAGCGCTCATACCGGTGCTTAAGTGAAACTCTGCATTGACTCACAATAGCGCTCATACCGGTGTTTAAGTGAAACTCTGCATTGACTCACATTAGCGCTCATACCGGTGCTTAAGTGAAACAATGAATTGACTCACATTAGCGCTCATACCGGTGCTTAAGTGAAACTCTGCATTGACTCACATTAGCGCTCATACCGGTGCTTAAGTGAAACAATGAATTGACTCACAATAGCGCTCATACCGGTGCTTAAGTGAAACAATGGAATGACTCACATTAGCGCTCATACTGGTGCTTAAGTGAAACTCTGCATTGACTCACAGTAGCGCTCATACTCGTGCTTAAGTGAAACAATGGAATGACTCACACTAGCGCTCATACTCGTGCTTAACTGAAACAATGAATTGACTCACATTAGCGCTCATACTGGTGCTTAAGTGAAACTCTGCATTGACTCACAGTAGCGCTCATACTCGTGCTTAAGTGAAACAATGGATTGACTCACATTAGCGCTCATACCGGTGCTTAAGTGAAACATTGAATTGACTCACAGTAGCGCTCATGCTGGTGCTTAAGTAAAACTCTGCATTGACTCACATTAGCGCTCATACCGGTGCTTAAGTGAAACAATGAATTTACTTACATTAGCGCTCGTACCGGTGCTTAAGTACAACAATGAATTGACTCACAATAGCGCTCATACTGGTGCTTAAGTGAAACAATGAATTTACTTACATTAGCGCTCATACCGGTGCTTAAGTACAACAATGAATTGACTCACAGTAGCGCTCATACCGGTGCTTAAGTACAACAATGAATTGACTCACAATAGCGCTCATACCGGTGCTTAAGTGAAACTCTGCATTGACTCACATTAGCGCTCATACCGGTGCTTAAGTGAAACAATGAATTTACTTACAATAGCGCTCATACCGGTGCTTAAGTAAAACTCTGCATTGACTCACACTAGCGCTCGTACTGGTGCTTAAGTGAAACTCTGCATTGACTCACATTAGCGCTCATACCGGTGCTTAAGTGAAACAATGGATTGACTCACAATAGCGCTCATACCGGTGCTTAAGTGAAACTCTGCATTGACTCACATTAGCGCTCATACTCGTGCTTAAGTGAAACTCTGCATTGACTCACAATAGCGCTCATACTCGTGCTTAAGTGAAACAACGGAATGACTCACACTAGCGCTCATACCGGTGCTTAAGTGAAACTCTGCATTGACTCACATTAGCGCTCATACCGGTGCTTAAGTGAAACTCTGCATTGACTCACAATAGCGCTCATACCGGTGCTTAAGTGAAACTCTGCATTGACTCACAATAGCGCTCATACCGGTGCTTAAGTGAAACTCTGCATTGACTCACAATAGCGCTCATACTGGTGCTTAAGTGAAACAATGGATTGACTCACATTAGCGCTCATACTCGTGCTTAAGTGAAACAATGAATTGACTCACATTAGCGCTCATACTGGTGCTTAAGTGAAACAATGGATTGACTCACATTAGCGCTCATACCGGTGCTTAAGTGAAACTCTGCATTGACTCACAATAGCGCTCATACCGGTGCTTAAGTGAAACTCTGCATTGACTCACATTAGCGCTCATACCGGTGCTTAAGTGAAACAATGAATTGACTCACATTAGCGCTCATACTGGTGCTTAAGTGAAAAAATGGATTGACTCACATTAGCGCTCATACTCGTGCTTAAGTGAAACAATGAATTGACTCACATTAGCGCTCATTCTGGTGCTTAAGTGAAACAATGGATTGACTCACATTAGCGCTCATACTGGTGCTTAAGTGAAACAATGGACTGACTCACACTAGCGCTCATACCGGTGCTTAAGTGAAACAATGGATTGACTCACATTAGCGCTCATACTGGTGCTTAAGTGAAACAATGAATTGACTCACACTAGCGCTCATACCGGTGCTTAAGTGAAACAATGGATTGACTCACATTAGCGCTCATACTGGTGCTTAAGTGAAACAATGGATTGACTCACAATAGCGCTCATACCGGTGCTTAAGTGAAACAATGAATTGACTCACATTAGCGCTCATACTGGTGCTTAAGTGAAACAATGGATTGACTCACATTAGCGCTCATACTCGTGCTTAAGTGAAACAATGAATTGACTCACATTAGCGCTCATTCTGGTGCTTAAGTGAAACAATGGATTGACTCACATTAGCGCTCATACTGGTGCTTAAGTGAAACAATGGATTGACTCACACTAGCGCTCATACCGGTGCTTAAGTGAAACAATGGATTGACTCACATTAGCGCTCATACCGGTGCTTAAGTGAAACAATGAATTGACTCACATTAGCGCTCATACTGGTGCTTAAGTGAAACAATTTATTGACTCACATTAGCGCTCATACTCGTGCTTAAGTGAAACAATGAATTGACTCACAGTAGCGCTCGTACTGGTGCTTAAGTGAAACTCTGCATTGACTCACACTGGCGCTCATACTGGTACTTAAGTGAAACTCTGCATTGACTCACACTAGCGCTCGTACTGGTGCTTAAATGAAACAATGAATTTACTTACATTAGCGCTCGTACTGGTGCTTAAGTGAAACAATGGATTGACTCACATTAGCGCTCATACTCGTGCTTAAGTGAAACAATGAATTGACTCACATTAGCGCTCATACTCGTGCTTAAGTGAAACAATGAATTGACTCACACTAGCGCTCATACCGGTGCTTAAGTGAAACAATGGATGGACTCACACTAGCGCTCGTACTGGTGCTTAAGTGAAACTCTGCATTGACTCACACTAGCGCTCATACTGGTACTTAAGTGAAACTCTGCATTGACTCACACTAGCGCTCGTACTGGTGCTTAAATGAAACAATGAATTTACTTACATTAGCGCTCGTACTGGTGCTTAAGTAAAACTCTGCATTGACTCACATTAGCGCTCATTCTGGTGCTTAAGTGAAACTCTGCATTGACTCAAACTAGCGCTCGTAGTGGTGCTTAAGTGAAACTCTGCATTGACTCACATTAGCGCTCATTCTGGTGCTTAAGTGAAACTCTGCATTGACTCACATTAGCGCTCATTCTGGTGCTTAAGTAAAACTCTGCATTGACTCAAACTAGCGCTCGTAGTGGTGCTTAAGTGAAACTCTGAATTGACATTAGCGCTCATTCTGGTGCTTAAGTAAAACAATGGATTGACTCATATTAGCGCTCGTACTGATGCTTAAGTGAAACTATGCATTGACTCACATTAGCGCTCGTAGTGGTGCTTAAGTGAAACTCTGCATTGACTCTCATTAGCGCTCATACTGGTGATTCAGTGAAACAATGGATTGACTGACATTAGCGCTCGTAGTGGTGCTTAAGTGAAACTCTGCATTGCTTACATTAGCGCTCGTACTGGTGCTTAAGTAAAACAATGGATTGACTCACATTAGCACTCGTACAGGTGATTCAGTGATATAATGGATTGACTCACTTTAGCGCTCGCACTGGTGATTCAGTGATATAATGGATTGACTCACATTAGCGCTCGTACTGGTTATTCAGTGAAACAATGGATTGACTCGCATTAGCGCTCATACTGATGCTTAAGTGAAACAATCAATTGACTCACATTAGCGCTCGTACTGGTGCTTAAGTAAAACTCTGCATTGACTCACACTAGCTCTCGTACTGGTGCTTAAGTGAAACAATGGATTGACTCACATTAGCGCTCGTACTTGTGCTTAAGTGAAACAATGAATTGACTCACATTAGCGCTCGTACTTGTGCTTAAGTGAAACAATGAATTGACTCACATTAGCGCTCATACTGGTGCTTAAGTGAAACAATGGAATGACTCACATTAGCGCTCGTACTGGTGCTTAAGTGAAATTCTGCATTGACTTACACTAGCGCTCATACTGGTGCTTAAGTGAAACAATGGAATCAAGGTCTGTCTAGGGAGGTCAAGTCACGAATGCTACTTATGGAGCCGCCATATTGGGTCTTTAAGCAAGCGTATCCAAAGGCAAGTGTATTCGAATTTACAGGATTTCGGTACCCTACATTGAAATAAAAACAAAATACCAACCAATTTTGAAAAAGAATTTAATTGGGCATCTCCTGACCACGTATATATAACTGTATAACACTTAAATGATATGATTACATTCACAGCTATTTGAATAGGAAGATAATTAACAGAGCCTGAAATTCTTTTTTTTCTTTCTTTTTTGAGAAACAAGAATCAACAGAAAGGCTCATGTTCTTCTCTTTTACTTCCTTACAACTTGGTCTTACTGTGTTTCTTATTAATATCATCTGTCAAATACGTAATCTTATTGACAGAAGCATAGAAATCTATACAGTACCTGTGCCATATTATGATTACCGGTACATGAAATACTGAACTTGAAGTACTGTATTTAAAGTACTAAACGACGGTTGTAATAACTTACCTTCAGCGTTTTCTTTGTTAAGAAGGTAATTTCCGATACTGCGTTTCTAAAAGGTTACCCCAGTATGTTGACAAACACTGAATGCCCCTTGAGTTGAGTGCATTAAATTTTGTATGGTAACTGTTGTTATCCATTCGTGTGGTATTTCTGTCGGTTCAAAGGCAAAAATATTCTGCACATATGCAACAAGAGTGATGTTCTTAGCTACTCTTAACTAGTTTATTGATAACCCATGCAGCTACATAGTACAAAGTGGTGGTGGTGATTATTGTTTTAAAAGAAAGTACAACTGGATAACCATCCTCTATAAACACTAATCAGAAGAAAACAAATGGAAGGGGACCAAAACTTCGAAAAATGAAGGTATCGGCAAAAGAAAGATGAAGGCCACAAAGTGCGTGGAAATAAAAAACTTCCTAGGCCTCAAATGCGCTAATGCCGTCGAGGTCGGAAAAGAACAAGTGTTGACCAGGGGAGGTCGGATGGGCTAGAATAGTGAAAGCAATGTCAAGACTCAGCTAAGGGCCTCGTAGTCACAACCCAAAATAAATTTCCCCCCGTGGGTGGGGGTAATAGAACAACAACCACGGTATCCCCTGCCTGTCATAAGAGGCGACTGAAAGGGGCGTAAGGCTCTCCTAACCAGGGAGCCTGAGTTGGCCACCACGGGGCTCTTAACTGAGTCCTGATATTCGTGCATATAATAATAATAATAATAATAATAATAATAATAATAATAATAATAATAATAATAATAATAATAATAATAATAATAATAATAATAATGGTTAAGAAAATTAAAGCCATTGGTAGGCACGATTTCATAAGAAATAGAAATTAAGTCGCTATTAAGTTGAGTTAAGCTAGGTTAGGCTATTTTAGGGATTACATTAGGATATTATGTTAGGCTCCGGTACATTAAATTACAGTAGTTGGTTAGTGCGAGTGAAGCGAGTGTTGTGATCTTTAAGTATTTGTCCACTCTGACCAGTGCGACACCTTACAACGGTACCACCACCAACCAAACCATCCTGTTCTACAACCTACCTGTCGAAAGCAGCACTCAAGACCTTCGGGTCGAAGGGCTAAAATGGCACAAAGGATCCGGGCTCCCGCCCGCATATCCCTTGTGACGCGTGGTCTGTCAAGCATTTCAAATATCTGTGAAACATTTCTACGTTGCATGTAGGGTTAGAATGATACTGTCTGTAGTTTACATGAAAAGGAATGGAATGAGATGGCGTTTGGCTTTTAGTGCCAGGAGCGCCTGAGGACAAGTTCGGCTCGCCATGTGCAGGTCTTTTGATCTGACACCGTAGGCGACCTACGCGTCGTGATGAGGATGAAATGAAGATAAAGACGACACATACACCCAGCTCCTGTGCCAGCAAAATTGGCCAATTATGGTTAAAATTCCTGAACCTGCCGAGAATCGAACCTGGGACCCCTGTGAAGGCCAGCACACTAACCATTTACTTAGCCATGGAGCCGGACACATGAAAAGGAAATTTTCATAAACATCAATACTAGTATTACACATTTCCTGTTACTTTTCTTGCTTGTTTTGAAAGACAATTCTCTTTCTTTGGGGGGTTTCCTATTATATGTCAAAGACTTAGGTGGATTAGGGACTTTGAAAATTGTTGGGATTGAATTCCACTTGAGTAGTTTCCGTCCATCTACCATCTTTAGTTCAAATTGCGATTCTTCAAAATGATGCTAGAAGAAAATACACCGGGCGAGTTGGCCGTGCGGTTAGAGGCGCGCGGCTGTGAGCTTTCATCCGGGAGATAGTGGGTTCGAACCCCACTGTCGGCAGCCCTGAAGATGGTTTTCCGTGGTTTCCCATTTTCACACCAGGCAAATGCTGGGGCTGTACTTTAATTAAGGCCACGGCCTCTTCCTTCCAATTCCTAGGCCTTTCCTCTCCCATCGTCGCCATAAGACCTATCTGTGTCGGTACGGCGTAAAGCCACTAACAAAAAAAAACATAATAAGACCTATAAATATAAAACATTGTTTATATGAACATACTGTTATTCAGGAATAATACGAATGTATAACTTCACTAACCTCGCACAAGAAGCAATTATCTGTAGGTTGCCATTTGTCACGCCTACAGTTTTGTACCCATTAAGCTCTCCTTTGCTTATCTTTCGGGAAGCGAAACACTCTAATTCCGTCAGTCGTCTTATTTTGACAATTTGGTGCGGCGCAGTATCCCGTTTTCCTTCGAAATACAAGTAATAACTCGCATCATTACATCGGGCACGCCCACGTAACAACGATATTTGAGACCCAATATGGCCGCCACCGCAAAGGATTGTGGTAGCGTGACCAGACCTCCCTAGACAGACCTTGAATGGAATGACCCACATTAGCGCTCGTACTGGTGCTTAAGTGAAACTCTGCATTGACTCACATTAGCGCTCATACTGGTGCTTAAGTGAAACTCTGCATTGACTCACACTAGCGCTCGTACAGGTGATTCAGTGATATAATGGATTGACTCACATTAGCGCTCGCACTGGTGATTCAGTGATACAGTGGATTGACTCACATTAGCGCTCGCACTGGTGATTCAGTGATACAATGGATTGACTCACATTAGCGCTCGTAGTGGTGCTTAATTAAAACAATGGATTGACTCACTTAGCGCTCGTACTGGTGATTCAGTGATACAATGGATTGACTCACATTAGCGCTCGTACTGGTGCTGAATTAAAACAATGGATTGACTCACATTAGCGCTTGCTTAAGTAAAACAATGGATTGACTCACATTAGCGCTCGAACTGGTGATTCAGTGAAACAATGGATTGACTCATATTAGCGCTCGAACTGGTGATTCAGTGAAACAATTGATTGACTCATATTAGCGCTCGTAGTGGTAGAAACAGCAAACTGCTGATCAAATCAACCGGATAACGGTGATTAGGGAAAGGATTGTAACTTTTAGGAATAAATAAAGAATGTATTCTCATACTTTATTATAATTATTATATTTACCGAAATTTGTTAGCTCACATCCCTAGGATGTTTTCAGTTAAGTTGTTTGCCTGAAGGGCTAGAACTGTGTTTTTTGTGTACAGTGAGGTAAAGATCTTCTAGAAATACTAAAATATTATACATGCACGCGTAATTAAATTAGCACTCTCAGTAGCAGTCAATTTCACCTTGCGTATGTACTGCGTACTGACAAAACTTGTCGATTATATCAATCAATCAATCAATCAATCAATCAATCAATCATTACTGATCTGCATTTAGGGCAGTCGCCCAGGTGGCAGATTCCCTATCTGTTGCTTTCCTAGTCTTTTCTTAAATGATTGCAAAGAAATTGTAAATTTATTGAACATCTCTCTTGGTAAGTTATTCCAATCCCTAGCTCCCCTTCCTATAAACGAATATTTACCGTAATTCGTCCTCTTCCAACTTTAACTTCATATTGTGATCTTTCCTACTTGTAAAGACACCACTCAAAGAGATTCGTATAGTTATGTCATTCCACGCCATCTCTCCACAGACAGCTCGGAACATACCACTCAGTCGAGCAGCTCGTCTCCTTTCTCCCAAGTCATTACAGCCCAAACTTTGCAACATTTTTGTAACGCTACTCTTTTGTCGGAAATCACTCAGAACAAATCGAGCTGCTTTTCTTTGGATTTTTTTTCATTTCTTGAATCAAGTAATCCTGGTGAGGGTCCCATACACTGGAACCATACTCTAGTTGGGGTCTTACCAGAGACTTATATTCCCTCACCTTTACATCCGTACTACAACCCCTAAATACCCTCATAACCATGTGCAGAGATCTGTACCGTTCATTTACAATCATATTTACGTGATTATCCCAATGAAGATATTTCCTTATATTAAGACCTAGGTACTTATAGTGATCCCCAAAGGGAACTTTCACCCCGTCAACGCAGTAATGAAAACTGAGAGGACTTTTCCTATTTGTGACACTCACAATTGTTCACTATATGGTAATATGTGTCCTCTGATCCGTTGTTTAACTTCACCAACTAAATAAATAACTTTGTCACTACTTCTTAAACTACTCGCCATGTTGGAATAGGATAACGCTCGTCACCCAACGTGCGCGACAAAGTGTCGGCCTGTTGCCTTGGCCTCTGAGATCACCAGATCTTTCTCTTATTGAGCATGTATGAGACGACAAATCCAGCATAATCCAATACCGGCATTAACCATTGCTGATTTGACTGACTAAGTAGGACAGGCGTGGAACCCATCCACAAACTCACACAAGGCACCTGTGCGACGCAATGTATGGACGTTTGCATTTTTTCAATCTAAATCCTGCCGACTACAGCAGTTATAAATGTACCACCATGCTTTCTCGCGCATACTTGAACATGTGACCAGGAAATTTTCATCAAATAGATATATTACCTAGACAATTGCTTTATCTCAATTATATTCCCCTAAACTAAAATCTTCTCGGTGTTTGTATTTCATTTTTTGCCGGTGTAAGTTTCAGCAATTACTTACCAAATTCTTGAACGTTTACGCAATAATTTACTAAATTCTTGTTTTTTGCAATAATTTTAAAATACTGGTATTTTTAGCGAAAATATAATCCTGTACTTTTAGCAGTAATTTACTATATCCTTACAGAGTACTACTACTTTTTTGATGCTTGCTGTTTAAAGCTTGCTGTTTAAATGGGCCTAACATCGAAGGTCATCGGCCCGCTACTTTTTTGGAATAATTTACTAACTACTAGAACTATTAAACAATAATTCGCAAAATATTGGTAATTTAGCAAGCGATTACTGAATACATGAACATTTACAAATTCTTATCGTTTTCAGCAATAATTGACAAAAATTTACGTTTCTACATAAATTTACTAAATTATTGTAATTTTCAGCAGTAATTTACTAAATTCTTGTACGTTTCTGCAATAATTTACTAAATTCGTGTCGTTTTCATCAATAATTTTCAAAATACTAGTATAAAAATTTAGTAGATTTCGATAAAATGTTCGCGTATTTGGAAAATGTTTGCTAAAATTACCAATATTTTGTGAATTATTTCATAAGTTCTAGTATTTAGTAAATTATTCCCAAAAATTAGTAGTATGTTGTAAATTTTCACTAAAATTGTCTAACAAAATCCTGTTACATTCATTTGCACACTTTTATTTCAACAATCATTTAGTTCCTAATGATAACAATTATAACAATTACAATAATAATAATAACTACAAATACACTTCAAATGATTGCGTTGATAGCAGCGGGAAATGCACCAGGAAATGACGTAAAGAATTATTATCAGTCAACAAACTAGCGTATTAAATGCTCGCTAATAAGACCATTATAATTTCCAAAGCAATTAAAATACAATAATAATAACAACAACAATAGTAACGTTAATAATATAGCTAAAAGAAAAACACAAAGTAGCTGCTGACATCAACCAATGCATGACGTAAAGGGAATTTATTGACTAAATACCAAGCTGACACCACCTCGCACTCTTTGGCGGACTAGCAAGGAAAGAGTGCCCGCTACTGACACACTTCATTAAGGTGAGTTCTAACTTCCAAATATTAAAATGAATAAAGAGGATTTAACAAACGTGTTTCTTCTTTTCTAACAAGTGTTATCGATTAAAAGAAAGTGTGATTTTTAATAGAATATGATATTGTCACTCTTTGTTTAATAGTGAGTTTTTTCACAGGTTGTTATGATATTACAGGTGTTATACTTAATGCTCGAAGGACTTTATTTTTTTAAATTTGCATTATAGTACAATCTTCAAACAATTATAATCTTCAAGAGTTACTATTTTTTGTGGGGGACAGGGTGTAGATTTGCCATTCACAAATAAAACCGCAAGCCGCTGCAGAAATTTCACCAACCAAGTGTAAGGCTTAAACGCTATGCGAGGAGGTTGGTATTATTGAACACTAAATTGTTCCCCAAGCACATCGACCAAATCATGTGGCTCGAATTGTTTGTAAAACAAAGAAAGAAAGAGTCTCCAACAAAATAATGATGCAGATTTAAGTAAGACAGGTATTTTATCTACCGTACATCTCAACAACTGTGTTGGAAAATTTGTATTTCACAAAAAAAAACAAGAGCCCTGGATCGACAGCACGAGTAATTAACAAATTATGCCCATTACCTCTTAAAGTTTGTATGTCATTATTTCGAGAATCGGTTAAGGAAACAAAATAGTGAACTTTCTAAGCGATACCACTGCCTTCCAAAGGTGTAGCAAAAGACATGATAAAGCTCAGTGCCCTGGTAAAAAAAAAATCATTGCGAGGTATACATATGGACATATATACTAATGGACACCCAACTAACTCTTCATTTATCTTCAAACCATTATGATCTACTTAACATACAGATAAACATGACATTTTACCAACATTAATGTGTGCTCTTTTAAAATAACTATTTTTAGGGTGGCAGTGTGTAGATTTGCAATTCACAAACGAAACGACAAGCCGTTGCAGAAAGCTTAACTCAATGCGAGGAGGTTGGTATTATTGAACACTAAATTGCTCCTCAAACACATCGACCAATTCATATTCCTCGAGAGTGTGAAATACCCTGCCAATCAGTCTGAGGGACTAGGCATTATAAACGCAGGGTCGGGACAACTCTACCCTCCTCTAAAAGCAAGTCAGTTAAGTACGATGATGAGATATGTGAGTGTCGTGGCAAGAAAAGCACAAAAGAAACTATTGTCAAGAGTAAACAAACCAAACCCGGCCGTGAAAGTGACTTTGACGTGAACGAGTTGCAGAGAAAATGACGACAATTCCTTGAGAACATGTTTTTCATTTTTGTGACTTAGAATCAGGCTCGTCACGATGGAAGATGTGTTTTCAGCCTCGCGGGTTGTTGTGTAACAGGAACCTATAATGCTCATTGTCTGAGCTAGAACGACTAAGTCCCACAAGATGAACAACAGGGACCCATCACCAGATTCGCCCGCTATGTTCTTCACAATGTGGTAGGTATCAAATAGAACACTAACAAAACTACCAACAAATCTAAGCAGCAATTCTAAACCAAATATAGAGTTAACTTCTTCTGCTACAACACACAAAGTCTGGTGCACGTGTCTGTAGTTACACAAACTCGTGAGCATACTGTCCTCCTGGCTTTTGACCGTAAGGGGAATTCTTCTCAGATATGGTGCAGAAGAGGAATTTGCAGATATGAAGACATTATTATAGTCGCACTTGCTAGAGTAATTCCACGATGAAAGATATTTGTTCAGCATTGCAAATCGGTGTTTTAGTAAAAGCACTGTATTCACGAATTGAATGTGGGAAATACAGGACACAAAATAAGCTAGGTCGACTAATAAAATAGAGTAATCCCCTATTTTTGTGACAATCAGTACCCATTCAGCTATGTATCCACATATTAATACACAACATACCAGTATTAATTGCAGAACTAGATTTCGTTTTTGCTGGTGAATGTATGAAGTACTTATATTAACTTTGCAATTCATGTTTCTAACATTTTCTAAGAGAAGTACGCGATCTATTTCAGTGATTGCACTGAAATATTTCTCGTACTTTCTTCTGTTTACTGTAGCATGCGACACGACTAATATGAGCGGTAAACAAAACATGTGAAGAAATTGTGCAATTTGTATGACGCCAAGAATAGGTTGAGCGTGCTCTTCAGTTTCCTCGCTATTCACTATGTGAAAAACACTGTAAAAACAACCGCCACACAAAAGTGTTGCCATCATAACAGAACAAACAACTCCTAGAGTAGAGTATTTCAATTTCACGGATCCGGGCACAGCATCCTTAGGGATATTATAAGGCGCTAATCCAATTAATTTAGATAGTTTCCATAAAGGAGAAATTACTGAAAATAGTTCATTACTTATAGAGGAATATCTGTTTAGGCCTATGTCTGCCCCTGTGCGCTGCCCTTCATTTGGAATATTCAACATATTTGTTGATTTATTATTGTTATTCTTGTGGTACAGAACTAGTAATAAAATAATGCAAGTGTATATGCGAATGACTGCATTCACATCATCCTGCGCTACATGTAAAGTAATATCTTTAAATGTCCTATTAATTTGTATGTGAACCCTTCAATTATTATATTACGTTACTCGAAAGAAACGTTTAATCATCTTGTGTTACTACTTCTTGTTTTAACGAATGTCCTATCTTTATTCCTCTTCCTTCATTATGGTGAAAATTCTTGATTAAAAAATATTCTGTTTCATGAAAATACTTGGCGTATTTTTTGTTGTTATATATTTAACGTTTTAATTTAATTTCTCTGCTCTACCACAGCAAGCAGACGCTGCTAAAGGATATATATATATATGTTAGTAGCCTGTATAAATAATTATGTAATCATCCAGGGAATCCACAAAGAGCAGTCTGCAAATTTGTTTGCTGAAATAAAGGTATACGAAGCTCAACAGGACGAGGAAATATAAACCTCGAAGCGCGCCATCGATAGTGGGTTATCTATAAACGTCAGTAGAATGTATCGTACAGTTTCCGTGAGTTGTGTTAACAGTCTGCCATGAATCACGTAACGGAGACACGGCAACTATTATAATGCACAATTATTATTCTCAACAATGCGAACATTTATATAAAGTGGAGAATGTTCTTTCATTGTGTCTATTGTACGTGCAAGGTGACAGTCAAACCTTCAGCTTATGAAAGAGTAAGTTACAACAATACGACGTTTGTTAGGCAAGCTTCATGGCTGGATTACGTGGTGGGTAAAATAGACTTCAGTACCTTGCAAATGTAAGAGGTAGATTCTTAAGTGTACTGTATAGAGACTGCTAGATTGATGCAAAATTACTTACACGCATATACTGGAAATTCAATTGAAATTCACTAATATTTTTTATGTTTGGAGTCGTCACCTTAAAATCAGAATGATAGAGGGAAGCTATTAATGTAAATAAGCATGCATATTACTTGCGCTTTATGGCCTATATGTGCGCTTGAAATTCAACTTCAGCCTACATAATGGTTTCGTTTAAATTGAAAGTTTATTTCGCGGATCCACTCAAAATCACCTGTCTTTTTCTGCACCATTAACACAACAACGTTTTCTAGTTAAGTGTGTGCTAAAAGTTTAAACATAATTCATTCCCCTGATTTTAACACTTGGACTATCCTGACTATCAATTCAATGTATAAAATAATTTTTAAAAATATTAATTTAGCCTCCATTGGATTCCGCTACTTCAGTTCCAACCGTCTGTTCCCACTTGGTCAAGAACAGGATGATGTATTATAGTAGCAAAGTTTATCGCTAAAACTTTATTAGATCCAGGAAATTGTATCGGATTCTTGAACCTAAATAATCTACCTACTTGTCCACTTATGACATAATACACACACTTATTTAACCAAAAATGACTGCGTACACAGTCTTCTACAACGTTTAAAATGTTCGCACGCTGTCAAGAACAGGATGATATATTAGCGGTGTGATAGTTTTCATTAAAATCCTTGATGCATCCAAGAAACTGAACCGGATACTTGAATCTAAACAATCTGTCTGTCTACTTGGATGTCCACCTTCTTAACAAAGCTGGCTGCGTAGACAATCCTCTACGAGGTTTAAACACAGCGAAGAACATCCATGATCTTATATAGTAGGACAATCAGTTTACTCCACATTCGAAGCACAATAGTCCGACCAAAATATCGTCAATCAAAGTTTTAAAACTGTGATTTCAAGTTGAAACAGAGCTATTCATATTATTTTTATGCTTGATGATCTGAATTGTGTTGTCTGAATCATCCCACTTTCACATACGCCGACTTACAGAACGCTGTGTTCAGAAATGGATACTGTATAAGCAGATAGAATAGGAAAAACACTTCAGAATTAGTAAAGCTACATTGTAGTGAGAACCTTCTGCAATGACATGGATACGAATGTGAAAAACTTCCCTTTGAAATGACTGCAGTGTTCTTGAAGAGCACTAGACATTAATCTACAAACGCTTCTGCAGTAAAACCAACCTGTACTCTTCGCGTGCCGCATGTCATGTATACATTCACTCTCCGATTTATGATTCGCCGTTCTCGTATCACTTCATCAGACTCGAGGGCTAACCATGCTTTGTTGTGGTAACCCTATTGCTGCATGTAGCGTAATCAGATAGCATTCATGAAGTAACATTTAACGGGAATTAGAAGGGCTCTCTATAATTCCTGAATATTTCAAGTGTTGTTTTATTTATTAACTTAGCAAAAATGTCGAAGGGGTATAATTACTACTTTATCATTTATTTTTTACTTATTAGACTTTTCCGAAATTTGGCTAAGTCTAGGATTTATAGTGTAGGGAACCTTTCTCACTCATTTTTCGGGGGAACTCCTGCATACATTTGGTATAATTTTTAAACGAAGGAATAGGTTCCTGTAGAAGTATTAGTAACTGTCCTTTTGCTTCTGAAGATGTTATGTTCAGCTCCCTCTTCTTCATTCTATCGCTTCTGGTAGCCTGATTCATAACTTGGCTTAACTGCCTTCATCTTTAGGAGAAATAGAAACATCTGTTTGTTGGATGTTGATACATTATAATATTTATTATTAATATTTGTTCGTTTTGGCCTACTAAGGACCACGATCTTCTCTGGGCTTTGATCTTTACCCAGTGCTTCTTCATTCATTGCCTGTGTTGCTCTTTTCTTTCCTACGCCCACGTCTTTCCCGTCTTCAACTGTGGCCTTTCTTGAAAATCCTGGTGGTCTTTTAGTTTCCTCCTCAGTGGGTTGCGTTCTTGTATATCTTCATAAGTGAACGCCATCTCCTGAAGGTCCTTTTTCACTTCCTTGAACCAAGTTGGCTGTGCCTTCCTAGATTTAAAATAAGTAGAGATTTGGTGTTTGATAATCGTGTGGGTTTCATTCTTAGCAAGTGGCCATAAAATGCATTTCTCCTCCGCATGACATCAGAGATCTTCTGGACAACAGTATACAGCTCCTGGTTATGCCGACGTCTTTTCATATTTGTCTTTAATTGGGCCAAGAATATTCCATAAAATATTTCTTTCTTTAATTTCCATTTTTTCTGTCAGGCCTTTCGTCTTATCATTATTCATTCCAGTCGGTAACATAGCTCGTATTTCGATACTTTATATGTAAGAAGTAGAAATTAATCGTAATTCACATAAATTAACAATATATATTTCAATTACTCTCTTTCCTATAGAGGTTGGAATCTTTTCTATTTTTGGTCCGTATTGAGGATTCAGGAATGTTCTGACGATGTTGAAGTTCTTCAAAATTGCAGTTTTTATGTGCCACGTTCTGAATTTTGATGGGGAGATGTAGTATCTTTAAGTTTCCTGGAAATTATTTTTGCTGTAAGACCAGTTATTTATTATTATTATTTAGCATATGATGAATACAATATTATATACAGTATGTGAAACTACCATCTCAAGTTCGTAACTAAAGTTCCATATCAAAATTTGAGAGTCAGAAAAGAGCTTCGCTTGAGACACCGTAAAAGTCCTCTATAGAGCCTCTATAAGCACGCAAAGGACACTCAAATGCAATATGATCCACTGTCTGCTCCTCTTCTCTGCAGTCACATTGGGGTGATGTCTTCCATCACCATTTGAAGAGAGTGGCTCCACAACTACCTTGGCCGGTTCTAATTCGCTTTAGCATCCTCCACTGCCGTCTGGGAAGGGAAAAACCATCTGGGCACTTGCAGGGATTCTCAATGATGTGATGATGTGGTAACCAGGATTGCTGTTGCCATTGTTCTTTCCAGGCGTCCGATACATTAAAGGAAGTGTCCTGTAGATTCATTGCAGTACGCCAGAAAGGGTGTCTGGATTTCATTCCTTTAGCTGGGGAAGTTGCTATGTCAGGAAAAAATAGGGAGGTGAGGATTGTTTTCTGTTTTCTTCCATAAGTAAGCAGTGACTGTGATCTTCTGAGGGATGGAGGTGGAATGTGGCTTAGGGTGGGAAGCCAGTGTGTGTTAGTTGGTCGGATGCATCCAGTAATGATACGCATTGCTTGGTTCAGCTGGGTGTCTACTAGTCCACTGTGAGCACTGTTAAGCCAGGTCGAGCAGTAATATTCAGCGACGGAATAAGAAAGTGTAAGAGCAGTGGATCTCAGGATTTGAGCATTAGCACCCCAGCATGTACCCGCCACCTTTTGGAGGATGTTATTCCTGGTCTTGAACTTCGCTGACACATTACAGAGGTGATTCCTGTAGGTCAAGGATCTGTCCAGCGTTACTCCCAGGTATTTTGTGTTACTACAATACTGTAGATTCTCTCCTCTGAATGGTATGGTTGGTCTGTACCTAGTAATGGAAAGGAGAAAGGGGAGAATTGTAGAACTGTCACTCTCTCTCTTGTTTCCAGATCCTTGCTACTTCCATAGCCAAACAGTATATTTGTCGACCTTCTCCCTGTACTTCTGTTTCATATTGTGATCATTCGGGATAGCGATGTCAATGAGATGTACGTTGGTTCTTTTTGTTTGTTGATGTTATGACTGGTCTATTGTGGGAAGTTGTTTTATCTGTTTGTATCGGCGATCCCTGTAGAGTTTGAAGTTTTCATTTGCCAGTACACTTTGTGAGGAGTATTCGTAGTAAGGCAGGCTATTGTGTATCAGGGATCGTGTCAGGGCAATTTTTGGTGTATAACATTGGCAGCATCATTATGTCTGTCAATGTACGATGTGGGCTCTAGGAATCTGCAGTTGCTGATGATGTGCTCAATGGTTTCTGTGCTGTTGTTAAATTTCCTGTACTCGTCATTGTTAGTAGTGGATCTTTAAGGATGGATTTCGTACAACTCTTTGTTGAGATCATTTTATCTTGAATCACCTGGTTGAATCCCTCAGTTTCTTCCCTATCCAGCCATGAGTTTGAAAGATGTTTGTCGATGTCCTCGTCATTGATTTTGTTGTAATACCTTTCATGAAGTTCTTTACTAGCCCCTATGCATAAAATAACAAAATCACTTATTATTTTACATTTTATGGCCTACATTTGACCGCTATAGTCTATTGTACAATGATTTTTTATTTCCTCTCAGACCAATATTTCTTCCTTCTGAGAGAAGCTGCCTTCCTTTCTTCAACTGGTGAATGTGTCTTGAAGTATTTTAATTTTGTGTTTAAGATCATTTATTGTTATTTGTAATTCTTTAATAGCATCGTTAATTTCCGCACTCCATTTAATCTTGGACCTGATATTCTATAATTTGTCAATTATTCTTCTGCTAATTCTGGTGTCAGGTGTTCTCATAAGGTGTCCAAAGAATGATATACGTTTTCTTTTTCCTAACCGTGCTCATTACCCATTCAACTTCCTTATAAACTCTTGTATTTGATGCTATTCTCTTGAATGGTTAAATATAATCTATAGGAACTTACGTGTGTATCTTTTTATAAGTATATGTTAGACACGCTAAAACTCCTGAAGGCAACTGAATCTTCAGTAAAGTACCAGCGATGCATGTAAATTAGTTTCATTATTAAAATTTTAAAATATATAACGAATAATATACAAATTAATAAATATTGTTTATGTATGTGAAAATTAAGTCAAAATTCAGACTCTCAATTGATAATTTTTGTGTCCTCTTTCTTTCGGCGTTGTTCTCCTTTCTAAAGAGTTTTATCCTTTTCTTATTTATTTCAATCTGGTCACCCTAGCCTTATGTGCCAATTAATGTGTATTGATTCCTCCATTCTGTGAACGTTCCCTGAAAGCATGTATTTTTTTTCAGGTGTGGACTACATCTTGTCGATATCCCCAACATAAATAGCTTGGCGATTGCATTGGCTAACATGGAGAACAGAGAGGCAGCCAAGAATATGATAAACGGACTGAATGTTGATGGAGGTGAGTATTGTACAGTTACTACTTCCAATACTACATAGACTGGCTACAAGGGCTCGTACAGCGCTCTTAGCTGAGGAAAGTTGCAACACTTCCGCCATGTTTTCTAGGGGCACTCTTTAGTTGTTAGTTGTCAACAAGGAAACATGCCTAAGCCGTGCTCTGCAATTAATTGAACGAATGGAGGGAATGCAAGAAATATATCATTTTATAAGCGAGTATTTATTCCTTTCTTTGCCATCAGAGAACATGGTGGAGCAGATTTCAACTTTCTTCAGAGATGGTAGGTCCTTCGAAAGTCTAGGTCGTTGCGTGCAATGCAACCATGCTGTTCGACTTCGTTCTTTACTCTACAGCAACCTACATCTACGATGCCCTCTAGGCGGCTTTACAAGTCGTCATGCAATTCAAGCATTTGGCTTTGGAACTGGAAGACTCCATGAGACAACCAATGATAATCTTCTTAACCGATGGACAATCTACCGGAAAGGACGCGAAACAGGATAAAATTCTGAACGTAACCACAACAAAGAATAAAGAAATAGCTGCCGTGGTACATTCCCTTGCCTTCGGAAAAGACGCCGACTTCAAGTTTCTGAAGAAGTTGTCTCTTCAGAACAACGGCTTTGCGAGGAAGATCTACATTCAGCTGACCAATTTCTACAAGTTTGTGGCCTCGCCTCTGTCGGCGAATGTCACCTTCCACTACATCGGCAGGGAGGTAAGATTATTCTATCCATATTAATAAAATTTTAGCCTGATTTGTCACTACATTTTTCACAAACCTCTAAATAACAAGTGTCCACAATTAAAATTATGGTATTCAGCGCGGTACAGCATGGGTGGTAATGATCGTAGGGGTCTGATAGTTTGTAGATATTCTTACTAAGTAATGCGCTCGCGAATTATGCAGGTGGGCCCGGGCCTTTAAGGGGCCCCGAAAACTCCTCGCAAAAAATAAAAATAGCTTAATGTCACTCGGCACGGAAATGATCAGGGCATTTTTGCACAATTAGTCGAAAGAATTCCTTTTTTTTTACAGTTCTATTGTGAGGAATTGCCACTTGGTTACAGCAGCAGTAAGTGTAACACGCAACGAGCTAGAATAAAATAGAGAGGCTGTATGTCTGACATCAGCGCTCCCTGCGGAAGCAAGCTGATAAGGGGCAGCCATGTTAACGGTTGTCAAAACAAAGCGAGTTGGCGCTAGAACATATGTTTAGATGACAAGGAGATTTTGCATGACAATTTAATTTCGTAAGTTTTAAGAAGTAAAAGGATAGATTCTTACTTTCAAGAATACCAGCCATATGGTCAGCATGCGGTTGTACTAATCGGAGTAATGAAACCAAGGATATATCGTATTTTAAGTAAGCATTTCTGAATGATAGCCGAGATCACTTTTTGTAATTTCTGTTTGTAATTAAACCCATTTTAATGCTTACATAGCGAAAGTGCTGATAGCGACTGTAATTATTTGTTGGATTATGTTTCATATTTCCTTTAAAGAACAAGGAATTAACGCAACAATACGTTGTGAGGACGAAAAGAGGTAAATGGTATCCCACTCAATACAGTAGCTTATGGTCTGTACATTTCGAAGATAAGTACATGTATGAGTAGTATAATGCAGGGATTCGGCGGCCGCCGCCGCCGCACGCCTCCCCCTCCGCCGCCGCCGCCGCCGCCGCCCGCGGGAAATTTGAATTTTGGCGGGAGATTTTAATTTGTAAACAAAGCCACGTGCTTTTTGACAGCTGTCATCGACAACAACGCAACGCTAACCTCACTGCTGCCATCTTGACGGGCCTAAACCTCACTAGTGCCAACTAAACCTAACTAGCATGAGGTAAACAAAGCCACGTGTTTTATGACAGCCACGTGCTTTTTGACAGACAACAACGCATCGCTAACCTCAGTACTGCCATCTTGACGGGCCTAAACCTCAGTAGTGCCAACTTAACCTAACTAGCGCGAGGTAAACAAAGCCACGTGCTTTTTGACAACCACGTGCTTTTTGACAGATTTGTAAACAAAGCCACGTGCTTTTTGACAGCTGTCATCGACAACAACGCATCGCAAACCTCAGTACTACCATCTTGACGGGCCTAAACCCCAGTAGTGCCAACTTAACCTAACTAGCATGAGGTAAACAAAGCCACGTGTTTTTTGACAGCCACGTGCTTTTTGACAGATTTGTAAACAAAGCCACGTGCTTTTTGACAGACAACAACGCATCGCTAACCTCAGTACTGCCATCTTGACGGGAATAAACCTCGGTGGTACCAACTTAACCTAACTAGCTCGAGATAAACAAAGCCACGTGCTTTTTGACAGCCACGTGCTTTTTGACAGCTGTCATCCGCCATCTTTAAACTACAGAGCGCTGTGCTGCCCTCTTTCGTCACCTGTCATCAGCAGTGCTGCCATCTTGGCGGGCCTAAACCTTAGTGCTACCAACTTAACCTCACTAGCTCGAGATAAACAAATCCACGTGCTTTTTGACAGCCACGTGCTTTTTTGACAGCTGTCATCCGCCATCTTTAATCCATAGAGCACAGTGCTGCCCTCTTTAGCTACTTACCTTTGAAATGTGGTGGCGGATAATTTGAAAAAATGCTTTTTTGACAGCAGCCATCTTTGAGCGCCGTGCTACACTCTTTAGCTAGTTACCTTTGAAATGTGGTGGCAGGCAATTCCATATGACAGCAGTCATCTTTAATCAAGAGAGCACCGTGCTGCCCTCTATGTGGTGGCGGCAAATTGAAAAATTCTACATGCTCTTGTTTGGAAACAAACTCACGCGCTTTTTTGACAGCCGTCATCCGCCATCTTTAATCAACAGAGCACAGTGCTGTACTCTTTAGCTAGATACCTTTGAAATGTGGTGGCGGCAATTTGAAAACTTCTATGTGCTCTTGTTGGGAAACAAAGCCACGTGCTTTTTTGACAGCTGTCATCCGCCATCTTTAATCAATAGAGCACTGTGCTGCGGGCAATTTCGTCAGCTGTCATCCGCCATCTTTAATCCAGAGAGAACAGTGCTGCACTCTATGTGGTGGCGGTAAATTCCATGTGCTTTACAAACCTATGTGCTTTTCTGACAGCTGTCATCCGCCATCTTTAATCTAGAGAGAACAGTGCTGCACTCTATGTGGTGGCGGCAAATTCCACGTGCTTTACAAACCTATGCGCTTTTCTGTCATCCACCATCTTTAATCTAGAGAGAACAGTGCTGCACTCTATGCGGTGGCGGCAAATTCCACGTGCTTTACAAACCTATGCGCTTTTCTGTCATCCACCATCTTTAATCTAGAGAGAACAGTGCTGCACTCTATGTGGTGGCGGCAAATTCTACGTGCTCTTATTTGGAAACAAATTCTACTCGCTCTTCAGCTGTCATCTACCATATTTAATCAAGAGAGCACCGTGCTGCCCTCTTTGTGGTGGCGGATAATTTGAAAAAATTCTTTTCGACAAGCAGCTATCTTTAATCCAGAGAGAACAGTGCTGCCCTCGTTAGCTACTTACCTTTGAGGCGGTTAATTTGAAAAATTCTTTTCGACAAGCTGCCATCTTTAATCCAGAGAGAACAGTGCTGCCCTCTTTAGCTACTTACCTTTGAGGCGGTTAATTTGAAAAATTCTAGCTGCCATCTTTAATGAAAAGGGCATCGTGGTGCTATCTTGCGGGTAATATTTTACGTCACAGCTGTCATCCACCATCTTGCATTGCTAACCTTAGTGCTGCCCTCTTTAGCTACTTACCTTTGACAAGCTGTCATCCGCCATCTTTAATCCAGAGAGAACAGTGCTGCACTCTATGTGGTGGCGGATAACTTGAAAAAATATTTTTGACAAGCAGCCATCTTTAATCAACAGAGCACCGTGCTGACATCTTTAGCTACCGCCATCTTACATCGCTTACCTCGCTGCTGCACTCTATGTGGTGGCGGTAAATTCGAACAAGTTTAATCACGCATCGGGAAAGCTAGAGTAAGCACGTGCTGCAGTGATGACGTCATCATGCATGTTTAAACCCGTTCGTTGACTAAAAGCTTTAGTCTTCGGGAAACAGTGATAGAGTGTGGAGTGCAAACATGACGAAAACATTAATAGTTGATGTGCAAGGCTTTAAAGTAAACGGAAACAAGTTTGTGTTTAAAGAGGTGGCTGTGTTAGATTGCTGTGTGTTGTGGGCACCAAAACTTGTTAGTTTAGTATTTAGTCCACCGTTCCCTTACTGTTTGCAAACAGATGAAGATAAAAAGCAGACTCAGTGGATTGAAAACAATTTAGGTTTGAAGTGGGAAGAAAAAGGAATACCTTATCGTTTTCTACCTTTAATGATGAATGCACATTTGTCAAGAGCAGATCTTGTTCTTTTAAAGGGTTGTGAAAAGAAAGAATGGTTGCGTGATTTTCTACCATCATCATGTGAAGTTATCGACATGCATGAATTGGGGTGCCCATCATTTAAAACTCTTCCGAAAGAGCATAGTAGAGAAACAACTAAACAGTCTTTACAACATGTATGCATGCTCTTTGATTGGTTGTGTCGCAGTGCATGCCGGGAAGTGAACAACATATGTAAAGTGCAGTGTCGAAATAACCTTAGTGTAAAAGAAACATTTGTAGAGTAAAGACATCATGTCATTTCTAACAGATACTAAGTGTAACGCAGTTGAAAAGGCGATCGTAAAGTTTTATGCATGCAAAAAGAAACTAAACACTTTTACTGAAGAAGAGTTAAATGCATTACCAAAGGCATTTTTGGTCAATGTAGCTGCGAATGCTGTAAAGAAGATTTGGGATAAGGTGCCTCGTGAGTGGACTCAAGATCCTGTTTTGTCAGAGCTTCAAACGTGTAGTTTACATCATGAACACGTGAGTTTAGCTAGAAGACCTTCTGTGAGACAGTGCCGTACATGTCAACTAATTAAACTGTATCACGGACCTAAAACTAACGAGTTGTCTTCGCTTATAAACACTTATCATGGCTGTGGAGAGAGTAAACAAGGAAAAGGTGAAGAAACGTGCTGGGAGAAAGATGAGGAAGCATGTTGGGCGTGGACTCATCAATAGAGTGATTGATCTTCTTTTCTTCGTGCTTCATCTCCCCTGCGGCCCTAGAACACGTTCGCCTGACATGTAGTTACATGCTGCCTGCATAGAGTATGTCGTGTAGCTGTTAAAATCTGCTTCGTAAAGTTATGCTGTGTGTGTATGTGTTATTATCTAGTGCTTTAGCTGCTCAGAAGAATATAGCAGCACTTGTCGTTGTTGGTGTAATAAAACGAAAACTGAGTGTCAAAGACCGTAACATGAACAAAGGATAAAAATGTATGTATATAGTCTAAAATAAATATGAATTGTCAAAACATATTACAGGTGTTGTTTAATCCTACAGCATGTCCTAGTGAATTAGAAGAAAGGAAACGTAGAGGATTAAAAGAAAACACACATAAGATTTAAAGTACATCCTCTTTATTAATCCATGAATTAAAGCTGTTATTAAAACCAAGCCATTTAACATACAGTTTATTGCCACGACGTCGAATAACACGTTCAACTAAATAGTGATCAGGATATTTTGTTTTCTGCAGTTCTTCGATGTAGAATCCTCCTTCAATAGGCTGTCCTCTGAGATCGCGAAGTAAATACGTAACTGGATTAGAAAGCTTAACACTTCTGATTTGAAAAATTTCAGTGCTCCAGTTAGGTGTGTATCCTTTTGCAAAGATAGACTTGTGTTTGCTGATGCGAACGAAATCACCTTCTTTAAAGCGATGGCGACGTGGATCAGCTGTTTTAATTACAAGATGAATAGCATCTAGACGAGGTGTATTCTTTGTAACAAGACGTGGCTTTGTTCCGATAGTGCGATGAGGTGTATCGTTGTAGGTAGATAAAAGTCTCGGTAGCAGATCAATCCAACGATATGAACCTAGCGCTGTAAATTCTCGCCACATCATTGTTTTGAGTGTACGATTAAAGCGTTCTACAACACTTGCCTTGAGATTGCTGAACGTAGAGTAGTGTTGAATGCCAAGTAACTTGAGGTAAGAAGAAAAATCCTTGTTGTAAAACTCTTTACCTTGATCAGTTTGAAGAAGCCTTGGGCAGCGTTTCGATTCTTCAACAATATGTTTAAATGCTTCTTTAACTTGAGCTGCTGTTTTAGAACGCACGGGTTGTGCAAAAGCAAACTTTGAGTACACATCGATAACAGTAAGTAGATACTTATACCCCTTATTACTAGAGGCATATGGAATCATTTCTACTAAGTCTGCTTGCCAGAGATCATCTTTTCCTCGTGTAATAACGCGTCTGCGACAGTAGGTGCGACGTGCTGGTTTATGTAACTCATGTGCGATGTTTACCTTTACAGGTGAGATCTTCTCTTGACGAGCCATTACAAAATAATACCGGCATAACGTAGTTCTCTTTCTATTTCTAGAATTTCTGATCCGTGACCAGTGTGACCAGCCTCTTGTGATGCTCTTAAAAGTTGTAATCGTTCAACGAGTAAGTTTGGGTCATTCCAGTATCTTACATCCACATACGGCAACAAAGGCTTGTAGATAACGTCTAGACTACGTGCAGTCGGAAACAGCTTAGAAATAAACTCACGATACTTGTAACTCTTATTCGCATTTACAGCTTCTGTTCTCTTGTAATTACGTCGTGTTGCATCGGTAGCAAAAAGTATTGCTTTATACTTTTTAATATCATCTTGTAAAATTATATCCTTGTCAGGTATTCGTGAGAAAAGAAGTTCTAAGAGTCCTTTCGTAGGTTTATAGGTAACACCTTTTACAATGAGTTTGTTGCTATTAATCTTAACATTTGAATTTCCTATCCGGAAACAGTCATCTTCGTAGCGAATACCATAGGTAGTGTCAGTTTGTCCTGTAAAAAGTTTTTCTATATAAGGTGCAAAGAGAGATCCATAGGTATCTTGAATAAAAGTTCTAAACTGATTGCGATACTCTGGTGTAATCATAACCTCAGACAAAGATGGTAGATTTTGCGTCGATGTAGTAGGTGTTTCTGCAATAACATCTGTAGTTAAAAACTCAACACGCTTAGATGGTGATGCATCATTAAGTTCTTCTTCTTCTTCTTCCTTATCTTCCTCTTCTTGATCTACATCCTGCTTCTTCTCTTCCGTATCTTCTTCATGCTTTTCTTCTTCATGCTTCTCTTTATGATATGATGTTTGCATAGAAGCAAAACTTGAAGTAGACTGCGGTAATGAAGTAGAATTAAAAATTTCTTTGAGTGGTGTACTTAGTTGTGTTTTTTAAAATAAATCCGTGTCTGCTTGAATACGTTTAAGCTCTTTAAATTTCCGTCGAATATTGTTTCGAGCTTGGATGATATGTTTTGTGATCTCCTTGCTAGATGTTAACATGATGGTGGTTTTTAATCAAGTAGTTACTGTAATTCTGTGTTACTGCATATAAAATGATCGAAACCCATGCGATATCGTCCATGCTGTACATCACTATCTTTATCAATAACTAAAAAGCTGTAACGGTGTAACGACCAACATTTAGCACACATACGTTTAAAGTCATCGAATGTCATATCAGTGTTAACATGATCGTTATACACATGTCGCATGTTGCGCTCATCTTGCCGAAAAAGCACAATAACATTTGCGTTGTCGCGTATCAACTGCTTGGGCACACGAGAATAGGTTTGGCACAAATAGATGCAATCAACATATTTATGTCGACCCATACTAAAGAATGCACGAATAACGTTTTGCTGTTCTGTTGCGACATCATCAAAGATCATTAGAGAATTAGGAAGCACATCGTCTGGTGATGGTACTTGCTCGTGTGAATTAAATTTAAAATATCTTATTCCATCTTTAACTAGATCGTGCATTACAGTTTGTAGAATAGTATATAGCGGCTGATAGAGTGACTTTGCGAAAACGTAAATATTCTCGAAGCGTACACCATTTACAGAAGTAATAAGTGTGAGTAAAAGATTTGTTTTACCGCATCCCGACGGACCTGATATAATACATCGAACAGTAAAAGGAAACAACGTTCCATGACGTTTTCTTGTAGTTGTACTAGAACTAGGTAAGAGATGTGGTACAATGTCGGTAACAGGTAGCGTGTCTTGCTGCTTTATAATCTTCATGATAACTGAATCATAAAGTACGTAATAGTAATATATATATATATTAAACGAAACAAGAGGCAACGGTTAGTTTATGATTTGCTCTTGACTAGTAAAGTCGTGTCCAGCATGGTGAAACAACGATATCCAAACGACATGAAGAAGAAGAAGAAAGTAAAAACTGTTGGATGGAAAGATGTTATAAAGGCTGCGCAAAAAGCTATTCGAGGGGAATACAATCCTCGTGTAGCTATTACTAAGGCGTTACGCGCAGCAAGAGCGAGAATTTCTCCAAAGTGTAGAGCAATATTTAGTAAACGTGCGCGAATTATTCCTGTACCAAAACGAGGAGGATTTCTTCCTGCGCTGTTTGCTGGCTTAGCAGCTTTAGGGTCATTGCTAGGTGGTGCTAGTGCTGTAGCGAGAACTGTCAAAGCTGTAGAAGAAGCGAAACAACAGTTGAAAGAGAGTGAACGTCATAACAAGACGATGGAGGCAATTGCGTTACGAGGCAAAGGTGTGAACATGAAGCTAGCGCCATACAAGAAAGGGCTTGGTATCTACATTTCTCCAAAAAACGTCTACTGAATGCACTGCCATATCGAGCTCTAACGCATGATGAAGTTTTTACGTTTGCTAAACAACTAGGAATTCATTATTTTCGAGGAGTGTATATGCGCGATCAACTACCAGCACGTCCACGTGATCGTGAAAGTGCCGTAATTAACTTGGACGACAGTCGTGGACCTGGAACTCATTACGTTGCTTATGTAAAACGTAAATCTAAAGTATGGTATTTTGATAGCTATGGAGATTTACCTCCTCCTTTTGAGCTCATACGTTATTTCGGAAGCAGTGCAGACATTGTTTACAATAAAAACCGTGTGCAAAACTTTAATACACGCATGTGCGGACGATTATGTCTTATGTTCTTATATCAAACCCAGACAGTAGAGAAAGTGTATTAGTGTCTACGTGATGACGAACAGTGAAAGAACGTTTGCTGTACGTGGAGAAGGGCCTGAAACAACCGTCTATTTTAATCCACCAATCGAACTTGGTTATCAGCCGCATAGTCTTGGACTAGTATCGTTTGAAAGCTACAATAAAATCTATAATGTGCGTGATGGTTTAAACAAGTTCTATTACGATGAGTATGTGCTAACACTACCCTCAGGTAGTTATACAGTAGATGATATTCACGACTATATTGAAAGTACGTTAATTGATCAGTTTGGGGAAGATAGTTTTAGTAATCATAATTACAAGTTCTCAATCACTATAAGCAACATTACGCATAAATGTATTATTGATTCATCATTTAAGATTGACTTCAAATCACAACCTGATTCGATTGGACCACTGCTTTGATTTTCATCGAGGGAGCTCCTACCAAACGTACGTTACGAGTCTGATCAACCTATAAAACTCTTCGATGATTATAATGTGAACATTACTTGTAATATTATTACAGACTTGAATAGTAATCTACAATCTTCGCACGTCCTGCACGACTTTATTGTTACAGAGGAACGTGGATATACTATTTGTGAGAAACCAGCAGTAGTTCTTTATCATCCTGTGTCTGTAAAACACGCTAGCAACATTACTCTTAGACTTGTAAATAAACATAATCAGCTTATTCATTTAGATCAGCACGCGTACGTAGCTTACAAACTACACCTTAAACCAGTATGAAAACCATCTATAAAACACGGTGTACATTCCGAAGACATACTACATGTGTGCAGAGACTCATCGAGTTAACAGATACCCATAAGCAGATACTCCAAGATTTAGGATATACACTACTACAACAGAATGGAAGAAATGCTAGACATTACGAATACAGTAGAAAGTCGTGAAGGTGTAGTACGAAGTGAGCTTCATTCCTATCAACCTTTTACGTTTGGATTAAATAACAATGATGAAATTCATTTTATCATTAATCAACAAGATGTTTACACCTTACCACACGAAAGCTACCTCTATATTGAAGGACGATTAGAAAAGTCTGATGGAAGTGGACCAAGCACTTCACAACTAAACAACCATGCTCTAGCTTTTCTCTTTTCTGAAGCGCGATATGAAGTAAATAATGTTGAAATAGATCGAACGAAGAATGTTGGTATTGCAAGTGCAATGAAACTCTACCCTTCTTTCTGTGATGAAGAAAGTAATCTTTTGCGGATGGCTGGATGGTGTCCAAAAGCTACTAACAACTGGATGATTAATGAGGATGGAACTTTTACGGGTATGTTATCACTGAAACATATTTTTGGATTCGCAGAAGACTTTACACGTATTATAATCAACGCAAAACAAGAGCTTATTCTAATCCGTGATCGAAGTGATTACAATTCTCTTAAAGCAGTAGAAACACCTGTAGAATCGAAAATAACACTGCATCGTATACTGTGGCGGATCCCACATGTAACCTTATCTGATCGTGAAAAACTTCGATTGCTCAAGATTGTAGAAAATGATACACCATTACCTATACGTTTTAGAAGTTGGGAGCTGCATGAATATCCTGTGTTACCACCTACAAACAAGCATAGCTGGGCTGTTAAAACATCACGTTTTACTGAGAAGCCCTTGTACATTATTTTTGGATTTCAAACTAATCGTAAATTCAATCACGAAAAAGATAGCTCACTGTTTGATCACTGCAAATTAAGACACGTTAGACTATATCTCAATGGAATTACGTATCCCTACGAAAACATCGACATTAACTTTGAGAAAAATAAGTTTGGGATGCTCTATGACATGTTTTGTAAATTTCAATCATCGTATTATCAGAAAGAAGATCGTCCGCTATTTACACCTCAAGAATTTAAAAATAAAGCACCGATTGTAGTTATAGACTGCTCTTATCATGAAGAATCTATAAAAGAATCTCCAGTTGATATTCGTTTAGAATTTGAAACATCTGAAAACATTCCTGCTAACACAGCAGCCTATTGTCTTATTATTCATATGAGTGATGTTACTTACCATCCGCTAACGAATATTGTTACGAGACTATAAATAAGAATAGATCTTTTTCATTTTCATTAGTGTGTGCTTCGACATCGTACGCTATGGAACAAAACTGTAAATGTGCATGCTGTTTGCATGCTCATACGCAACATCTTATTTATGTTTCACGGGTGAGTGAGGCTATTAAGATGTTCTATAAACGTAGATCGTCGATGCCGAAACATCTTATTCAATACTTACCACCAGGATTTTTATATACGTACGCTACCTCTTACGTACATAATTTTTGGGACATCCTTCCTCTACACAGTAAGATGTCAATCGAAGTAGCTTTATGCAGAACTTGTGAACGACATTACAAGCATCGAGGAGAAAATGGTGATGATGATTGGGATGGACCAAATCCGAGGATTGAACACTGTACACAGTGTATGAATGAACTTTCTCTAGTACTTCATGATGATGATGATGATGATTCCGAAAAGGAATAACAGCAAGGTAAGAAGTATATGATCTTCTCTGTAAAGCATAACATACTTAGTATAATATATTTCTAAATGCTTTGTTTAATTTGAATGTTGCAGGAGGCATTTCAGAAGCATACGTTGTTAAGAAGCACACCAACCTTGTCAGCAGCAAAAAACGAACACTGTTGTAGTACATTTGTAAATAAATATTTGATCGCATTCAAAAATGTTGTACTTATTGCATTGCTTTACTCCGACTTACTCTTAAGAAAAACGATCAGGTCTAAACATGCACAATGACGTCATCACAACAGCACGTGCTTACTCTAGCTTTCCCCGATGCATGTTTAAACTTGTTCGAATTTACCGCTACCACATCCCTTTACATCGACTTACTCTTAAGAAAACGGACAAGTTTAAACATGCACAATGACGTCATCACAACAGCACGTGCTTACTCTAGCTTGCCCGATGCGTGATTAAACTTGTTCGAATTAACCGCCATCACATAGAGTGCAGCAGCGAGGTAAGCGATGTAAGATGGCGGTAGCTAAAGATGGCAGCACGGTGCTCTGTTGATTAAAGATGGCTGCTTGTCAAAAAGATTTTTTCAAATTATCCGCCACCACATAGAGTGCAGCACTGAGGTTTGCGATGCAAGATGGCAGGTGACAGCTCGTCAAAGGTAAGTAGCTAAAGAGGGCAGCACTAAGGTTAGCAATGCAAGATGGTGGATGACAGCTGTGACGTAAAATATTACTCGCAAGATAGCACCACGATGCTCTTTTCATTAAAGATGGCAGCTTGTTAAATAGAATTTTTCAAATTAACCGCCTCAAAGGTAAGTAGCTAAAGAGGGCAGCACTGTTCTCTCTGGATTAAAGATGGCTGCTTGTCGAAAAGAATTTTTCAAATTAACCGCCTCAAAGGTAAGTAGCTAAAGAGGGCAGCACTGTTCCCTCTGGATTAAAGATGGCTGCTTGTCGAAAAGAATTTTTTCAAATTATCCGCCACCACAAAGAGGGCAGCACGGTGCTCTCTTGATTAAAGATGGTGGATGACAGCTGAAGAGCGAGTAGAATTTGTTTCCAAACAAGAGCACGTGGAATTTACCACCACCACATAGAGTGCAGCACTGTTCTCTCTAGATTAAAGATGGTGGATGACAGAAAAGCGCATAGGTTTGTAAAGCACGTAGAATTTGCCGCCACCACATAGAGTGCAGCACTGTTCTCTCTGGATTAAAGATGGCGGATGACAGCTGTCAGAAAAGCACATGGGTTTGTAAAGCACGTGGAATTTGCCGCCACCACATAGAGTGCAGCACTGTTCTCTCTGGATTAAAGATGGCGGATGACAGCTGACGAAATTGCCCCGCATGAGGGCAGCACGGTGCTCTATTGATTAAAGATGGCCGATGACAGCTGTCAAAAAAGCACGTGGCTTTGTTTCCCAACAAGAGCACATAGAATTTTTCAAATTGCCGCCACCACATTTCAAAGGTATCTAGCTAAAGAGTGCAGCACTGTGCTCTGTTGATTAAAGATGGCAGATGACAGCTGTCAAAAAACACGTGGCTTTGTTTATCTCGCACTAGTGAGGTTAAGTTGGTAGCACTAAGGTTTAGACCCGTCAAGATGGTAGCACTGCCGATGACAGGTGACGAATTTTGCAGCTACTGCGATATAGAGGGCAGCACAGTGCTTTGTGGTTTAAAGATGGCGGATGACAGCTGTCAAAAAAGCACGTGGCTGTCAAAAAGCACGTGGCTTTGTTTACTTCGCGCTAGTGAGGTTAAGTTGGTACCACTAAGGTTTAGGTCCGTCAAGATGGCAGTACTGAGGTTAGCGATGCGTTGTTGTCTGTCAAAAAGCACGTGGCTTTGTTTACAAATCTGTCAAAAAGCACGTGGCTGTCAAAACACACGTGGCTTTGTTTACCTCATGCTAGTTAGGTTAAGTTGGCACTACTGAGGTTTAGGCCCGTCAAGATGGCAGTACTGAGGATAGCGATTCGTTGTTGTCGATGACAGCTGTCAAAAAGCACGTGGCTTTGTTTACAAATCTGTCAAAAAGCACGTGGCTGTCAAAAAACACGTGGCTTTGTTTAACTCGAGCTAGTTAGGTTAAGTTGGCACTACTGAGGTTTAGGCCCGTCAAGATGGCAGTACTGAGGTTAGCGATGCGTTGTTGTCGATGACAGCTGTCAAAAAGCACGTGGCTTTGTTTACAAATTCAAATTTCCCGCGGGAGGTGGAGGAGGCATCTGGGAGGCCTCTGGCTGAGGTGGAGGTGGAGGTGGCATCTGGGAGGCCTCTGGCTGAGGTGGAGGTGGAGGTGGCCTCTGGGAGCCTGAGGTGGAGGTGGCGCCCGAACTGTCCAATTATACTACTTGTATGAAACAAATGACCAACGGCGATTAGTGACAAATGCTGTTCCAACCGTATTTAATTTTCCTTCACATTTACAAACCAAGAAAATGGAGCACCCACCTCCTAGGAAACGCAGCCACGAAAAGTCACCTGAGCTGGTTGATGAGCAACCTCCTGCAGATGTTACCTCCTGTTATTTGTACTTAAAATGTGATATGTGCATTTTATGATGTGCTTCAGACTAAGACTAGTTTAGTAGATGACAGTGAAATGAAATATTACCTCTGTCGCTTTATTATTATGATTATTATTATTGTTCGAATAACCCTTTTGAGGGTACGATAAATCAACTTTGGTTACCTTTCTTTGCATTTAACTTTCTTCGTTTCCAAACTTCCTTCATTTTCTGAGAATGTTGTTCCTTTTCCTCTTGAGTCAATTTTCTTCCAGTTGTTAATTTCTTTCTCTCCTGAAATCATGCCTTTCGTGTTACTTCTCTGAAACGTGTTGTTTTCTATCATATTTATTTTAATTCGAGCGTTTTTCATATCCTTTTCAATTTCAGCGAACCAGGTTGGCTTGGATTTGTAACTCTTCAATAGCTTGAAGATTTGTTTAGTTAATCTATTGTTATTCATTCTATAAATGTGTCCGAAAAACTGGAGATTCTTTTCTTCATTTCAGTTGTTATTTTTCAACTTTTATTATTATTATTATTATTATTATTATTATTATTATTATTATTATTATTATTATTATTATTATTATTATTATTATTATTATTATTATGTTGCCACCAAGTTGTTGTGTATGTACGGTGCTTGATAATGCTCCGTTTTTACAGACTTACGGTAAGTGATGATTTCTTGGTAGCTGCTTATCTTTTGACCTCGAGAGTTCATTTTTGTTGCCATATGCCGGATGCCGTTGGTGGTGTATGAGTCACTGAAGTATGATATTCAGGTACTTTCTTTCCACCCATCCCTTCCTCCCCCCACTGTGGTCCTGAAGACTATGTGTTACTCTCTTCTTGTGCTTAGGCATTGGTTTGATGTAGCCCTATTTCGGTCAAACGTACACCAAGCATGGTAAATACAGTATTCTACTGGTGTTTGTGAAATGTATGCAGCCTTTGGTGTAGATGTCAGTTGCTTTGGTATTTAAAACTAGGTTACACTTTATAATGGATAACTTTCAAGGTTACCTTTCAGCTAGTAATTCCAGTATAATATGGTAATGGGAAAAAATGATATGTCCCCTATATTATAATAAACAATTACATTAAACAATTATATGTAGTGGTACAGTACTCCTGGGTATGCAATTTTAAAAAATATATATGATCACAATGAGGTTGTAACCGATTGTAGGTCCCTATCACTTTAAGGGTTTATCTCATAAATATTTATGTCCACGGTTTTCATTGTAATTTACGCTTCACTACAACAGCCAAGCATGGTAACACTCTTGTTCCGGTTTCGAGGCCTATTCGTACGTCACAGTGCGACGATTTCGAACTACCCTACAATCAGCTGATCTTGATGTTGGCCTCGTGCCGCAACATGAAAGGACAGTATTCGCGGTCTATGGCTTTTAATGCTTTAAACTTTCGTCTAACGGTCTTTAATTCTTCCCCGGCGATTTTAAAATGCTTATTTTCCACACTTTTCATCATTCAAACGAAACGCATCCTTATTTGTGTGACGACAGGAAGCATGGCGGACGTTCGTTCTATTACCTTCACCCAGGCAACGCTTTCGCCTCGCTATGTTCTCGTTGGTAACACAGCACAGCTGTAAACAACGCCTGCCCTTGCCGTCTCTCACGGTAGCTAAAGAGAGACGGTAGGTGTCATGCGCAGCCCGCTAGGAGCATGTGACGTCAGCGGACTCCAATCTGCCAAGCGCTGTAACTTATCACAAAACATTGTGCCGAGCGCCCCGCTTACCTTCCTTATCACAAAGATGTTTACGTTGTATAATAATATTTTCACACGAAAACCAATAAAATATTGCTTAAAACCATTATTTTTATTATTTTGTTTGTGTGCTTTCGTACATGTTGCAGACCTATTTTAAAAGCCAAAATAGTTTAAATATCATTTTTAAATGTTCCAATACACCGGAAATTTTTAGTATTTACAGTTCCCAATTACTTGAAATAATTTAAAGTAAGTACACGTACAGATTAAGTAAATCAAAGCTTAACAATCAAGAAATGTTATTAACCGAAAAAGTCTAAATAAAATGCACAAGATTAAATACGGCATGTTGTTACTTTCCTGAAAATAGTAAATACCGAATTAATATTATTGCCTTTTCCTTACTAGCAAAAATCTGTAATAATAATAATAATAATAATAATAATAATAATAATAATAATAATAATATATTATTGAATATCCAGCACAACATGGAGCCCTATTTCACAAAAGTATATTAAGGCTGTAGTTCACAATCACAAAATATTTGAAAACAAATGATTAAGAGTTCAGTTTGTTAATAATAATAATAATAATAATAATAATAATAATAATAATAATAATAATAATAATAATAATAATAATAATAATAATAAATCTACTTAACAAAAATAACATTACTATTAATTTTATTCATCTTCTTCGATTTTTTCCGTGCAGCGTCAGCATGCGCACCGTAGTCCAGCTTTCATTCACTGACCTCTTGGATGCTCTCTTTTTATTTAGTTCTACCATTCTAACAAATGAACGAGTTCTCACAAAACAAGTAACAGCGAAATCGTCGACTTCACTATACTTACGTCTGATGATATCTATATGTTCCTTCATCACTCTTGGGCATTTCCCAGACCATTTCCGTGGAAACTTTGAAAAAAAATTCTAGTTCGCAAACAGTGTCGAACCATTGGGGAAATGGATTCATTAGGCCTCCTCTAGACAAAGCCGAGATGCGGTCAGAATTCCTAATATTAACGCATTTTCCAGTTTTTCCTCCGTAGATGAAGTTAGTGGTGATTCCTTTTTTTCGTAACTCGGTATGAAATATACCCCGCCAAAATTTTCAATAAATCCTTACTTTCATTATGTAAGCAATCTTCGAGATTGTGCTGCTCATTAAACTGATTTATTAATGAGTCAACTATATAATTAAAGTCTTCATACTCTGAATAAAAAATTTGCAAGTTAGTTTCGACTGATTCTATGGTGTTATTAATAACAGCACAGTCTACTCCGTCGAAGACATCTACAGTTAATGTTTCACACTCGTCCCTATTGCAGTTTGCAGTTTTAATGATGTCATAAGCACTTTTCCTCAGTAATAGGGACTTTATTTTCTGGGTAAGAATTGTGGGTAGGAGGTGGTCAAATTTTGTGAATGAATTTTAAGTCCCCAATTTTCTGGTTCTGTACGGTCTACAAAGATGTCTTTTGCAACCATTTTTCCAGATGCAAGAGTGTATCCTTGGTCTAACAGATGATTTCTTATTAACTTAAGGATGTGAGGAACGTCATAAAATGCCCGTATTATATCTTCATCAGTACATGGATTTTTTATGGAGGACTTCTCTCGACTTATTCCCAGGTCGATGGTAAACTTTTGAGTGGAACCATACATATCACTCACAAATATCCTTAGGCGAAATCCTGTTTCCTCAACAAGTTTTACCGTTTCGTAAAATAAATCAGAAGTGACGGTCTGGTTGAACTGATAGTAAACATTCTGTTTCCTTTTACCAGTTAGACTTCTTATTATAATAACCTGCACATTTACATGAGACCCTCTAAATACATCTCCCACACTATCGTAGCATATATCAGGTTTAACTTTCATCTCGTCAAAGCTCATCACTAGAGCTCTTTTTAAAATTACCATTCATAATATTTGCTTGATCATTTAGTAGGTTAAAACTGATATCCAAAAACTCAGGTGGAGTTGAAAATTGTGCCAACCACCGTGTTATTGTTGTTTCGCTAGGAAGGAGATATTTCATAGTTCCCTATCATATGACAAAGCTTTTTTGAAGATACACCGAATAGTAACTGCTTTGGCTACATATTCAGGTGACCAATTAGTACATTTCCCCTTTAGTAAACATTGCTTTTGACATTTAGAAAAAATGTCCTCATGGTTCTTTATAATTGTCTCCAATTTCGTTAATTTGGTTTGGGCTCTTTTTAGACCTTCAGTAAGTAATTTTATTCTTTCTTTTAATTATTCATTTTCGACCATCACACCAGCTAGTTCACACTTCAAGAGCAAGTTGTCTTTCTTTTGGAGTAACTGTTCGTTGATTTGTTCTTCCTGAGGAAGGTCTTCAAGCTCACTCTCAACAGATTTGCTTATTAGCGATTCTAGAACTTTTTTACAATCCGGCCTTTCGGCGCGTGTATTTCTCTCTGAATTGTCTATCGATGCAGAAAACGTGGGAATGTTTTGGGAAGAAGCTGTTCCTTTTTACAACAAGCGCTTAGGGGAAAGGCCTAACAGTTCAGATTGTAAATCTCTTTCGAAATCAGAGGACAGAAAATGTTCGGAGCATATACGTGCGGGGTTCATACCAAGTCTACTGTCTTTACTCCATAGCGAAAGAGGATGCCGATTTCAGCGCCGACAGTTGCGAAACAATTGGAATTGCGATCCGAATGTAAAACCGAATGCAAACGGAAACAATCGGTTGTAACGGTAGTTGACAGCTATGGAATATTTCGATAGTCCCGTCATTATTTGGTTACATCCTTATTGCGGGGATGTCTTCAATTAAGTTTTAAACAAAAGACAAAGAAATGACCAGTTAGATACGAAACCCCTTCCAGCTCTCCTCAAAACTGGCAAAAAAGCAACCAAAGACCAAAAATAACAAAAGTGATATATTAGTAGAATGGGAATAGCAGGATTCTCATCTCTCAAGGTACATCACATATTCTACAAAATCAGCCCTAGTCACCGAATTAAAAGGGCATGGATTGGTACTTATGTAAAACCGACCATTGTCAGTCGGGTTTTCCAGCAGGAATAACCGCATTCAAATAAAACTGGTTGTTTTTGATTGCAAGCCAAAAAAATTTCTGAAATCTTGTGTTCGGGCTATCAGTTTTGCTAATTTTGAGTTGATTGAGAAGAACAAAGGGAACTACTTCACCAGAAGTACCAAATGACAACGATGAAGTGACAAGTAACTGCCGCAGCAGGCCATCTCCATTCGATGTTGTAGTAGTGACCCAGCACATGCTTTATGAGTTCAAACTTGCAGCGGCTCCTGAAAATGATTGCGTGCATTCCTTCAGAATTCACAATGTAGACCGTTATATACACAGTTGGAGGAGAGCCGAGAATATACTGCTGATAGTAATAATTGTAGCTGCGGTTAGGGCTTAATAAAACAATCATAAAATATGAACATTTGGAACATAAAACAAAATTTAGAATCCTTAGAACCATATTGTAGCGGCGATTATGGGTTAATAAAACAATCATAAAAGAAAACATTCGGAACATAAAATAAAATTTAGAATCGTTGAAATGTCGTATAGCTTTTAGTGCCGGGATATCTCAGGACGGGTTCGTCTTAAGGACTTTCTATTTGACACCCGTAGGCAATCTGCGCGTCGTGATGAGGATGCAATGATGATGAAGACAACAAATACACCCAGCCCCCGTGCTATTGGAATTAATCAATCAAGGTTAAAATCCCCGACCCGGCCGGGAATCGAACCCGGGACCCTCTGAACCGAAGGCCAGTACACTGACCGTTCAGCCAACGAGTCGGACTTTAGAATCGTTAAAACCAGCATACAATCGAAATTAAACAAGGTAAAATACATGGAAGCTAACGGCAGGTTCTGGACAGCGGAAGAAGCCCTACGAGGTTATAGATAGAAGGACTTATATGGCGGAAACTTCAACAAAGAAAAATTTAGTTTTAGCTGTTTGTTATAAAAATCATCAAAGAAAAGTACACTACCGCTCATTAATTTCAATACATCCTGGTATTTGAGATTTAAAACACAAATCAAACGTTATTTCTTACAAAAGATAATTATATTAACTTACACATAGGCTATATAATACAATCACAGTCATTATATTTTACTTTAATCAAAGTCTCCTCCTTTGGATTTAATGACTGCCTCACAAACTCGAGGCAAGCGGTCAATCAGTTTCTGTAGGTATCGTGAATCTATATGATTCCACACATCCTTAACAATATTCCAGAGATATTCCTTGCTGGATATATTAACTCCCCTGATACGTATGTCCACTTCATCCCAGACCATTTCAATGGGATTACAATCGGGGCTTTGGGACGGCCATACCATATCTTTCAGTACTTTCGGTAGTAGTTCGTACAGTATGCCGACCGATGTTTTGGGTCATTATCCTGTTGTAAGGTGAACCCCTTCCCTATTAAGCGCAATCCACTTGGTACCGCATGGTACTGAAGTATGCGGTGGTACTGCTTCTGATCCCTACATCCTTCTATTTTCATAATGTCGCCAACTCTATCTCCGGCAAAACATCCCCAAACCATAATAGAACCTCCGCCGTGTTTAACTGAAGGTAGAACACACTGCTGGGCTGCCCTTTCCCCTACAAATCGGCGAACAAATATTCTCCTTCTGGTTCCAAAAATCTCGAACCTCGGTTCATCGGTGAATAACACCTTCGTCCACTTTTCCGATGTCGAATTACGATGTTTTCTAGCACATTCAAGTCTCTTCTGTTTATTTATGGGCCTTAGAAGGGATTTTCTTGCTATGACACATCCTTTCAAGCCGGCTTCAATCAGTCTCCTTTTTACTGTTGCAACATATATTGTTGTCGTATTCATTTTTACCAATTCTGCACGAATTTGGGGCGCTGTTTGGAATCTATTCCTCTTACTGGTAATTCTGATATATTTATCATCACTTTTAGTTGTTTTACGAGGTCGTCCTGGTCGTGGTATGTCCTTATTGCTACCTGTTGTCTTCTGGCGGTGAAGGGTGTATAGGCTGTATTGCACTCTCCTATAGACTCACTACACTGTTTCGCAATTTGGCGAATAGATAAACCTGCTTGGCTAATTGCTACAATTGCAGCACGTTTTTCTATGGACATATCCACTCGTGGAGCCATACTAGCGATGAGCACACTTCAACTGTCACGAAAGAACTGACATGCAGGAACCACATGCTATGTATCGTAGCAATGTTTGCCGTTCGCTGCAGATATCACATCACTACAGGGAACAACACAGATGCACCAAATGCGGCGTCCGTCTGGAAATAGATAAACAAACATATCCGATAGGTACACAACATTGGTTGTTCGGTACTATTGTATCTCGATGACCACAAACAAAAATCATGTCATGTGTACAACTGTTGTACTATTCCTTTGCTTCCTCAACCGCACCCACGTTATTAGACCGTATCTACAGAGAACGAGATGTCAATTATTGGGTGTATTGAAATTAATGAGCGGTAGTGTAAATAAGGAACACTACCAGTAGCATAAACTACGGCCGACTGGATTCCTCGCTGCGCTCCTTATACCGGCCTTGACAATCGCTTGTGAAGCCCAGCATAAAGCTGTAATTGGAGAGTTTCACCATAATGCCGCTGGAGCGCTGGCCTACTACCCACTGACAGGAAGCTGTATACCGCAAATTGCCGCATTTCCAGTTTTATTTTTTGGTTTTGCTGTCGTAAATGTTGGCAATGTGTTCGCAATGAGGTGCTTGTTGGCTTGATAATGAGATCTGATAGTTATGCGCTAGTGAGTTTATTTCTTATTGTGTAGTGTGGTGATTATATTTTTTAAATTGTGTTTACAAATCTTGGAATTTGAGACTGCTTTTCTTTAACTGTGTTAGGAAATATTCGAATATATATTGCTGTGTGCCTTTTTTTGTATTCCGAACAGGAAAAAAAGCAAAGGAACACTATCATTTCACAAATTCTCTGTAGACCAGGACAAAACTACGGAGTGGCTAAAAGTCTTAGTTTTCCGTTTCTATGTCGGGTATTTACCTTCGTTCTTTCTTTCTCTTTTCTTACTCTGTTTACCCCTCCAGCGTTGGCTTTCCTCTCGGACTCAGTGAGGGATCTCACCTCTACCACCTCAAGGGTAGTATCCTGGAGCGTGAGACTGCGGGTCGGGGGATACAACTGGGAAGGATGACCAGTACCTCGCCCAGGCGGACGCAACTTCTATGCTGAACAGGGGCCTTGTGTTGGGGATGGGAAGATTGGAAGGCATATCCAAGGAAGAGGGAAGGAAGCAGCCGTGGCCTTAAGTTAGTTACCATCCCGGCATTTGCTTGGAGGAGAAGTGGGAAACTATGGAAAACCACTTCGAGGATGTCTGAAGTGGGAATCGATACCACCCTCCACACAGTTGACCTCCCAAGGCTGAGTGGACCCCGTTCCAGCCTTCGTACCACTTTTGAAATTTCGTGGCAGGGCCAGGAATCGAACCCGGGCCTCCGTGAGTGGCCACTAATCACGCTAATCAGGTATTTTTACCCATGAATTTTCTTTCATAGAATAATCCTTTAGGCGGTGTCGTATTTGCCATATGACAGCAACACAACACATTTTTTTCAAGATAATCTGAACTTTAACATTTAAACATTGACAAGTAAGAATCACTACTGCTATGACGGTAAGGCCAACGTATGAAGCGTTGTTACCTGAGCAATGGGGCCGATGACCTAGATGTTAGGCCCCTTTAGACAACAAGCATCATCATCATCATCATCGAGCAGAGAACAGTTTACATTTTATTTACTCAAAATACTTTTCTCTCACAGAATTTTTATTTAAAATTCTTCTTCTTCTTTCGATATTTGTTTTACGTCGCACCGACACAGATAGGTCTTATGACGCCGGTGGAATAGGAAAGGGCTAGCAGTGGGAAGGAATCGGCCGTGGCCTTAATTGAGGTACAGTCTGATGTGAAAATGGGAAACCACGGAAAACCATCTCCAGAGCTGCCGACAGTGGGGTTCGAACCCACTATCTCCCGGATGTAAGCTCAAAACTCACAGCTCTACGCCGCGCGGCCAACTTGTTCCACCCTACTGCATTTCAAGTAAAATTTATTTTCTGAATTTAGCATGGACAGCTTGCCCGGTATTTAATATTCTAGTGAAAGGTATGAATGAAATGTAATCTGAAACTATATATATTGAAATTAACATTTAAACAAGTTTGAGTCAAAATATTTATGTTCTGCATACAACGAATATGGAAAAAGTAAGACTCTTATGTTTTGAGAGCAGCACTTGAAGAATTTTAAAACTCTAATTGAACAATGACTCTTAATCTCAAGATTAACATCAGAAGACAAAAGTATTGTGGTAAGTTCTGCTATGTATCTAAATGCCATGATAATAAAAACGATTACTATTATTCCTCACAATTAAGGAACGTCAGTTGGACTACTCCATCCTCCGCAGTTTCATTTCACGACGTTGTTTTGGCACATATCAATGAAAGTAGCCTTTAGGATTAATCATTTTAACAATATTAGTCAATGTAACATACTATTTTATTCCCTAAATTAAGATACATCGGCAATCAGAGTCAATATCAGAACGTCAGCTGGACTAAGTCATCTTACAGCAGTTTCATTTCACGACATTATTTTGGCAAATATCAACGAAAGTAACCTTTAAAATTAATCATTTTAACAGTATTAACCCATGTAACATTCTCCATAGCTCTAAATCGGCAACCAAAGTCAATATATTTTCCATAAAGAAGTATGCATTTCTACCGCAAGTAGGTCGGCCGCCAGCGCCACGTGTCGAGCTGTGTAACTACTCCGATTACAGTGCGTGGACCCGATTGTCAAGGCCGGTAAGGAGCTAGCTAGAGCGACGCATCAAGTCAGCCGTGCATAAACACAATATAGAAATGCAATACCGATACTAGGCTTCATGGAAAATACTTGTAATATCAAGCGACCACCTTCATCAACAAAATAAAATATAGGTCATAGAAAAATAATTTCAAACGAAAAATATTTACTGGGGTCAAACTTAGAGAGAAACTGAATTTAAATTTCAAAACTGCTAGAAAAGCTCGCTTCGTGCCAACGTGAAAATGGATGTAAGGAGTCTTTACACCATCTTAAATTATAATTGTTTTCTGATAGAAAGATCGACGGGTAAACTCCTGTGAAAAAGAAAACCGTGAAATAAAGTAAAATTAAGTTACATTGGGAAATTTACGATTTGCTTACCCCAAAAGAAGCCAGGGCTCCCAGAGAGCACAGAGCTCCCGGACAACACGTTCGCTCTACATGATCCCGAAAACGGAGAATGAAGTTCCCCTGCGACGCGCTTCCCGAAGGTAGCCGGTGGTGGGTGGTGCAACAGGAAATGGCGCAGAAAAATGAATGACCAATGACCACACAGAAGTTACCCTTCGATTTATTTACACAAATCTAATTTAAATTTTTAATTAAACGCTTGTTTATTGTCCTTGAAAACTTCTCTAAGCTTGTATCTTGTGCAGGTCCGAGAAAAATCGACACGTGCGGTACAAGGTGTCCCACAAATTTCGACGATAAAATTTAATACAGTTTTTAAATGATCCAAAATTTCCTTGAAGTAGGCCAAATATGTAAACTCTCGCAGCACATGTCACAGTAATGATGTACAGTGGATGAAGATGATAACAGTGATGGATGCACCGAGTGAAAACCTTCCAGTGAACAATGATACTACTGTGTTATATTCATCCGACTCTTTGTCTTATTTGGCAACAGAAATAGCATTAAGACACTATATTTTTAGCCTATAACTTAAATTACTAACCTACGTTACATCCTCATATTTTTATTTCAAAACATAACCCGAGACGTGCTAAATGTCCTTTTATTACATCCATTCTTACAGATGGCCCAATATCATTAAGCCGTCATTAAATAAAAACAAGTTGAACGCGACATTTAAAGTTCCATCAGTTTGCTATACAGTGTGATGATTCTGCCGCTCGTAAAGTGAATGTAAGGAATATTATATATTATTCGTGACAATTTTGCCTGGTTTCATTACAACACAAAACCACATTTAAGCAGTTAATTGTTTCTCCTGAAGGTCTGCCTGACGGAGGCTGTAAAGGCATGATCGGTTCACTCGAAAGGGTGTGGGTTCGATTCCCAGTCAGGAAGTTGAAAAATTAAAATTAAGAAACGAGATTTCCATTCCGGAAATGCACATGGCCATGGGGTTCACTCTACCTACATCAAAATGAGTGCGAGGTTAATTCCTTGGGTCAAAAGTGGCCGGACGTACAGCTAACCACTCTACGCCATCAAGTGCCGAGGTTATGGATAGTGGAAGTCTTTTCCTCCCACCCCTCTAAGGACCTTCGTGGACTCTACGGAGATGCCTTTGTTTACTTTATTGTTTCTCCTGAACATTTCATAATTTGACATTGGTTGTTTTTGCCAGAAACTCTTTAATTGCTGAAATATTGTTCCATATCTGCAGCAAGAACTTTGAAATCTTTAGATCTACTTTTAGCATCTGTTGCGTAAGTTACATTATTTTATGGTTTATGTAAGAACACTGCTTGTTTATCAATGTGTGAAAAGAAAACTATTGTATAAGTTTATCTAATTCAAGAAATAAGTGTTTTTTTCCTAAAAAGTATTGGTTCTGTTATCTTATCGTAATTAAATCTCAAGTTCATACACTTAAGAAAATGGAAATTGCAACACCATGAAGGCATTGGTCGTTTGTGTTGATTTTCAAGGTATGGGTGGATAGGTATGTAAACGATCAAAGTTTCAGACCCATTGGATTGTTGCTATAGGTCTCCCCACGTGATTGGTAGCGGAGGAATCAACTCCAGTATACGGACTCTGGTGTGGCGTAGTTGACTTGCAGTCTGTGCAGTGAAGTGTTCCCCGTCAAACATGTCTCGACGACAGAGAAGAGCACGCTATCAACAACTGTCGCCGTTTGAAAGGGCTCGGATAATTGGGTTGTGTGAGGCTGGATTATCGCTAAGGACGGTCGCTGCACGTATTGGCCGACAGACATCTACGGTACAACGTGTATGGCAGCAGTGTTCAAATGAAAGTACCCACACTCGTAGACATGGCACAGGCCAAGCACGACAGACAACTGTGAGAGAGGATCGCCGCATCATTCGGACGGCCCGGATGGAACCCCATGCAACAGCAGCGCAAATTCGAGTAGCTGTGGCACCCCACGTTACACAACAAACAGTTGGTAATCGCCTGCGTGCAGCTGGCTGACCAGCCCGTGTCCCTGCAGAAGATGTTCCATTGACCCTACAACAGCGACGTGTAAGGCTGGCCTGGTGTCGAGAAAGATCGACGTGGGCATAGGGTCGTCTTTAGTGATGAATCGCGCTTCTGTCTTGCCCGCAGTGATCGCCGGAATCGTGTGCGCCGACGTACCGAGGAGAGGAGCCACCCACATCTTACTGTCGAGAGGCACACAGGGCCAACACCAAGCATTATGGTCTGGGGATCTATTGGCTTTAATGTGAAATCACAATTAGTGCTTGTTGAGGGCACTATGACTGCTCGGCAGTACGTTGATAGGGTACTCAATCCAGTGGTTGTCCCTATGATGGCGAACATTGCTAATGGGATGTTTCAGCAGGACAATGCCCGGGTTCACACTGCACGCATCTCCAGAGAAGTTCTCCATGACATCACAACCTTAGAATGGCCCGCCAGATCCCCGGACCTCAGTCCTATTGAGCATGTGTGGAACATGATGGGTCGACAACTGGCCAACAGTCCTCAGCCACCCACAACTCTGGAACAACTGACAAGTGCAGTGCAGCAAGCATGGGCCACAATTCCTCAAGAAGCGATCCAGGACCTTATTGACTCCATGCCTCGACGAATTCATCAATGTATTGCAGCTCGTGGTGGGCACATTCTGTATTGATTGTTGTCCAAACGTGCGGTCAGAGGGACCTGAAAGTGTAATCATCGAATCACAATCCGAACACTCGTCCTGCATGTTGAATTGCAGCAGTGTTGCACCACTCCTTCTGGGTGTTGCAATTTCCATTTTCTTCAGTGTATTACATCTTGTGCATTATATTTGTAAGGGGCTACGAATTGTGCAAGTTGTTTTATTTTGAGACGTTGGAAGTACTGAACACTTGGTATATTATATTTCTTTCATGCAAAATTTGTTTCCTGCAAGGAGAGATGCACAGCACGCTCGGGTTGCACTCAGTGGTGGCGGTAACGACCCCACAGACCCCGCGGGGCTGCTTGTGAGCGGCCCATGACTGTTTCTTAATTCAGTAGCTGAAGAGTGTTTTTACATATTGATAAAGCTCCAGCACACAACACAACATTATTTGTATTGCAGAGAGTTATTCCAAACTTAGGCCGTCGTAGTGCAGAGCTACTTTCTTCAATAGCACGGTAGTTATTTCTGAAAGAATGTGGGTCTCCCAGCCCTTTCCAATTATAACCATCCCTCGCTGCCACTCACAACAATCAACAAGACTCCTAAAGTAAGTAGCCAATTCTGAGAAACCAGTAGTGAGCAAAGATGCGATAACAAAGACATCCTCCTTATCCCAACTCTATGGCTAGGTTTACACTTGCAAGTAACTTGCGCAAGTTATTGCTGCAAATTGTTTCAAGGCACTTGCTGCTGGGTTTACGCTTCATGAAAGAAAACTCATAAAGTTACTTGCACAAGTTCTTCACAAGTAACTTGCAGATACTGTTTACATATGCTTGCAGTGCCAGTCAACCAAACTGGCGACATCCGGGCAGATATTCACGTTATTCTTATGAATAAGGGAAAAGAGGAGAGATAGAGAACGTTTGTGTTTGAAACTGGATACCCAGAAGACCACAATATGGATATTATATTTCTCTCAATCGCTTCTTGACTACGCCTACTTTATATGAGCTGATTACACAGAAGAGATTTTTTCCTCGCCGCGTTGAGTAGCTCGGACGTTGGAGGCACTGGCCGGCCTTTTAACCCAACCTGGATAGTTCGATCCAGTGGTACTTGAAGGTGCTCAAATACGTCAGTCTCGTGTCGGTAGATTTACTGGCATGCAAAAGAACCACTGCGGGACTAAATTTCGGCACCTCGGCTCCTCCAAAATCCGTAAAAGTAGTTAGTGGGACGTAAAGCCAATAACATTATTATTAGTAGTAGCAGTGGTGGTAGTAGAATTTTCCTCCACAGATTTTTACATTTATCTTACAATGTGGCGTGTACTGGACAAATTACTCCCTAAATACACAAGATAAAGCCGGAAGCTTATACCCCTGATAGCAAAGTGTCAATTGACGAGAACCTCTTGTTATGGAAACGGTGTGGAAAGATTACATGCCAAGAAAACGATCGCGTTTCGGAATGGAATCATACAAATGATGCGAAGTCGGGACAGGTATGTAACACAATCTGTTTCTGTGTGTATCATCATGAACAGCTGTAAAAGACATAACACTCTGAAAACTGTAAATATTACGTGTATTGTAGTGTGATATAGTCCGTGTGCGTCACTTATGAATTGTAGGTACAGTATATAACTTAGATCCGTCAAAAGCCCTAACCAGCATAACAGAAAATTTCGCGAGTATTGTAATTTATTCCATTAAAAATCTTTTAAGTATATGTAAACTTTGTAAATCTACTATTTACATCTGCAGAAAAAATCACCTCCAGACAGAGATTGTTAGCAAACTGCCTAAAATATTTAGGTATAAGTTATTGTAACAAACAAAAACCAGAGCTTTGCTATTAAGAAGAAACAAGCTCGATATCACAGTGGGAAACCACTTAGTAGGTCCTTCACAAAGTATTGAAAAATTATAATAATAATAATATGATTTTTCAACAATCAAATACACTGTATTCAAGTAAATATTTTTCTTCGACTTCGCATCATTTGTATGATTCCATTCCGAAACGCGATTGTTTTCTTGGCATGAAATCTTCTATAGCCTAGTTCATTTTAATCTAAGATAGTTTTAAGCAAGTAATTAAATACTTTGTTTAATCAGGAAATAGCACCCCACCTGGGAGTGAGCCAGTGTGTATCGAGCTCCGCGCTTAAAGGGTTAAATCGTGATGAGGATGTTTTGTTTTATGCAGCTCTTCGATGTAGATTCCTCCTTTGATAGGCTGTCCTGAAGCATCGTAAAGTAAGTAGGTAACTGGATTAGCAAGCTTAACTCCGCTTATTTGAAAAATGTCTGTGCTCCAGTTCAGCTCCAGTTTTGCGAAGGCAGACTTGTGTTTGTTGATGCGAACAAGATCACCTTTTTGAAACCAATGGCGACGAGCATCACTTGTTTTGATTATGTGATGAATAGCATCTAAGCGTGGTGTATTCTTGGTAAGACGTGGCTCTGTGCCGGTAGTGCGATGAGGCGTATCGTTGTAGGTACACACAAATCTAGGTAGCAGACCAATTCAACGATAAGGGCCTTGAGCTGAAAATTCTCGCCACGTCATAGTTTTGAGCGTACGATTAAAACGTTCTACAAGGCTATCCTTGAGATTGTTATACGTAGAATAGTGATGAATGCCGATTGACTTGAGACAAGGAGAAGAACGCTGTTGTAAAACTCTTTACCTTGATCAGTTTGAAGGAATCGTGGAGGCGTTCCGATTGTTGAACAATAAGTTGGAAAGCGTCCTTGATATGATCTGCTGTCTTAGAACGCGCTGGTTCTGCAAAAGCGAGCTTAGAGTACACAACTGTTTCAGGGAATTGTCCTCTATGTTTGTCGTCCATCATGAACTTTGTCTTCTCTTTTAAGATCCTAAAACCCGCCTTGCTAGGAGATTGATCTGTATGACCGCTTCCTCTAGGTTTTCTGAAAGTATCGCCAAATCATCAGCGAAAGCCAAGCAGTTGACTTCGATTCATCCCGATTTTATCATTAGTATTAGTATTATTATTATTACTAGTAGTAGTATTTTACCGGGGGCACACCTTCTCCGTCCATTTGAACTGCGCGCCTTCTAGAAGGCCACCTGTATTGTGAACCCTCAACTGTGTATCTGAAGATACTTGGACCTCTAATCTTTAGATGTCTCTACTATCGGCGTATGTGTCCCCTCTGGCGGGAGGACGGACAATTAATTTCTTTAAGGGAATTTGCTATAGTCTAAGCTGGTAAACATTAAAACCAATAAAAATTGGGGGTGTGTACAGGCATTCGGCCTAGGTCAAGAGAGTTCTGGAACTTTCCCCTCTGAGCATACATAAGCTCAGAGGGCCGTATTGACATCTTCATCGCACCGGTCTAAGTGTGTTTACGGCATAGCTGGGGGCGGAGGCAGCCTTGCCCATCAACCCTTAGGTAACGGTAGACATCTTAAGTCGATTTAAGGGAAATGCTTCAAACTTTTTTCTTAATGTAAAATTCTAAAGTTTAATATCACCCTTTAAATGTAAATTTGCAGGCAAATCCCTGCTGAGAAATGTGTGACTTAGAGAATAAAGAGTGTTCACTCTCTGTTAATTGCCACTCAACTTGGTACGGGGGTGACTGTGACTTTCTGAAACTCTAAATTCTTCCAAACTATTTTGATACCTTAATATTTCGCATCTAGTCACCCCTCTGCAACTTCGCGCCGTAAGCCCATGTAAGATTTTAAGTGTATTCCAAAAGGCGTGCAAATGTTTCGACTCCTAGCATTATGTGTATGGCCGATCGTCCTAAACCTTTGTTTTGTACTTCTAGGCCATTAAGAGTGGGCACGCTTTGCCTCATTATTTATAGACGGGTGTGTAATAGACTGTCGAACTAAAATGACAGTAAACACAGTTTTTGAAGTTTACCTTGTGTAAATATGGATAAGAAATTGGTGTAAGTGAGTGGAGCAAATATGCTCTTTGAAAAAATGTACCTTTAGAACTACCGTGCGCATTCATTTGTAAACTATTGTATCGAAAATATTTTCCATTCTACCTGAATTTTGTAAACAATATAAATTTATTAAGGATGAGCTTAGTGTTTAATAGAAAAAAAATGTTCGCGTAAAGTGTATAATATTGTATTCTAGGAAAATTTTCTTCTCTTGTTAATCTAAAATTTAGTGCTTGACAAAAATGTATTTTAGTCTACCATTTGCCACCGAGGTAGACACCTCATTTGCAAATAAAGAGATTTTGATTTGATTTGATTTGATTTGATTTGATTTGATTTGATTTGATTTGATTTGATTTGATTTGATTTGATTTGATTTGATTTGATTTGATTTGATTTGATTTGATTTGATTTGATTTGATTTGATTTGATTTGATTTGATTTGATTTGATTTGATTTGATTTGATTTGATTTGATTTGATTTGATTTGATTTGATTTGATTTGATTTGATTTGATTTGATTTGATTTGATTTGATTTGATTTGATTTGATTTGATTTGATTTGATTTGATTTGATTTGATTTGATTTGATTTGATTTGATTTGATTTGATTTGATTTGATTTGATTTGATTTGATTTGATTTGATTTGATTTGATTTGATTTGATTTGATTTGATTTGATTTGATTTGATTTGATTTGATTTGATTTGATTTGATTTGATTTGATTTGATTTGATTTGATTTGATTTGATTTGATTTGATTTGATTTGATTTGATTTGATTTGATTTGATTTGATTTGATTTGATTTGATTTGATTTGATTTGATTTGATTTGATTTGATTTGATTTGATTTGATTTGATTTGATTTGATTTGATTTGATTTGATTTGATTTGATTTGATTTGATTTGATTTGATTTGATTTGATTTGATTTGATTTGATTTGATTTTTGAATTTAAGTCATTGTTGTTATCAGAGTTGACGAGTTCATCGTTATTCCATTTAACTGCTATTTGTTGTTGTTCATTCAGATTATCTGTCACATTTTAAACAAAACAAAAAAAGGAAAGAAAAAATTTCAAAATTTAGTGCTTTTACATATGCTTTGATATTTTCTCTGTCCACCCATCCACCTCGACACCATATTACACCTCTGCAAACCTGGACAGAGCGGTAATAATAATAATAATAATAATAATAATAATAATAATAATAATAATAATAATAATAATAATAATAATAATAATAATAATAATAATAATAATAATAAACATTATTATTGTACCGGGGGCATACCTTCTCCGTCCATTTGAACTGGCCTTCTAGAAGGCCATCTGTGTTGTGAACCCTCAACTATGTATCTGAAGATACTTGGACCTCTAATCTTTAGATGTCTCTACTGTCGACCTATGTGCCCCCCCCCCCCCCGGCGGGAGGATGGACAATTGATTTCTTATTTTTTTTTTTAAATTATTTCTTCTTCTTCTCCTTCCTATTATTATTATTATTATTATTATTATTATTATTATTATTATTATTATTAGCGTATTCTCCCAATAATGGAAGACGTTAAGCAAACAACTCAATCAAGCTTTCTTTGGGTTCTTCTTGTTCTTCCAATAGGCTTTCATTCTCTCTGAGAAGGCTTGTTTACGTTCTTCCGACCATTTCGGTCTGCACTGTTTTTGCTTTGGTTGCTCTGATGTAACTTCCCACTTGTTGACTTTGTGTCTGAAGGTGTCTCTTTCTAAAATGTCTGTTGCACATATGTTTGCGTTTTTGAGGTCCTTTCGAAGTTCGTCCAGCCAAGGTGTTGAATTCTTAAGTGAGCTAACATAATTTAATATTCTTTTTGACAGTCGATTTTCTGGTAATCTTGTGAGGTGTCCAAAGAATTTCATTCGTCTTTTCTTAATGTCAATTTCAATGTTTGAAACTTTTTCTGTTGTTTTGATTGATTGTAGCCTGTAACCATCTTGGGTATATCTTGCTCCTAGGATTTTCCTGATGATCTTCCTCTCTTGCTTTTTTATTTCTTCTAATTCTTGTTTACTGTTAAGTGACAATGTTTCACTTGCGTAAAGGACTGTTGGTTTTATGACTGTGTTGTAATGTCGAATTTTTGTCTGTCTTGACATGCATTTTTTGTTGTAGATGTCTTGAACTAACCCTAATGCCTTCTTGACTTTTTGGAGACGGTTTTGCTGTGAGATCTTCTCAAGGCCTGTCGGTTCGATGAATTCTCCGAGGTATTTAAAGTACGAGACCCGGTCGATTTTACCGTATTTTGTTCTCAGGCTCGTGATATCTGTCTTTGAACAGAAGAATTTAGTTTTCTCAAATGAAATCTTTAGCCCCACTTTTTCTGCAGATTCCTTAAGTATCTCAAGCTCCTTGATGGCAGTCTCCTCATCCTCTGTTAAAATCGCCAGATCGTTCACAAATGCAAGGTATGGTACGTAGAGGTTGTTTTTGGGAAAGCCCAATCGGATCGGTTTCCAAAATTCAAGTTTCTTGAGTTCCTTCTCCCATTCTTCCATAATCTTGTCTAGGACGACGTTGAACAGAATAGGAGAGAGTCCATCACCTTGTCTCACACCTGTTTGAATGTCGAAGGGTTCTGAAATTTCTCCCATAAATTTCACTTTAGATTTTGTGCCCGTTAGTGTTTGTCTTATGAGTTCTAGGGTTTTGGGATCTAGTCCTCTCTCTTCCGGAATTTGGAATAGTGAGGGTCTGTCTATCGAATCATATGCCTTTTTGAAATCTACAAATGTGCATACCGTAGGCTTTTGTCTGAGGGCTCGTAGTTTAAGTATGGTTTTGAGGTTGAAAATTTGTTCTGGGCATGACCTGTTTGGTCTGAATCCTGCTTGAAATTCCGATAATTTGGGTTCTAATTGTTGTTGTGTTCTATGCAAGAGACAGGCTGATAGAATTTTGTATGTGACTGATACAAGTGAGATTCCTCTGTAATTGTTTACGTCTAACTTGCTGCCTTTTTTATGTACTGGATGGATTAGAGCAATCTTCCAGTCATCCGGGAGCTTTTCGGTTTGCCAAATGTTTTGGATTATTTGTGTAATTTCTCTGAGTGAATTTGGGCCTAAATTTTTCAGAAGTTCAGCTACAATTCCGTCTTCCCCTGATGCTTTGTTGTCTTTAAGTTTCTTGATATGTGAATAAATTTCTTCTTGAGTTGGTGGTGACGAATTTTCCGGTATGATTTCTGGCTGTACTTTCGGGAATCTCTTTTTGGGTTCTGGACAATTTAAAAGCTGTGAAAAATATGTAGCTAATTCTTGGCAGTTTTCCTTATTTGTTAAGGCTAGTTTACCATCGTGCTTCCGAAAGCAAAGGTTCTGTGGGGAATATCCTTTAATTTGGTTCGCAAAGGTCTTGTATAATTCGTGTGTGTTGTAATTTTTGAAGTTATTATTATTATTATTATTATTATTATTATTATTATTATTATTATTATTATTATTATTATTATTATTATTATTATTCTACTGCACTTAAACGTATACGTTATCATCTATCCCGTATAGCAGTACACCTCAGACCCAAAATGATTTGTTTACACAGGCGTGTCGTAAAAATTACCACTAATGTTACATACATACATACATACATACGTACATACATACATACATACATACATACATACATACATTATCATTATAGACTGTTATGCCTTTCAGCGTTCAGTCTGCAAGCCTCTGTGAATTTACTAAACGTCGCCACAATCCTCGATTTGCAACTAGTGTTGTGGCCTCATTTGGTTCTATACTTCTTATCTTTAAAACGTTAGAAACTAAGTCTAACCATCGTCGTCTTGGTCTACCTTTACTTCTCTTACCCTCCATAGCAGAGTCCATTATTCTCCTAGGTAACCTATCCTCCTCCATTCGCCTCACATGACCCCACCACCGAAGCCGGTTTATGCGTACAGCTTTATCCAGCGAGTTCATTCCTAAATTAGCCTTTATCTCCTCATTCTGAGTACCCTCCTGCCATTGTTCCCATCTGTTTGTACCAGCAATCATTCTTGCTACTTTCATGTCTGTTACTTCTAACTTATGAATAAGATAACCTGAGTCCACCCATCTTTCGCTCCCGTATAGCAAAGTTGGTCTGAATACAGACCGATGTAAAGATAGTTTCGTCTGGGAGCTGACTTCCATCCTACAGAATACTGTTGATCGCAACTGCGAGATCACTGCATTAACTTTACGACACCTTGATTCAATCTCGCTTACTATATTACCATCCTGGGAGAACACACAACCTAAATATTTGAAATTATCGACCTGTTCTAGCTTTGTATCACCAATCTGACATTCAGTTCTGGTGAATTTCTTACCTACTGACATCAGTTTAGTCTTTGAGAGGCTAATTTTCATACCATACTCATTGAACCTATTTTCAAGTTCCAAGATATTAGACTGCAGGCTTTCGGCACAATCTGCCATTACGACCAAGTCGTCAGCATAGACCAAACTGCTTACTACATTTCCACTTAACTGAATCCCTCCCTGCCAGTTTATACCTTTCAGCAGATGATCCATGTAAACTACGAACAGCAAAGGTGAAAGATTACAGCCTTGTCTAACCCATGTAAGGACCCTGAACCAAGAACTCATTCTACCATCAATTCTCACTGAAGCCCAATTGTCAATATAAATGCCTTTGATTGATTTTAATAATCTACCTTTAATTCCATAGTCCCCCAGTATAGCGAACATCTTTTCCCTCGGTACCCTGTCATATGCTTTCTCTAGATCTACGAAACATAAACACAACTGCCTATTCCTCTCGTAGCATTTTTCAATTACATGGTGCATACTGAAATTCTGATCCTGACAGCCTCTCTGTGGTCCGAAACCACGCTGGTTTTCATCCAACTTCCTCTCAACGACTGATCGCCCCCTCCCTTCCAAGATGCCAGTGAATACTTTGCCTGGTATACTAATCAATGAGATACCTCGATAGTTGTTGCAATCCTTCCTGTTCCCTTGCTTATAGATAGGTGCAATTACTGCTTTTGTCCAATCTGAAGGTACATTACCAACACTCCATGCTAATCTTACTACTCTATGAAGCCATTTCATCCCTGCCTACCCACTATACTTCACCATTTCAGGTCTAATTTTATCTATTCCTCCTGCTTTATGACAATGGAGTTCATTTACCATCCTTTCCACTTCCTCTAGCGTAATTTCACCAACATCATTTTCCTCCTCCCCATGAGCTTGGCTATTCGCAACACCACCAGGATGATTTCCTTTTACATTGAGAAGATGTTCAAAATATTTCCTCCACCTGTCCAGTGATTCCCTGGGATCTATTATGAGTTCACCTGAATTACTCAAAACACTGTTCATTTCCTTTTTCCCTCCCTTCCTAAGATTCTTTATTACTGTCCAGAAAGGTTTCCCTTCTGCTTGACCTAGCCTTTCCAGGTTATTACCAAAATCTTCCCAAGACTCCTTTTTGGATTCAATAACTATTTGTTTCGCTCTGTTTCTTTCATCTACGTACAAATCCCTGTCTGCCTGCGTCCTTGTTTGGAGCCATTTCTGATAAGCCTTCTTTTTACGTTTACAAGCTGCTCTCATTTCATCATTCCACCAAGATTTCGCCTTTCCCCATCTTTACAAAAAGTTCTTCCTAGGCATTCCCTTGCTGTTTCTACTACAGCATCCCTGTATGCCACCCATTCACTTTCTATATCCTGAACCTGTTTACTGTCTACTGTTCGAAACTTCTCACTAATCATATCCATGTACTTCTGTCTAATTTCCTCGTCCTGGAGATTTTCTACCCTTATTCGTTTGCAGACAGATTTCACTTTCTCTACCCTAGGCCTAGAGATACTTAGTTCACTACAGATCAGATAGTGATCGGTATCAACTAAAAATCCGCGGAAAACTCGTACATTCCTAACAGATTTCCTGAATTCGAAGTCGGTTAACATATAGTCTATTATGTATCTGGTACCCCTAGCCTCCCATGTGTAGCGGTGAATAGCTTAATGCTTGAAGTATGTATTCGTAACTGCTAAACCCATACTAGCACAGAAGTCCAGCAAACGCTTCCCATTCCAATTAGCTTCCATATCTTCCCCACATTTACCAATCACCCTTTCATATCCTCCAGTTCTATTCCCAACTCTCGCATTGAAATCGCCCATTAGCACTATTCTATCCTTGCTGTTGACCTTGACCACGATGTCACTCGATGCTTCATAAAACTTGTCAACTTCATCCTCATCTGCACCCTCACATGGTGAATACATGGACACAATTCTAGTCCTAATTCCTCCAACTGACGAATCTACCCACATCATTCGCTTATTTACGTGCCTAACAGAAACTATGTTGCGTGCAATGGTATTCCTGATAAAGAGCCCTACCCCAGACTCTGCCCTTCCCTTTCTAACACCCGTCAAGTACACTTTATAATCTCCTATCTCTTCCCCGTTATCTCCCCTTACCCGAATATCACTTACTCCTAGCACATCCAGATGCATCCTCTTTGCTGACTCAGCCAGTCTACCTCCTTTCTTCCATATGCCCCATTAATATTGATAGCTCCCCATCGAATTCCATTTCGTTCGTCAAGTTGTTTACAAGGAGTCCCTCGCCTGTCAAATGGGAGTGGGGCTCCGTTACTCCCATAGGTCCGAGGCTTGCTTAAAATGTTCTGAGCTCAGTAAATTCATGAAGCAGGATGCTAACCTACTTGCACATAGTCCAAGTGAGGATCTCTCCTCTAACGGGTTATGGACCACCGGTGAATTGTATAGTCCTAGCCGCCTGAGCACAAGGAGGGCCATGACTCAGAATGTCCGAGATGCCCACTCTCATTCCATAGCAACTGGTATCCCGACTCTCAGGACCACTTACTAGGCCACTCAGTCGTTGCCCATGGTTCACGAACTAGGACGTGACTACAGTAACCCACACCATGAACCATTAATGTTAAGAAAATTAAAATGTAAGTGCTTTGTGTGCTGGTACTTCTGTCTGTTTATGATGGCCGATAACACATGATCATTTCTACTGATAGCTTGACGTTCCATTAAAGAAAATAAATATCAAATGAGGGAACGTAATGTTGACATTATCTATAGGTACAATAGAACAATTAAAACGTTTTCCGACCTTGTTTGAATTCGTACCTCCTCCTTGTGATCAATTTGTCTCTCAGCGTTTGTTCATTAATTTTTAAAAATACACCAGAAGAATTGCAATCACTAAAGAGCAAAGTGCATTCAAAACATTTAAGAAATTAAAAACCAAAGCACACCCCATAGCACTACAGCCTTGGCCTACCAAGCGACCGTTGCTCAGCCCGAAGGCCTGCAGATTACGAAGTGTCGTGTGGTCAGCACTACGAATCCTCTCGGCCGTTATTCTTGGCTTTCGAGACCGGATTTAAGTAATTGGCAGGAATAAAATATGTTGGAAACTATATATATTTGTTAGTAATGAAATATTACGCAAGCACTTACTACAGGTAAAAAAATAAGGGTAATATTGTGACTGAAAAATACGGGCTGAGATACATACCTCCGAAATATTGAAGGTAACTGTCAAACTGTCAAACATATTCATATTATTAAGTTATCTACGGAAGACATACTGTAATAATAATCTCAAAGTGTGGTTTACCAAAACAAAAACACAATTCTCACAAAATTAGCAGTTCTCTTGCTGTTTTAGGAGTAGGATTTTCTACAACATTTTTCTTCTTAATATGCTCCGTCTACAACGGAGGTTCGTGGAAAAGATTTTCCACACCACTTTGCCGGTGCTGGCTCTGACAGCCGTATTTCCCGTTTCGTGTTATGATTTCAAAATAGCTCGTTTTTGCCGTAAATATATCTAATGACTGGGGGTCGTCTGAAATTTGCGTCATATAATTAGCTATAACAAAATGTGTAACGCCATGTTATCTAGCAACCGTGCAGGCTGTGATGTGGAGTATTGATGGATGGCCATGACTGAGAGACATATTACTAAAAAGGGGCAATGGAGTACAGATGACAGATGTGATCTTGCAGGCTGTGATGTGAAGTATTGATGGATGACCATGTCTGAGATATATATTACCAAAAAGGGGCTATGGAATACAGATGATGGATGTGATCTTGCAGGTTGTGATGTGAAGTATAGAAGGATGACCATGACTGAGAAACATATTATCGAAGAAAGGCGTTAGGGTACAGATTGTTAATGTGACCCTGCAAGATGTGCTGTGAAGTATTCATGGATGGCCATAACTGAGAAACATATTATCGAAGAGAGGCGTTAGGGTACAGATTTGTCAATGTGACCCTGCAAGCTGTGCTGTGCAGTATTGATAGATGACCATAACTGAGGGCCATATAATAAAAGAATGGTGTTCCGAGTGCAGATGGTCGATGTGATCTTGCAGGCTGTGATGTAATGCATTGATGAGATTTCTGCTGGACTCGGGTCATGATGTGAAGGAAGTTTGGACGGAAGGTTAGGTGTTCGTCTATGATAATTCCGAGATATTTAAAGGATGGCAGTGGGCGGATAGCACTTTTGCAGATGGTGGGCTTGAGTTCTTCAGGATTCCGTGTAAGAGAGAGGCGGCCTATGCGGGGGGCGGATAAGGGAGGCCTGGGATTTTGCAGGATTGAGCCTGAGATGCCAGCGATTTCACCATAGTATAAAGGGTTTAAGGAAGGGTTGGAGACGCTGGTTGACGCTTTGGACAGATGGAATCGGTGCTAGGACTGCTGTGTCGTCTACGATATGTAGCGAATGTATGGGGGGGAGCTGAGGAATGTCCGCGACGAATAGAATGAATAGCAGTGGAGAAAGTGGGGAATCTTTCGGTACGGCAATACTAATGTGGAAGGATCGGGAATGGTGGCCTTGGATGTGAAAGGTTGCAAAATATCAGTGATGTATGAGGAAAGATACGGATGTAGGATTGAGAATTGAGAAGTGCGAAATGGTGTAACTTGAAATTGGTAGCTTTGAAATCATACTTTATCAAGAGTGTAGGACTTCCTTGATTATAATTATTGGAGGGTCAACTGGATGAGGCGGAAGAGTTGGTGGTGGCTGGAATTATCAGGTCGGAAACCGCATTGGTGTTCTGGGATGAAGTGCATGGAGCAGGTATAATTACAGAGACGAGAGACGAAGATTTTGTCAAGGATCTTGACTATGATTACAGTAAGGCAGATGGGGTGACAGGAATCGAGGTTAGTGGGATCCTCACCGGATTTAGGGAAGAGCAGCATGATGGTCTGTTTCCAGAGAGAATAGTAGTAGCCGGAAGTGATGAGAAATGTGAAGAATTATGCTAGTAAGGATATCAAAATACGGGCGGGGCTTTTTTGAAGTGGCGGTATTGGAGTTAATCGGATCCTGGGGCGGTGATTTTGTCCGTCAGAGGGCGTTTAGTATGTCATTGTCTGTGATAGGGGTATCGAGGATGTGATTGCTTATCTTGCCATTTCGTCGATTCTGTGGTGATCGTATTTCCATCGCACTGTGTTGACGAGGGCCATCAAGACTGATTTTAGCATATTCTCCTCTTACAATGCAGCAAATTCTCGAAGCCATGACCGCAGGTTCTCTGTCAACCATGCCTTCGTTGGCAGAGCTTCTTTCTTGCGGCTGTGGTAGGAGGCATTGTCAATAATGACGGAGTTTGGTGGCAGGTTCTGTAGAAGGCGTTATTTTAAAGTATTCCTCTGAACAGTCACCGATTATCTCGTCATGAGCGTCTTACCAGAGATTTATACGCCTTCTGCTTTGCAATCCTCCTAAACTTATCAAGAGATCTGTGGCCTTTACTTACAACCTCATTAATGTGATTACCCCAATGAAGATCACTCCTTATATAAACACTTAAGTAGGCACTTACAGTGATCCGCATGAGGCACTTTCAACCCATCAATTAAAACTGTGAGGATATTTCCTCTTGGTGAATCCTACAACCGGACTTTTATCCCGTTTACTATCATACTGAACCCATGACCTTTGTGCCCTAAGAACATTATGCATAAATCGACAATCATTTAAAAATTGGATTCTTGATAGCATGGATTTGACACGTGACGAGGGGGTGATTACCTTCGGTCCCACGCTCTGGGATACGTGACGTCAGCCACACGTGTCGACGGCGGAAGAATCTCAAGTCATTTTTGTGAACTATTTCAAAGCGCGTGTACATGGCGTGACCCAAGCCAAGTCAAAAAAATATATTGCCTATCAAAGGGGGTCAATCATCTCACAAATCGAACACGTAAAAATTTTAAATGTCCATGAACACTACCGCCAGAAATGTAGCAAGCATGTAGTCACTTTCAAAACTCTTGAAATTACAGTTTAGTTAAGTCAGAAAATTTATAGAAATTTTCTTGGCGGCAAAGGGAGATATCCGAAGAGAGGGGATAACTGCTATAAATATGAAGGGACGCCATGACGAAGTCTCCTTCTCCGGCATTTGTGATACAAAGCGGACGAAAAATTGTTGAGCTGCTCTGCGAAATCAAACCAACGAAAGTAGACTGAGTTCAACTGCAGATTTTAGCCATTATGGCTAGGTCTTGACTCCATGAGGAGATAGTTTTCTTGAGTGAAATAATTGTACCAGATAGGACGGTCAAAGTACTGAATAAATTCTAATGTGATTAAGTAATTTGTGTGCGGAAATAATTATAGTCCATCGTGTGCGCTCAGCAAACAAGTGAAGGGTATTTTCTTTTTTTTATGCTTTATTCCAGGAAACCTGAAGAAACATAATGATCTGTACAGCCATGAATGTAAAAATGGCTAAATAAAATGCCAGGATCGCAGGTGAGCCCTATGACGAACAATGGTGTGACTACATGAGGTAGGTGACTTTCCATCTTACTACCTCTTATATCTTGTCTCATGATCTCTAAAAGTGTATTTGAATGGGGATATACGACGCAGTGGTCACCCCTACTAAGTTTTGTAAATGTGAGAGTACGACTAAAAGAGTCATTTGTTTAATTTTCCACTTGGATAAAAATTTTGAAGTCTTGTTGTAAAAAGTTATTGAATAGGGTTTCGAAGTGATATCACGTCCAATGTAGATCATCATCCGTGTGAGTGTACTGCCTATATTTTGTGATGTCAAATTAAGATGTTCGTTCGACGTAAAATTTTTCTGTATGCAATTTGACGTTAATAGTGTAGGAATCCATGGTTACTCATTTTCAATCGAGTGGAAGCGCGCTATCGGGTGAGAATCTAGGGTGATGAATTTGGTCACGGAGAGAAACGTTTTTCTAGGCCCATTTTAAACTGTGTCTGACTGACAATAAAAGATCTAGTAGAATGTTTCAGTCATTTTCTCGTAAAAATCAAGTTATTAAATACGATATCCTTTATGCGAAGTTATTCATGATTAATGCATTGTGCGATATTAGACGTCGAGATTTCTAGTAAGGATTTTATTCCAGTTCTTTGTCGATGATAATTGTGGAGCTGGGAAACAGAGGTTAGTTTTGTTGATATGAGATTTGTGAATCAGGTTGGACCTGTCATTGAAGCCGGGACATGGAAGCCCGAGGAATGTTTTATATGAGTTGAGATGAGATGTGCGAATCAGGTTAGAGTCCTGTCATTGAAGCCGGGACACGATAGCCCGAGATATATTTTATAATGTTGGGAATGGAAAGAAATTCATAGAAATCCATAGCGGTATTAATTGGCGACGCGTATAATTAGTGTGGGCATCTTGAAGCTTAATCTGTGCATTTTGTTGGTCAGAATATCGTATTTGTTTAATTTTGTTGGCAGAGTTTAAAGAGAGCATTTTGAGAAGCCAGTCAACTGGAATAAACCAGGTGTTTCATGTTACTGCCAAGCGAACTTGGGGACGAGAGGCCTCAGCTGTGATAACGGGACAGGCGTGGAATTGAGATTGTACTGTATTCTCGGCCGGGGAAAACGTTAAAATGCTGGATTTAGTTGAAATTCATAGCCGGTAATGATCTGAGTATTGTGAAATACTGTAAAATTTGTTTGATTGGGGACGTATTGAACATTTGAAACCATGAATTTCGAGTATAAGGAACAGAGTAACCGAATTCAGGGTTGTCCAAAATATAGAGCGATGGTCGTGATGATTGGTTTGTCTGTGAGGGGTATGCAAAATTCATAAATGGTATGACGAGATATGACATCGTAATTATATGGCGAGTTGTTTGGTTTGTACGTAGATTCTTAGGATATCCAAGTGTTAATAACGGTTAGGACTAGATTAGATTTTTAAAGTGTGAAATCATGAGACAAGATATATAACTGGACATGAATTATGTAACAATTCTTTTCCAGCCAGATAAATATCACTAGATTGAATTCACATCACAGCTGCGTAGGAATTTGTGAAGAAACCAGAGTCCGCGGAGATAAAATTTACTGTTCTTTAACATTTCGTTAAATCATTTAAATTTATTTAATTATTAAATTCAGTGAAACCGCATTTTTAAATAAGTTTAATCAAGCGAATAACTTGGAGATGCATTCTGGAAATTTTAGTTTGTTTTTCTGGGGGAATATTTAAATATAAAGTAACGATTAAGGGGACATATCCGAAGGAAATGGATTTTACTGCCACAAAGTTTGTGAGCATTGCTATTGCTGTAATTATTGAACTTTGATTGATTGAGCAGTGAATGTGCTGGGGATAGTAAAGTGGAAACGTTGGTCATCAACCGATGTAACTTAATTGTGTTTAGCCTTCAGCCTAGAAACTTGGATGGTCAGGGGGTCATCAACCCCAGTGACTTGGATTAGGGCCATATGCCATTGTAGCATCATTTCCTTGCGGTCATCATCCACAATGACTTTAAAGTAACTTAGAAGATTAGATGTCGGTCCATGACATAGACGCAGGTCGCATCGATTCAATTAAGGGTCCATGCCGTAGAACCACTGTGTGGCACACACCGATTGGACGGCCTTAATTATACCCAGAGTCCAGAGTTCGTGTTACGAGGGCTGGACCATAACGAATCACTATGATGGTACATGTGGTCTCACATGGAAGCCGAATTTAAGGATTTCCAGACTTTCCTTTCTTAAATGACAAATAATTGAGACAATGGTTTCTAGTATGAATGCCCGTCAGGCAGTTACGTTAAAGTCTCACACCAGTGTTCTGACGTTTATGTAAAAATGATTGTGGTGTCCAGTGGACACAATTGACTTCTATGATACCGTTGACGTATCAGATTGCTTCAGAATTTTCCTGAATAAATAGGAATCTTTTAAACAGACCTTTCATTCCAGTAGATAGATTAGAATTACTGAACCCTACCTTTACCTCAGCAAGTGACGAAGAACCCGATACGACCCAAGAGACAGATCTCATGAACTTTGCTGATAGGTAAGAAAGGTAGGTATCCCTCTATATGGACCTAAAGGTTCAATACCGTTGCCCAATGTCGATCTCACAACATTGCCGACATCTTTTTGTAGTCGCTCGCAACCTTGTACCGCATTTACTACTCTACAAAGTATAACATCATCTGCAAAAAGGTTTTATCCCTGATTCCAGATCTTCATTGATACATTTATATACAGAGGGGTCCGGAAAAATGTAGACACACCTCGATGATCAATACTGATGAATAAAATGACATTCCGGTACAATTCTTGCACGGGGGAACGTTTATTGTATGTGTTCAAAGTGACCCCCATTAGGAGCCAAACAAACGTCGATGCCGCTAAACTGCTGACCGAACTACCGGTGTGATAGCCACACAGGACGCCTCGATGGTCATTCAGTGTAGCTGGCATCTGTCGATAAACTTCATTGTTCAAGGTGCCCCATAGGTTGAAGTCAGGAGGTGTAAAGTTTGGAGACCGTGGTGGGTACTCAGCAGCTCCTCTTCGACCTATCCATCATCCTGGTAGATTCTGATCCAAGTAGGCACTAAAATCCCTGTGGTTGTGAAGCGGAGCGCCATTTTGTTGTAGGTACCTTTCATTTCCAAACATCTCTCGTATGTCAGGTAAAATCGATATTTGCAGCATGTGAAGACACACCTCACCAGTTACGGTACCTTCAAAGAAGAATGGGCTAATCAAACCACGCGATGACAGACCACACCACATATTAACACCCGGTTTTTGTCCACGTGAACATGAGGATTTTCAGGAGCCCAGTACACGCAGTTGTGGCGGTTTGTAATACCGTCCAGTTTGAATTGCGCCTCGTCAGACCAGATAACCATCCCTGCAAACAGTTCATCCTCGCGAAGCATACCTTCAAACCATTCGCAGTATTCCATGTCGTCATCGTTCATAGCGTGCAGTGAATGCACACTTTTCAGCCTTCAGAATTCGTCACACGGTTAATCGGCTTACCCCATTTTCACGTGCACACTGATTCACAGATTTTTGAGGTGACCTAGTAAAATGTTGCAACACAGCAGCGCCGGAAGCTGGACTGGCTGTTTTTGGTCGGCCGGACCTTTTCTTATGCACATCCTGAACAGTACCGTCGACTTCCAATATTTCCGAATATGACAAATTGCTGTACGTGTTGGTGGCTGAGTTCCGTACACACATTTTGCCATTGCCATTGTACATCCATCATCTTTTCGTACTTCCATTACCACTTCAATATGGCCTTGCGTTGCTCAAACGACAATCTAACTTCATTCATCGCTGCCCTGTCTTGTGACCTTCATCTTTTGAGAAATCAATGGATGTCAATACCGTGCAATAATTGCAACGATATGTAATTTTGTTCCAAAGATATTAACTATCAAAAAGTGTCTACATTTTTCACGACCCCACTGTATATAAGAAAACATGAAAGTCCAGTAATAGTGCCCTCTTATTATATGAGTTTTACTTACTATAAATTCATTTAACCATTCGACCACTATTTTGTCTAGTCCAACAGCCTTTATTTTCATCAGTAATAACCCCGTGATCTACCCCATAAATAGGTAAATAGCGATACAGTTCATTAGAACCCCTAATCTAAATATATATCCTATATCTTGCTGGAATCAGACAAGTTGAACCTCACTGGAATAACTTTCCTAAACCCAAACTGCCTTCCGCTCACGGTAAGCCTTCCTGTCGTAAGAGGCGACAGAAAATGGCAACAGGGTCTCTCAGTTTGGGTGCTTGAGATTTTCAACTTTCTAATGTCTGGCTCTTCGCTTATACCTTTCCTTCCCAACCTCTCTTGCGAGCCCTACTTTATTGAGACGCCAAGGGAATCTCTCATATTCTTACCTTCATGGCCCTTGTCTTTCTTTGGATGTTAACTTTATTCTTCGAAGTGTCGGACGTCTTTCCTATTCCCTTCTGGTTAGTGTTAATGGAAGACGTTTGTCCAGTTGTACACCACTATCAGTTCAACCTCTATTGTTCAACTCGTATGTCTGTTGCTCACGGTCAAATTCAAGTTTTATAAAACCTTTGATAAAACTCTCCATAAAATAGGACATGGTCTATCCTGTAAAATTAATTTTGCGGAACGAACCAATTAGCAGATCCAAAATGACGATGATGCTGGCGCTACACCGTGAGAAGATTGTGAAGCTTGTTTATAAACATAAACAAACACTTTCTAGAATGGCAGGATCCGGGTGGACTAAGGAAGCTCTTAGTGTTCGTATGAGGTTTAAACGCCAATGTATCACAACAGAAATGCAGGAAGGGAGGCAGAAAACTCAATCGCCGAATTCGTGTCACAAGTTTGGCCAAACACAAGCCAGGCTGATGTGAAGGCGAAGATAAATGGGCTTCGAACTCAATATTCTTGGCAGTTTCTTCATATTTTTATAACATTAGTTGTACAACGAATTTTACGAAACATTTTACCGCGAGCAACGGACATTATTCTCTTTCGATAGCGACTATATTATATTTTTGTGGAGTTCAGTCACATAGTCTTCCATAGTGGGCGCTGAAAGGCACAACAATATATAAAGAAATGCTTATAATATTTATAATAATAAAAACTATACTATTATTATCATGATTATTATTAGTATTCTTATTATCTCTTTTTAAGTCCACATCATGCCATATGCCGACTGAGCTGGAATAAATTGATTAGATCTTCAGGAATGTTTGGGAACTAATTTCTGTTGACTTCACAGCTTTTACCAATCAGCAATTTACCTACATAATGCCTGAACACATTCCGCCACTTTGAAAAAATTGCTATGAGCGTCATCGAATATCAAATGTATATCGTTCGAGCGTGATCCGGTCATGACATTGTAACACTGGAGGGTAATTTGGTGGTTTATTAAGAACAATAATCCATTGTTACCTTTGTCGTACATTATTTCCATATAAAACAACGAACACTTCAACACATGAAGTACGGAATATATGTTTTGCCGTGCGTAATGTTTCAGTGTAATTCATTAAACTGACAACATCATATTAATACATGCAATATTAACTAGGCATTGCAGTGTGGACTCTATTTATTTCTAGCTTTCTAGCATGTAATGTATTGTTTTCATATTCATTAGTAACGATGCGAATCGATTGGCTGTTTATCAATGTCCAAGCATCAAGCATGTAGAAAAACTGGTTATATTCGTAAGAACATTAAGCGTCGAAATAGTATCAGTCAGTGTGTTACTGGATTGTGAGAACAGAAGTAAAGAGAAGAGATTTAAATACGAAAGAAAATTCTCCAAGTGACGTTTTCAATATCGAAGTGCATTTAATCAGTGGGTGACGTCTGGAAGTTTTTGTAGTAGAAATAGCGTGTCCTAGTGAAGAAGTCTTTCTTTATTGTGATATAGAAGGCAGTGCCTTCATTTCCTCACCCGGTCATCTGTCCGCGTCATCCAGAGCCGGTTTTCCATTCCGTATCATCGAGCTACATTAGGTCCAGCCATACGCTACTTCAACAAACTGCCGTAGATCTGCTGCTAAGGCCATCTGAATTCTCTACCTACTGTGCTCTCATGACCTCCTCAATTCTACTCCTCCTGTTTTACCTGAAGAAATATAATACATTAATCTTTCGAGAATTAAGAAATAATTAAAACGGCTTTAAAGACTCTTTTTCGTAATGTCCCTTAATATCCTACAGGTCTTTTACTTCAAAATATTAACATAGCAAATTCGAGAGTCGAATATTGTACACGATTTTAGCTAATCTTATTCGCAGTATGCATTCAGTGTCGAAAAATCAGACATCTTGACATGGTTACCAGAATTTAGCAACCATTGTGTTCTTAAATTCGATTATCTGAATATAAGACCGGCTTTTAAACAATTAAGCATCAATTATGTCCTTAGTGAATATTACTGTCAGATTGCTTCGATGTTGAATAATTTTCGCGCATACTGCAGTAAGAAGAATTCAAAATATTAGCATCAAATGTTAAAACGAAGTTCAATATCGGCAGTTCAGGGATTTAAAAAAAAGTAAATTGACGCTGTATCATATTGTTGTTGTCATCCGAACTATGAAATTATTTGTGTCATTTAAATCCATTAGCTGAAGAAAACGCAACTTTCCATTGTCCAAGATTTAAGCAATAATGTTGCTATCAGTGTGCTTCGATGGCGAAAAATTATGGCTCATTCTCCAGTAAAAGGACTTGAGAATAATAGCATTAAATGTTACAATGAAGTGTAATTCCCGCAGTTGGTGATAAAATGAATTGGCGCTGAATCTGACATATCATCATGGTCATCTGATTTCTTCAGCAACTGTTTGTCCATGAAACGCTACAGTAATATTTGTGTTTCAAGAGTTGAACGGGAAAACAACCGCTTTATTTCGCGATTTAAATTCGCAAGTGAATCATTTTCTTCAGAGAGTATCAGGATCAAAGAACGCAAAAGTATCCGAATTTTCAGTCGAACTGAATTTGAGTGTCTTCATATTTGTATTACTTTAATTTTAAAATCAGCGAGTTTATCACAGAATTCACATGACACAAAAATATTTCTTTTAATGCTATGATCACTTGACTTTAGAATTCATTCTGTTTTGACAAAACATTTCGTGAAGGAAAAATCAATAATCACTTCTACTTTCTTGCTTCCTAATGACACCGTTGGTTTCGAGACCAAACCATAACTTCGGTACATCACGCTATGAGACTGCCATGGCCACATGAACGGAGAGACCGAAAAAATAATACGGTATTTAGAGAAGTCCATTTATTTCCCAACTACTCAGTTACAATCTGGGCGTATTCTTGCACGTAATTTCTAAGAAATGTTGCACAAAATTTTAATGTATTTTAACTTCGGTTATTATGCGTACGAAATAGATTAGGAACATCTCATACCACCGTGTGCTAGACTAATCATTGAATATTTATCCTTATGAAATGAAGTAAGGGGTAAATGAAGACAGTCCTGCTCTACTATCTCTTGGTTATCAACAACTTCTACTAAGAACTACATTGGAGTCTGCCAGTGGAGGTATTTTCAGATTATTTAGTTCTTATCACTTATTTGGAAGAAATGAATACCACATAAAACTTAAATCTCACCAAACAATTTCTGAATTTGTGACCAGGAAACTCTCTCAGTCGCGACATAGGGGCTCCTTGCTGGTAATTTGGTATGCCCATGGCATCATGAACAAACTGCGATACATCGGCAATTCAAAGGGCTGACTTCGTAAAGTATTCCTTGTATTATTTTGTGTGAATCCTCCATCAAAGTAAAGAAAAACACTAACCATGAAGGCCTTAAACGTACCATCTTCTGGCCTATTTTCTGCAATCTCTCCACTTTATTATGCTTCTAGAATTTTTGGCCTGACCAACCTGGAATACGTCAGAACTAAGGATTCAAGAAATGAAGCAGTATTAGTGTGCAGGTCCAAATCTGCTACGGTATGGACCATAACATTGTTCGTATTCCTCCTTATTGGATTCATATACCACTCGATCTGTGACACCTTGGGGGGATTCGCATCGGCTGGAAACACTGTGTCGCACATTGTCAGGTACATTCTAGTAATACAGATATTTTCCGTGGCACTGTCTTCGATGATACTGAATTCTTTCGTGCACGATGTTAAATTTCAAAATATCTTTGAGATTCTGATAGGAGTGGACTCACGTTTGCTGGGTTCAAGTGGAGAATATAAAAGACTGAAGCGGATAGTTGTGTTCCAATGTGTGGTAATGTTTTGCTTCCTTAGCGCACTCTACATTACATCCGCTATCATCTGGTACATTCCCTACGGAAAATACTATTTTATCATCCATTATTTTGCACATTTGACGTCCTCCCTTGTGCACTTACAGTACATAAACTTAATATATTTAATAAAAAGAAGATATTTCCTTTTGAATGAGCAACTTCGGGGCTTCTTGCGGGGTAGAAGACGCGTGTGGTACGGTGAAGAACGCAACCTGTATTCTTGTGCCAGATTCCAACATTCTCTCAGCCATTCTCTTCCAACAACTTGTAGAGAAATCCAACCAAGACTAGAGACGCTCATACCTCTTGCGATGTTCCGGAAAATTCACAAGGACTTGTATAATGTGGCTCTTTCTGTGAATTCTATCTACGGTCCATCAGTCTTCTTGTTGATGATATATTTCCTGATGTGTTTTCTCTATGATGTGCACTACATCATCCTTTACTACACAGAGAACATCTCTGCCAATCTCTTACATACTGGCGTCACCATGCAGTGGGACTTCATGCATTTGTTTCAGTTGCTAACGATTACAGGAGGCTGTTCCTTGGCCTGTGCTGAAGCCAACAGTTCTGGTTCCATTGTCGCTGATCTGATTCTCCAAGAAACTCCACGAGGTATCAACATCAGAGAACTGAAATTGTTTTCTGTGCAGCTTCTGCATACACATTTATCGTTCAGCGCTTTCGGTTTCTTTGCAATAGACTTGAATGTTTTGTGCGCATTCACTGGAGCCGCTGTCACATATGTTGTGATGCTTATGCAGTATTAACACATCCCGATCCCGTCTGCAAGCAGTAGGCTTCAGCAAGGCATTAATAGTCGGGAACGAACAATGCACGCCATTATAGCAATAAGGGATGAGAACTGGAGTGACTAGAACAGTGGCGGTTTATGGTATAGCGCAATGGAGCAATGAACCTCCGCTTTATATCAAATTGTACTCAACTACTTAATTTTCACAACTCCCTTGTCAATCTCGAGCTCTTTCTAAGCCCATCTATCCGTAGTATACTCGTACTGGCTTTCAATTCATGTGAGCTGCGCAAGGTTCGTGGCTGGATACTTGTCCGAAATGAACCCCCTTGCGAAGCGATCTCTCCGCCCGTTAGGAAGTGGTGAGGTGCGAGGGGACGTCGGCCAACACGTACACAAAGCCAGGATATCTGTGCTTTACGCATGCGCAATATGCCACTCTCTCAAGTCGTGTTGTTGAGGTTAGAAAACTGTGCCTGCCAGGAATTTAACTAGGCAGTAGAGAATAGTGCGCATAATTAGCACTAGTGTTGAAAAGCATCATTACTACCAAAATACATATTAAACTGCCAAATTCCAATTGATATTGAAACAGTAACCGCCCGTGATCGAAGTGGCGACCGCGTGGTATTTTCATCCTTTCAAATTGTGCGCGTTGTGGGCTATGATGCAACGCTTCCGGCGAGTGAGCTCACGACAGCCTGCTAAGACACGACTGCGACGTCACGAAGCGCGTGGCCCACACGTTAGAGAGAACCATCTGGAAGTTTTTTATATCTCCGGTTCCACGTGAGATATCGACTAACGGATAACGGTACCGTGTAACTTACAATAACAGATAACTCATGTCCAAATTTCATGTTAATAACAATTTTATTTAAGGAGATATCGCAAGTCAAGGTATCGAGTAATTTCAACGACGTGTATGTTCAGGGTCAAGCCCGGGTACATAAGACGAGCGAGAGGACAGTACAGCACACTACAGCATAGTACAGACCTGCTGCCCGAGGTTGTGTCTGCAGTAAAGTTCAACTTTGTGCGCGAGTGTCGAATCCGAACGTGAAACTAAGTACCCGTGAGGTACAGCCCTGAACTCTAATTCCGACAGCGGTATAAAGCCTGCATTCTAAGTTTTTCAAATACTTAAACATTCGTAAGAGTTATAATATACAAGTGTTAGACATCAGATATGTTAATACCGTGTGTGATAGAACTGTTGATAAACTTATAAATTAACACGACTAGTCTACGTGTTAGCTTATACTAGTAAAGTAACCAGTTAGGACTTTGTTTGTGGAAAAAACATGCCTAATACTTCATGGTTAGAAGTAAAGGCATTGCCATTAACTATTTAATATTCCGTGGTGATGGAGTAATAGTAGACTGTTTCTCAACGCATCGGGAGCATAGACTGAATCCTACACTAAGAGCACGTGTGAAGTTGAATGAATGGACTTTATTTCAATTTCTTTGAACTGCATTAATCTGACAGTCAGAACTTAGTGTGCAGGTTCAATTATCATAGCATAGACTTTGTTTAAAACTTATTTAATTGCATTAACTGGCAAGTGGAACTTAGTAAATTCAGTGTCGTGAAAATTACTGCGCATATTAGATGTCATACTTGGAACGAACAGTGCATTATCACTCGAAGTGGTGCGTGGAAACCAACGCCCCATGCATACTCCGACCGCTCGTATTGTCCGATGGAGACGTGGTAACTCCGAGGGATACGTGGTAATGGTGTTCCTAATCTATGGTGGACGTGGTAACTTCGATGGACGTGGTAATGGTGTTCCTAATCTATGGTGGACGTGGTAACTTCGATGGACTTTGTAATGGTGTTCCTAATCTATGGTGGACGTGGTAACTTCGATGGACGTGGTAATGGCGTTCCTAATCTATGGTGGACGTGGTAACTTCGATGGACGTGGTGATGGTGTTCCGGTCTGTGGTGGACGTGGTAATTTCGAGTGACGTGGTGGTGGTGTTCCGATAATGGTGTTCCTGATCCATGGTATACATGGTATTACAGTCTGTGAGGACACAGTCAAACGGAGCCATTTCTTCAATAAGGTTTTGTGCATCTGTATCATTAAAGAATAGTGTGAACTGTGTCTTATCAAGTAACTTTCAATTCAGAAAATCCCTTTAAAATTTTCCAGCAATTTTAATCCTCATTCAATATGATTTCGAACTCATACAATACAATTATTCAAATTATATGCTCTTTCTTAAGGCCAGTGCAATATTAAGTCGTACCGACGAACTTGTTAACGAGTGGGAACTTTGAAACAGCCAATAATTCGTTAACATGTCTACTGATTAGAACTTTGTTCATCTCCATATTACGTTAATCAGTTAGCTAAGTGAAGAATGAACTTTATCTCGAAATTTGATAGGCATATCAAGATTGAACTTTATTTGCTGGCACCAATTAACCATTTAGGAAAGGAACTCTAATTAATTTCATTAGTTCCATTTTCAGCAATGATATTAATTTTTCGTAGTGAACTTAGTTAATGTCGTTATTTATGAACTTCAAGAATGAACATTATTAATTTAAAGTAACTAATTATTTCAAGGTGATCTTAATTAATGTTGCCATTTATAAACTTCATTAATGAACTTTCTTTATCCAAGTTAATCAGTTATATCTAGAAGGGGTTTTATTAATTTCATTGATGAACATCATTCTAAATATTTGTCGCTAATAAGATTGACACAATCTATTATCCGTTTACTGAGTATTAAATGTAGATGAGAGTCCAGTTTGACAAATATTCAAGAAAATGACAGACTATTCGTCTACTTTGGCTGACTTTAATAAAGTTTATGTGTCCAGCATACGCAATCTTTTACTCGCTCTCTGTACAATCCCTTAACATAGGACCGCACATGCCTTGCGAAACCCTCATGCTCAATTTCACGCGTCAATGAGTGCGTGTTAGTTACTGGTACAGTATCTTTTCCCAAATACATCAATACTTACTAAACATCTATTCATTTGCCTTCGTTTAAATAATTACATTTTGGAGAGAAACTGAACTTAAAAATCATTGAGGCAACGATTAGCGGGAAGGTAATCCTAACGAAAACGCTATTTGCCTTGCCATAGGAGTTCTTCAAATTAAGTGACCAACATTGTGAACATTGCGAACATAAATCTCTAAAGTTTCCTCGTGGTTTTTAAGTGTGATGCTAGTGTTTACAAAAGTTTGCAGTAATTGTCCTAATTCATAATATGATTGTACGCTGTGCAAGCGAGTGAGTGTTTTCCTGCACTGTCGTGCCCTTCGAAAACTTAATTTTTGGGATATAGAGAAGTTACAATATTTTGTCCGTGTGTGTATTTTTTGTGCATGTAGTTGTGTCCACAATTTTTGTGCACGGGAAAGGTAAGGAGCTACATAATGAGTTTGAACAGTGTCCAGATACTTAATAAGACAAACTTTTCTTCTCCCTCTCTCTCTCTCTCTCTCTCTATAGATCGAGAACATGAGGTTAAGAATGCCGGACGCCCAATACCTGATCTTGATATAATAATGAGGCAGACTAAAAGTAAAAATAAATAAATCGTGAGTAAATTCAGAATGGATAAAAGAACCGAGTGGATCTGTGGGTGCGAAATTACTGACAGATTGTTTTGTTTTCCTTGTTTATGCTTCGTGATTAATGGAAGCAAAAGGACTTGGACCAAAATCGGGGCGGTAGATTTACGACATTTGTCCCAAAAAATAAACACGGAAGTTCTAAATCCCATATGCTTGCCCAGTTATAAGACACGATATCCGGCAGCAAGTTGACTATGCTTACAGGCAGTCTGTGGAAAGACGCAACGATCGAGTGCGGAAAATCGTTATGTGCTGTCAAAACTTATTGACGAAACAAGTGAATCGTCGAATCCTAGCATATTTCGAGGCCTCGTTGGCCTAATTTTATTTCCGATATTTACGTTGCATTAAGGGACCATCTATCCAAAGCTACTGTTTTCAAAGGTACCTCGAAAGACATTTAGAATGATTTACTTTCGTGCATGTTTGAAATCTGTCGTGAGAAAATAAAGAAAGAAATGACCGCAGCGCACTTCATTTCGGTAATCGCAAAACGAGACCACCGATTTATCAACTATCGCAAAATTAGTTATTGTTCTTCCCAAAGGTAAGCCAGTTGAATGCTTCTGGGGTTTCCCCTCGCCCGCTAGTGATGATGCTAAGACAATAGCAGAGTGTTTAAAATCTTCTTTGAACAAAGTTGTGGATAACCCAGATAAGTTAATTTCACAAAGTTACGATGGGACAAATGTAATGAGTGATCGCCATTCAGGGTGCAAGCACTCATCAGGGAAGACTTTCAGCATGCACATTGTGTTTACTGTTATTCCCATTCTTTGAACTTACTGTAGGCATAGCACAGGCGACAAGCCAAAATACGAATGTCCACGTGTATTTTTTTTTTTTTTTTAAGATTCAAGTGAAATTCGCAGCTTCTTTCATAACTCCCCACAGCGATTAGGTGTATTGAACGAAGTAGTTGGTAGAAGAGTATCTCATGCTTCGAACACAAGGTGGAATTTTAAACCTAGGACCGTTGAAATAGTTTACGAGAACAGAGATGTCCTCATCGAGTGCTTGGATCAACTGGAAATTACCTCTCGATAGCCAAACACCATATCGCAAGCACCCATTATTTCAATTCTGGTTGGCTGTCTTCCATCAGATAAAACATCATGTGGACATTTAATACAGTCAGCTGCAAAAGCGAAATTCAGATCCGTTGGAAGTCAAAGGCGCACTTTCAGGTTTCGAGGCTGCTATGAAAATGGTTCGAGAAAATAAAATTGACCACATCGCTGATGAACATGATACACTTTCCCCGCCATTGAAGGTATCACGAGTTGCGGCAAAAGAGATTTGTGACACGGTCATTCTTCAAGCAAAGGAACGGTTTCAATTCACAAACCACTCTCTTGCAGCAAACTTGTTTCAAGCTGAGAATTTATTTGTACAAAGCGTGTGAAACCTACCCATTTCTCGACAAGAACCGAACTTGAAATATTATACCTGAGAAATGATTATCGGTCTGTTTCTGGGGCTACGACTTTGTTGCAGTTTCTTTTAGAAAATAAGTTTACCCCGGTGAAAGTTTAATGGGGCTTATGGTTCCAATCTGTAGCTAGCTTCAGGTAGTTTCCGTCTCCGATTGTAGATGGCGCTGGAGGTCATTTATAACGTGTAGATAGTTGTATACAGGTTCTGTAGATGGCACGCAAGTAGGCATGAAATGAGCGATATTATTAATTAAACGCAGTTTGTCTCGAAATGAAGTATTTCAAGTCTAACCTCAATCAGTGGGCCCTTCTAACAAAGAATTAGTCTTATCACGTCAAGTGTTATGGAGATAATATTGCTGGATTGCATTGAATCCGACTTTACCCAATCGATTAACCTTGTTCGAACTTATATCGATTTTAAGCGATAGTTCCCATGATGCTACAGTATTTGTGTTGTTTGAATTCCAAGTGCTCATGTGCTTGTTTATTAGAAATATATCTTCGCCAGTCCTCCTGAAATCCTGTATTTCCTGTTTGAGTACACCTCCGGGGCCGAAAGCTGAATGGTTCTATTAATGTAGTTCTATATGCTTCCTGTCTCAGTGCACTTAATTCTGTTATTTTTATTTTCATGTGATACTTGGATATTGATGTGATACCCCATTCTCGACAACAACCGTAGCCGTGTTCACACACCGGATCCCGTTAGATCTCCGAAGTTAAGCAACATTGTGCGTGGTGAAGAAGTGGATGGGTTGTCACGCGCTGTTGGTGGAGGTAAGGGAATGGAGGAGCGGAAAGAAACTGGCCACCCTACCGTACGTAAACTCCCGCTCAGGCACACCTCTGTGGAGGTTCGGACCTGCCTTTGTGCAGAATACACCCTTACCTTACCTTACCCCATTCTCTTGCATACGGTCGCATATGGTGTGCTCTGCTGTCTTGCTTTTAAAGGGATTTCTTATTTGTTATAATATCAGCTTTGTGTTAATGTGTCAATTATTCATTTGAAGTTAAAAGCTGCTTTGAGGCGTGAGGTTATGTTCTCAGTAACATAGTATGCCATACGAACTACGGATATCAGATCATTATTTACAACATAGTAATTACTTGCAAATAAAAGTGTATGAATTACAATGTATTGGGCATGGAAGTAGTAGAACTGCATTATTCTCGACGGGTAGGTGGGGGTCGAGGGTAAGGGGAAGGGAGGGGAGGGGAGCTGTAAACATAACCGGATGTGCGTCACTGCGCCGGATGCTACTTCTCTACGCTGTCTGTTGATAATAGCAGTAAGGTATTGCACAAAATGCGCACTGTGGCGCTATCTCTTATCGGAGACTGAAACTACTAGCGCAGTGGCTTGGTACCGAAATTTATCATTGAGTTACATCTCTATTCTATCCTCTTTGAATAAGTTGCAGAATGTCTTTGGCGAATGCATAAAACTTTTAAAATAATATAGTTATTACTATTACCATGACGACATCAGAAGCAGAAAGGTGCTTTTCAACCTTGAAGAAAATTAAGACTTTCTTGCGCAGCACAATGACCAAGGATAGACTTAATGCTCTTGCTGTGTTGTCAACATCCTTCGTCGACTGCAGTGACAGTGTATACCACTGCATAAGTCTTCACGGCGGTCGACATCCGCACACCAAACTCTAGCACGGCGATTTATAGTCGCTTAAAAAGTGCATAGACAGGTGGACGTGTTCGAATTGAGGTTTCACCTCAGGACTGGTATTCCTATTTCAGGGAGACTTATTTTCTTCTCCAAGCTCACCCAGAGGACAATCTACTTCTCTGCCTTCTCCATCAAATATTGCAGAGCAGCGAACTGGATCGTCATGTATCATAACGGCGTCACCACCAACAATGGGACCTGTAACACCACTACATCGCCGACTTCTATTGCGTCAGCCGCCCTCGACTCCGCCACCGTGGCCTACCATGCTGCCATCATGTCCTCCTTCGCTGATCCCAACTACCAGACGAGATTTCTACCTCAAGTTGCATCTCCAACGTGAGACACCAACAGCCCTCAGTATAAAAGGTCCGCCCCAACCACCCCTTCAGAAGATGCACAACCAACCCGACGCTTGGCAGTCAACACGACAGATGCTCGTCAGGAAACTGCATCTGATCCTCCTCTTCCTCCCACCAGCGACTCACTTCCAGTCTCAGGAGCCCGCCGTCCTCTCAACAGACCTCACCTACTGGTACCCACGTCTATCACCTTGAAAATCCAACTCAGCAATTTCGATCCCCACGCAACATCCTTTTCACCCTCTTTAAGTTTAATATGCGCCGTGAAGGGATTGCAGACATACGGCCAACCACCAACGGTATTATCATTAAAATGAATGGAGACCTCGCCGCCCAAAAACTCACTCTGTCCATTGGAGCAGGTCAACTTGGTTCCACCGCTCTCTTCAAGCTTCTGTCACAACCAGCGCTCAAGTTACCCCCTCCGCCACCCAGACATAGCCTCTTCAGCTGTGTGGTTTGTGGTATAGATCCAACTATTACCGAAGAGGAAATCGTCACCGAATTGAACACCGAAGGTATTCCAGCTCGTAAAGCTTACCGAATCTGGAATGCAACAAGCCTAACGTACATGGTGAGAATTCTACTGCCTACTACCGCAGATCTCGACAGGGTGCTGGCTTCGGGTATGTCCATCTACCGACGCCACTACAAAGTTGAATCTCACGTGCGCCACCACCGCAATCTACTCGCTGCGAAAGATGTCTGATTTACAACTCACACACGACCATCAAGTGTTGAGCGCCGCGCCCTAAGTGCGGGCATTGTTCACGAGCACATCGAACGTACAAGTGCCCTAACACTGCGCAACCTCCTGTCTGCAACTCCTGTGGAGAAGCACATCCGAATTCCGCCCGCAGATGCAAAGCTCGTCCCGCCCCTCCTCCTGATAACCTCGAACTCGTCGCACCTATCCGCACAGTCGATTCACCTACCAGTCCCAGCCGCTCTCTTTTCCCATCTCCTACCATCGAGGATTTAATTCTATTCGTCACCAGAGCCCTCTACAATATTCACCCGTACCACAGTCCTCTCGTCCTAACACACCTACAGGCTGCCGCAAACCAAACCCTCAATGTCCACTTTCAAACTGCATATTCCGGCCTCAGTACTCACTTCCATTTCACCCCATTGGAAACTTTTGTCTGAACCCTGTCCGTCCTTCCGGCCCCACCTCTAACTCTCCTTTTCAGTGAACACTGCAGCACCCAGTCAGCAAACAGAACAATGGTGGGGGAAGAAAGCTCCAGTATCACATCAGCGACAAACTCACATCGCTCTTCCAGCTCCAGAAGGATCATCGGTCGATCTCAGCTCAATAAAGACTAATTTCTCTTTTGTAATTAAAAACAGGCCCTCTTGCTCAACACTCCTGAATATTCCACATATCCTTTCCCACCTCCTTCTTCTACGAAATCTCCTCAACCCTGACCAAGTTCCCGGCCAGAGGGAAGGGGTTACCCTTCAGGTGGCCCGCCCCACCCCTTCAGGGTGGGGAATGAAAACGTGCAAAAGAAAGAAAAGAAGATGTTGTCAATTGGCGGGCGTCACACATCTCACATTTTTGTTCGGCCGGGTGGCCTTCACCTCTAACCGCTATCCAGCCGAGCCAATAAAGCATTTAGGCCTGACACCAGGAAGGAAATCGACCTCCCCAACCATGCTCACCTGCATCATTCCCGATGTTGAACCTACCATCTCAGAAGACGACGTTTGCCATGCACTACGTTCAGCCAACTTCGAAGTCCACGATGTTTACCGGCTGTTGGATGGCTCCAGCTTAACACCGTCATCACAGATTCTCCTATACCTACCAACGCGGGACGACTAGGAGCGCCTCCTCACCACCGGAGTCAGCATACATCACCGCTTCTATCTCGTGGAGCCTACTCCTCCACCCATCTTGGCCCAACCCGCTGCAGATCGAATTACTCTGCCCGTCGTAACCTCTACTTGCCTTCATACACCGTCACAACCTTCATCGCCTTCCGTTTTCATTTACCTCACCACTACAACTGCCACCACTACCACTACGACGTCCGCACATACCCCTTCCTATATTCCCGTCACTACGATCACGACTTGCCACCCTTCACGTATAATGTCATCATCCCTCTCTCTTTCCTCGACTCCCGCACACCTATTCTCCAAAAACTCCCCGCCACCCCATTGGATTCCACCACAGCAGTACCACCATCGACTCTACAATCCCCACCAGACAACGCCGATGCAGCCGCCGCCACATTGTCAACACCAACGCCGCCACCTACATCTTTCAACGGTACGCCTAGCTGCGTGCTCCGCGGCATAGACTCCAGCATCTCTGACCAGGACATACTTCATGCACTTCGAACAACAGGAATCCCCGCCCGACGCGCGTCCCGGATACAGAACAGCTCCGGCCCTACCTACATGGTTCGCCTCCACCTTCCAACGGCAGAAGACGTCCAACACCTGATCGACACCGCCATCATTACAGAGTTCGCTATCCTTCCACCACTGCCTACCGTCGCCCCCGGCCAGCTCCTCCTACCTTTCAACCACGTCAAACCGTCTGTCCGCCCCTTCCCTCCACTGATATTTCACCCAAACCTTTCCAACGCCAGATATCCTTCGACTCCTCACCACTTCCCTCCACCCTCCACCCTCCACCTCCTAACTTCGCATCTCTTCCCTGGAACCATCAACTAAACATCCCGCTTCATACACATCTCCTATCTTTTATCACTTCGTTTACCCACCTTCCTTCTCCCTCACATCTATTTGACCCGCCTGCATCTCTTGGCCAGAGAGAGGGCGTAACCCTCTAGGTGGCCCGCCCCACCCCTTCAGGGTGGGGAATGAAAACTTTGAAAAAAGAAGAAAATGTCAATTGAAGAGGACTTGGTTCTATACTCCGTGGATTTCGCGCCCCTCAAGGAGCGCAGGATGGATTTTTTGTATAATCTATCTGCCTAGGGTAGGTTGGTTGTGAAACATTTCTTATTTTTCGGCATGTGTATCTAGTTATCTCGTATTCGATCACATTTCCAAAACTTCTGTCATCTTATTTTAGGAGCTTACGGTCCATAACGGGAAAGGTGAGGGGTATACATGCATATCATTGATGCAGATTGAGTGAGGGAGCAATTTTTTTTAATTTTTTTTTTTTTTTTTTTTTTTACTCCTGTTGAACCCCCAGTGACGAAAGTCACTGGCCTAGAACCAACTCTGCACTCAAAAGATAGGGTTATACACAGAATGATGATTGCGAATGCCCTGTGCTAACCCAACTTGAAGACTTCGTTACAGTCAGTAAAAAAGCAACAGTGGAAAACTTTCTGCACTTGAAGATACTTGGATAGGATCATCTTCATCTCACAAGTCTGGAGATTATCTTTGACTTTGTTCTCAATGATATGTGATACTTTCCTAGGTTTCCGCCTCAAAAGTATGTTTAAAATATCGGAAGAGTTCAAACTTACAAAAAATATTAAACGCTTGTTACTGAACGAAGGATTGAAAGTGACACTTCAAGCTAAAGGAAGTCATTGGAGGAACTAGAAAAACGGTCTCTCACAGGGTGGTGTCCCGGTAACAATTTTCTACAATATTTATACTAATGATCAACCGACTTGACTGAATACCAAACATTTCTTATTTGCTGACGATCTCTGTGTTGGAACTCAGTCGTGGTGGTGGTGATTATTGTTTAAAGAGGAAGTACAACCAGACAATCATCAAATAACACTAATCAGAGGAAAAACATGGAAGGGACACGACACTTCGAAAAATGAAGGTATCGGCCAAAGGAAGACAAGGGCCATGAAGGGCGTGAGAACGAAAGACTCCCTAGGCCTCCATACGTAATACCGTCGGGGTTTGAAAAGAACAAGAGTTGACCCAGGGAGGTCGGATAGGATAGATGAAAGTGAGGAGCCTGGCACAAGTAAGTGGAAGCAATACCAGGACTCAGCTAAGGGCCCCGTGGTCGCCATCCCACGCTCCAAATTTCAGAGACCTGGGGCCCTTTTAGTCGCCTCTTACGAGAGACAGGGGATACCGTCGGTGTTATTCTACCGCCCCCATTGGAACTCAGTCCAGATCGTTTTGGGAAGTAGAATCCAGGTTGCAATTGCCTATGTATTATGAAAACACGGGTTACACTTTTCCATCTACGTAATCGTGCTGCAAATCACAAATTGAACATTAGCGGGAAAGGAAGGCACTTTGAGTTCACCCCTGTTATCAAAGAATTTGAAGTTCATCTTGATCGGGCTCTTACTTTTACAGAACATTGTCATTCTGTTAGTATGAGCCAGCGTCAATTTGAGGAGCACATCCACCAACTGTACGAACTGCAGCCTTGGCAATTCCTTTTTCGACAGCAGACTAAGCCGTTCCTGTGTTGGTCGACTTTGCCCATTACAAGATAGTAGATATTGCTTTGAACGATAAGTGCCGTGTTATTTAAAACCATGATGACAAACGGGGTTAAAAGTCAGGTTGTGAGTTTCAGAAATAGGAAACCTCCTCTCAGTTTTAATTACTGCGTTGATGGGGTGAAAGTTCCTTTTGGAGATGATTGTAAGTATCTAGGTGTTAATACACTGACTGACAGAGCAAATGCAACACCAAGGAGGAGTGGTTCGAAAGGGATGAAAGTTGGGAAAAAACAGAGACGGCACGGACGAATAATTGATGTTTATTTCAAACCGATATGCAGGTTACACAATGCGCACGGCATCGACTCAGTAGGATGTAGGACCACCGCGAGCGGCGATGTACGCAGAAACACGTTGAGGTACAGAGTCAATAAGAGTGCGGATGGTGTCCTGAGGGATGGTTCTCCATTCTCTGTCAACCATTTGCCACAGTTGGTCGTCCGTACGAGGCTGGGGCAGAGTTTGCAAACGGCGTCCAATGAGATCCCACACGTGTTCGATTGGTGAGAGATCCGGAGAGTACGCTGGCCACGGAAGCATCTGTACACCTCGTAGAGCCTGTTGGGAGATGCGAGCAGTGTGTGGGCGGGCATTATCCTGCTGAAACAGAGCATTGGGCAGCCCCTGAAGGTACGGGAGTGCCACCGGCCGCAGCACATGCTGCACGTAGCGGTGGGCATTTAACGTGCCTTGAATACGCACTAGAGGTGACGTGGAATCATACGCAATAGCGCCCCAAACCATGATGCCGCGTTGTCTAGCGGTAGGGCGCTGCACAGTTACTGCCGGATTTCACCTTTCTCCACGCCGACGCCACACTCGTCTGCGGTGACTATCACTGACAGAACAGAAGCGTGACTCATCGGAGAACACGACGTTCCGCCATTCCCTCATCCAAGTCACTCTAGCCCGGCACCATGCCAGGCGTGCACGTCTATGCTGTGGAGTCAATGGTAGTCTTCTGAGCGGACGCCGAGAGTGCAGGCCTCCTTCAACCAATCGACGGGAAATTGTTCTGGTCGATATTGGAACAGCCAGGGTGTCTTGCACATGCTGAAGAATGGCGGTTGACGTGGCGTGCGGGGCTGCCACCGCTTGGCGGCGGATGCACTGATCCTCGCGTGCTGACGTCACTCGGGCTGCGCCTGGACCCCTCGCACGTGCCGCATGTCCCTGCGCCAACCATCTTCGCCACAGGCGCTGCACCGTGGACACATCCGTATGGGTATCGGCTGCGATTTGACGAAGCGACCAACCTGCCCTTCTCAGCCCGATCACCATACCCCTCGTAAAGTCGTCTGTCTGCTGGAAATGCCTCCGTTGACGGCGGCCTGGCATTCTTAGCTATACACGTGTCCTGTGGCACACGACAACACGTTCTACAATGACTGTCGGCTGAGAAATCACGGTACGAAGTGGGCCATTCGCCAACGCCGTGTCCCATTTATCGTTCGCTACGTGCGCAGCACAGCGGCGCATTTCACATCATGAGCATACCTCAGTGACGTCAGTCTACCCTGCAATTGGCATAAAGTTCTGACCACTCCTTCTTGGTGTTGCATTTGCTCTGTCAGTCAGTGTATAAGGAAAGATCCTTATTGGGGTAGTCACATAAATACGATTGTAAATAAAGGTAAAGATCTCTGCACAAGATTATGAGGGTATTTAGGGATTGTAGTAAGCATGTAAAGGAGAGGGCATATAAATATCTGGTAAGACCCCATCTAGAATATGGTTCTAGTGTATGGGACCCTCGCCAGGATTACTTGATTCAAGAACTGGAAAAAAAAAGCAGCTCGTTTTGTTCTGGGTGATTTTCGACAAAAGAGTAGCATTACAAAAATGTTGTAAAGTTTGGGCTAGGAAGACTTGGAAGAAAGGAGACGAGCTGCTCGACTAAGTGGTATGTTCCGAGCTGTCAGTGGAGAGATGGCGTGGAATGACATTAGTAGACGAATAATTTTGAGCCGTGTCTTTAGAAGTAGGAAAGATCACAATATGAAGGTAAAGGTGGAATACAAGAGGACAAATTGGGGCATACAGTATATTCGTTTATAGCAAGGGGAGTTAGGGATTAGAATAACTTACCAAGGGAGATGTTCAATAAGTTTCCAATTTCTTTGAAATCATTTAAGAAAAGGCTAGGAAAACAACAGATAGGGAATCTGCCACCTGGGCGACTGGCCTAAATGCAGGTCAGATTGATTGATTGATTGATTGATTGATTGATTGATTGATTGATTGATTGATTGATTGATTGATTGATTGATTGATTGATTGATTGATTGATTGATTGATTGATTGATTGATTGATTGGTGGGTTGGTGGGTTGGTTGGTTGGTTGGTTGGTTGGTTGGTTGGTTGGTTGGTTGGTTGGTTGGTTGGTTGGTTGGTTGGTTGGTTGGTTGGTTGGTTGGTTGGTTGGTTGGTTGGTTGGTTGATTCATTCATTCATTCATTCATTCATTTATTTATTTATTTATTTATTTATTTATTTATTTATTTATTTATTTATTTATTTATTTATTTACTTACTTATTTATTTCGTAGCATCACGCCCTGTTCCAGCCACGGCGATGACAAACCCGCTTCCCTTAGACAGATCATTCTTGCCTCGTTCTAACTCGCTCACATGCTGATATACTGGCAGTACGCGACCGAAACCTTTGTCTCGAAAGAAGCAAACAATGAACTTGATATTATTCAGAATATTCTTATCACATTTCCTATGCTGTGTTTTTTGCTTACGGCTTAAAATCAAGCTTTTTTATTTTGCTTTTGTTACGTTTCTATAGATACAATACATACGAGTATATGATTGAAGTTTTTGTAAACTGCCGTTCTGAAATTATCATTTTTGTCCTATCATCTATTTCGTGTAGTCAGCTAGGAGTTAAAGTAAAAGAAAGAGAGAATCTTCGTCTTGCCCTTTCTTATCCATCGACATTTTTGGCTACTGGAATACAACAGAGTAGATGTTTGATTTCTTCATTCTTCTTGTCAAGGATAATCTAACCATATCCGTACTGTGCCAAGTGCCGATAATACCAATGTGGCAGAAAACAACTAGCAAATACCTCAACGTTAGTTAATCTGAGGTTAAAAATAATTAAATTTAACTGCTTTCCTTGTTTTAAATAAAGTGAAAAGCATAAAACACTCCTTTGTGCTGCCAAGACAAGCGAGTTCATAGTTAGTTAGTAGGAGCAAGGGACGCACGCGGTTGACAAGTCAGAGAAGTGAAATGAATAAAATAACTAATTATTTTATCAAAAATATCAAAAAAGGCTTTCACGGCCGCAGATCTTATAATCACAGCAATAGAACCAGCTTTTGGGTGGTTAGGCCGTGTGCGTTATGCAGAGTTTCGTCCAGACGTGCCATTTGGACTCATCAGCTGGAATGGCACGCCCCTCCAGGACTCTGCTTAGCAGTGGCAGACCAAACTGTGTGGCCCCGCCGAGTTAGCAAATCAAGTTTGCTAACCTGCTAAAGGAGAAATGATTTCTCCGTTTAAAAAATGCTCCCCCAGGTTAGCAGGTTAGCAAACTTGATTTGCTAACACGGCGGGGCCACACAGTTTGGTCTGCCACTGCTAAGCAGAGTCCTGGAGGGGCGTGCCATTCCAGCTGATGAGTCCAAATGGCACGTCTGGACGAAACTCTGCATAACGCACACGGCCTAACCACCCAAAAGCTGGTTCTATTGCTGTGATTATAACTAATTATTTTGTTCCGGAGCGCAGTAAAAGAAAGCATGACGATTCTTTTGAAGTGTCTCCTGAACCGGCGAACAGTAAAGCAAGCGAATGTGAGGAAACCATCGCAAGTGCCAATAAATTTACTCGGCAAATTGATTTCTTTCAGAGAAACTAGTGGATTTACACAAAAAATAAACTGCTAGTTTTTAACGTGGGTTATGTGAATGATGTTGATCCACGAAACATCACTGTAATATTTGTCACAAATGGAAGATAGTAATTTATTTTATTCAAATAAAGTCTTCAATCGGAGGTTGATTAAGAAATACCGTCGTTACTAGCGAGAAATTTGTATACGTACTTACGGGCTTTAAAAGGGACTCCATTATGTTGCATTCCGCTGCTCGCGCCGTCTTTTGTTTCTTTCTTGAGGTCCAGGGCTGGCACCGATGGATGGGAGTGCTATGTCTGTGAATTCTCATTTTTTTTCCACATGTCTTGCGCGGGTATTTTGTTGAAAGAAAAATAGCATGATCACTGGACCGTTATATCTTAAAAGGAAAATAGCATGATCCCTGGACCGTTATATCTTAAAAGGAAAATAGCATGATCCCTGGACCGTTATATCTTAAAAGGAAAATAGCATGATCCCTGGACCGTTATATCTTAAAAGGAAAATAGCATGATCCCTGGACCGTTATATTTTAAAAGGAAAATAGCATGATCCCTGGACCGTTATATCTTAAAAGGAAAATAGCATGATCCCTGGACCGTTATATCTTAAAAGGAAAATAGCATGATCCCTGGACCGTTATATCTTAAAAGGAAAATAGCATGATCCCTGGACCGTTATATCTTAAAAGGAAAATAGCATGATCCCTGGACCGTTATATCTTAAAAGGAAAATAGCATGATCCCTGGACCGTTATATCTTAAAAGGAAAATAGCATGATCCCTGGGCCGTTATATCTTAAAAGGAAAATAGCATGATCCCTGGACCGTTATATCTTAAAAGGAAAATAGCATGATCCCTGGACCGTTATATCTTAAAAGGAAAATAGCATGATACCTGGGCCGTTATATCTTAAAAGGAAAATAGCATGATCCCTAGACCGTTATATCTTAAAAGGAAAATAGCATGATACCTGGGCCGTTATATCTTAAAAGGAAAATAGCATGATCCCTGGACCGTTATATCTTAAAAGGAAAATAGCATGATCCCTGGACCGTTATATCTTAAAAGGAAAATAGCATGATCCCTGGACCGTTATATCTTAAAAGGAAAATAGCATGATCCCTGGACCGTTATATCTTAAAAGGAAAATAGCATGATCCTGGACCGTTATATCTTAAAAGGAAAATAGCATGATCCCTGGACCGTTATATCTTAAAAGGAAAATAGCATGATCCCTGGACCGTTATATCTTAAAAGGAAAATAGCATGATCCCTGGACCGTTATATCTTAAAAGGAAAATAGCATGATCCCTGGGCCGTTATATCTTAAAAGGAAAATAGCATGATCCCTGGACCGTTATATCTTAAAAGGAAAATAGCATGATCCCTGGACCGTTATATCTTAAAAGGAAAATAGCATGATACCTGGGCCGTTATATCTTAAAAGGAAAATAGCATGATCCCTGGACCGTTATATCTTAAAAGGAAAGTAGCATGATACCTGGGCCGTTATATCTTAAAAGGAAAATAGCATGATCCCTGGACCAGTATATCTTAAAAGGAAAATAGCATGATATCTGGACCGTTATATCTTAAAAGGAAAATAGCATGATACCTGGGCCGTTATATCTTAAAAGGAAAATAGCATGATCCCTGGACCGTTATATCTTAAAAGGAAAATAGCATGATCCCTGGACCGTTATATCTTAAAAGGAAAATAGCATGATACCTGGGCCGTTATATCTTAAAAGGAAAATAGCATGATCCCTGGACCGTTATATCTTAAAAGGAAAATAGCATGATCCCTGGACCGTTATATCTTAAAAGGAAAATAGCATGATCCCTGGACCGTTATATCTTAAAAGGAAAATAGCATGATACCTGGGCCGTTATATCTTAAAAGGAAAATAGCATGATCCCTGGACCGTTATATCTTAAAAGGAAAATAGCATGATCCCTGGACCGTTATATCTTAAAAGGAAAATAGCATGATACCTGGGCCGTTATATCTTAAAAGGAAAATAGCATGATCCCTGGACCAGTATATCTTAAAAGGAAAATAGCATGATATCTGGACCGTTATATCTTAAAAGGAAAATAGCATGATACCTGGGCCGTTATATCTTAAAAGGAAAATAGCATGATCCCTGGACCAGTATATCTTAAAAGGAAAATAGCATGATCCCTGGACCAGTATATCTTAAAAGGAAAATAGCATGATATCTGGACCAGTATATCTTAAAAGGAAAATAGCATGATACCTGGGCCGTTATATCTTAAAAGGAAAATAGCATGATCCCTGGACCCGTATATCTTAAAAGGAAAATAGCATGATCCCTGGACCCGTATATCTTAAAAGGAAAATAGCATGATCCCTGGACCCGTATATCTTAAAAGGAAAATAGCATGATATCTGGACCAGTATATCTTAAAAGGAAAATAGCATGATCCCTGGACAAATTCTTCTTCTTCTCCTTCGTTTTTCCTCATGACTGAGGCGTCGTGACTATCGTAATATTCAGCCCTCTAGCCGATGAATCATACTCCACCATTCTTCCCTATCTAAAGCTTTCAATGTGGTTGCTCTGAGAGAACTCTGTAGGGGACCGTTCACCCTGTCAATCCATCGCGTTGGTACTCGTCCTCGTTGTCTGGTTCCCTGGACTTAACAATCCGCTGAGAGACTTTACACGATAGACGAACTTTTATCTGAAGTTGGTCCAGGATTGATGTGTTCGTGCGATGAGCTGTCCAAGGAATCCTTAACATTTTCCTCCAGCACCACATTTCAAAGCTTTCTATCCGTTCACGATCACGTTTGAGGATGGTCCACGTCTCTGCGCCATACAAGAAGCCTGAGGAGACTAGAGATTCAACGAGCTTCTTTTTTTGTATTGATGGTGATGTTATTACCTTTCCAGATCTTCCGCAGACGGATCATCGCTACCTTTGTTATTTCAATTCTTCGCTTTATTTCATCTTTGGAACCACCAGAATTGGATAGTAAGGAGCCTAGGTATACATACTGATGTACAACTTCACACCCTCCAATCTGTTTGATATGTGGACTGTTGTTGTTCTTACGATCAACAATCATGACTTTGGTTTTCTGTCGATTTAGGCGTAATCCAATTTCTAGGCTTGCTTCCTCTACTCTCTTGATCAGCTCTGTCAACTCCTCTTCAGATGATGCTATCAAGGTGGTGTCATCAGCAAATCTCAAATTGTTGATCTTGCAGCCCCCAATGGAAAACCCTTTGTCCCAGCCATCTAATGCAGTTCTCATTGCAAATTCACCATAGACATTGAAAAATAACGGTGACAGGATACATCCCTGGCGAACTCCACCCCTTGTGCGAATCTGCTGAGACTGTGTTATTTGAATCTTCACAGTGGCTGTATTTTCCTTATACAAGGACTTCAGGAGATCAATCAAATGGAGTGGCAAACCCATGTCATTCAAAATTCTCCAAAGATGGTTCCATTTCACAGTATCGAACTGGACCAATACATATATTAGGGCATATCAAGTGACAGCCCTTCAAATTACATCGAATTTATATGACCAGCGCGGGTATTTTGTTGAAAGAAAAATAGCATGATCCCTGGACCGTTATATCTTAAAAGGAAAATAGCAAGACCTCTGGACCAGTATATCTTAAAAGGAAAATAGTATGATCCCTGGACCAATAAATCGTTTAATGAAGCAGTTAGGGCACATGAAGTGACAGCCCTTCAAATGACATCGAATGAGAAAACTCAATAAAACGACACCAACCAACTTCAGTGAACAAAGACATCACAGACGAGAGTGTTAGACAAACAAAACACTTACGGAAGCGCTGCGACGAAGCAGAAATAGTAGTTGTAAGGCAGTAAAGTATGTATTTTCTAAAATAAAATATTATTTCTTAATCAACTTCCGATTTGAGACTTTATTTGAGTAAAAACAATTATTATCTTCCATTTGTGACAAATATTACAGCGATATTTCGTGGATCAACATCATTAACATAACCGTAATGTGCGCCAAGAGTTTACAAGTTTAGGAACAGAAAAGCAGATGATGGTGAAAATTTATTCAGGGTGGGCCTTTGGAAGAGAAGAATACGGTACATCTGGAGATATGAACAAAGTGTGAGATTCGGTTTATGAAGAAGGTCGGGTGTGTACCACCACATTCCTTTTTTTAGAAATAAAGCACTGTACATATTAGAGGCGTACGTCAAGCACGAATTGGAACGACTGCCGTATAGTGGATACATCCAGTACTACTGAATTGCATTTCCCTTCAGCGCACGATTATCAAGACCTTGTTTCAAGTCATAAGACAGATATCAATATTTCAAATTTGAAATTGATTAATTATTTCGTATTGTGGAAGTCTGAAATTGATGTCAGATTATAGGTCACTCTGCGATGCAGGGTACACCCCCGCACGCGGTGTTATGGCTGCTTCCCTACTTCTAAATCTCCTTGCTCTAAGAGTTTCTTTTTCAAGGTAACGGTGTCACGAAGAAAATGACGAAGGTGCAGCGTTCTGCTTGAATCTTCGCCTTTCACCTAAAATTATTGAACTAGCGTAGGTCATATTAAATGCTCAGAATATCACTCACTTATTATAAAATTATTTCTTAATTAGAATTAATTAGCTTATTTACCCATTTCAGTCATGACAAAATCTTCAACTGCAGAACGCTTCGAGCAGACCTTGACATTACGAGTCACACTTTTATTTCTTAGGTTCTGCGAACGACGGACCTGCGACCACTTTTTATGGAAGGACTACTGCTTAGGAAATTGTTGGTAGGAATAAAATTGGCCTTAATTTTGGCACATTGGAATACTGCAATAGTCAGGCACCACAGTTTTCTTTCTTTGCTGTCGTTACGTTGAACATCATCAATTAACTTGACAACTTTCGTCAAAAATTTAGAGGTAAAAATGACGATCGACAAGTTTATACCGTCGTCTGATCGTGAGACATCTGTCGATAGTGTTTCAGTACATCCCTGTTGGCACTCCAAGAGATTAATGAAATTCATCTGCATCTCTTAATTTGTTCAACCCTGGTGTATTGTCAACAATAAGCAATAAACAAGCCATATCTACTAATACCATCACTACATTAATGGACATGAGAGAAGAGAATTGTAACAAACAGACTTGTTTTCGTCGTCTTCTGCTTTCAAAACATGTCAATTGATGTTTCTAGTTAACCTTTATCTACCTTATCAAACATAACTCAATAAAGGCTGGTCAGTTCGAAGAGCGTACAGAAAAATATTATTTACTACGGAGTCTTGTTTCAAAAATGTCTTTAGTACTTCATTGACAAGGCAGTGAAGAAAACACTTTTAGCAAAGTCTCCTGCGAACAGTTTTAAACAAAGTGTGATTGTTTTATAAATGTGTTTAGCTCCTTATTAACAAGGGAGTGAAGGGAACACTTCTAGGACAGCCTTTGGCAACCGTGCAAGTGATAGTCATAGCCGTCCGTTCTCTTATATCTCAGTGTACAGTCCACAAAAGATTCACTTAATTTCGCAACTCTGTTCTATAAATAAGGCATTTAAGCCAAGAAATCATTGGTGCTTCAAGTGAAATCCTTTTCAATTAATTTAGTTGTTCATTGGATAAAATGACTGTAAACAAGGGAATATATTTGTAAAATAGACTTTCATGAGAATTTCTTAATTTTCCTTGACAAATTACTTAATTGGGAGACAAAACTTTCCACTTTTCTCAAGAGCATGAAATATTGAACAATAATCTGTTATAAAGTCGATCTCTGACTTACAATATATTGTACAGCAATATTTACATCATTACAAGTGAAAGAGCGTCCGCTCTGATGCACTCCAGGGCATCATTTATTGCCAACAGAACATCGAACAAGTCCTGTTGTTATGGCCTTATGTTACATTCGAATACATGTGCTAAACAGTCTGTATAGGAGGACTACATTGTGACTAGAAACAAAATTTTGTTGTACCCTTTGAAGGGATTCAGCACGAATTGCATGACTGGTACAAATCTGTGATCAAAACCAGGAGCTGAGTTTTTCCATTTGAACAGGACCGAAGTTAAGAGTTGGGGTTCGACATCAACTTACAGTAATCTGCATTCACACATGTTTGCATGATGGAACATAATTCATATATTATGTTTTCTAGTTTCTTTTCTGCTATTCGGCCATTCTATTTTATTGCCAAATACTCTGGATTGATACCGTTCACCTATCAGCCCAAGAAAAAAGGAATTATTATATTTAGAAACACTTTAGGAGGCAGTATCCGTTCTCTTATTGTGTCAAGCGCCATTTTCGGAGGGATGATATACAATCTTTCTTGGAATATTAAAAGCATATTTTCCTCCTCGGGCAGTCTGCTTAAGGAGTTCATTGGCTGCTTCCTAGCCTGTGACATATACATCGTTGCCATTGCAGCTATAATGTTTAATCTAACCATAAACTCACGGAAGTATTCCGTTGCTATTCGTAAATTATTGAACGTAGACCGTCTGTTATTGAACAAGAACGAAGATGTCCGATTCAAACGTCGTATTATATTACAACTAATAATCATGATGTCCTTCTTGACATTTTTGTACACAGCCAGCACCCTGTTTCTACATGTAGGCAGTGGAAATTACCATTTTATTCTCAATTATGTTTCTCACTTCATATGCTGTGTGGTATACATACAGTTCTTAAATTCAGTGATTTGTTTGCGAATTCGTTTCCAGTACTTGAATGAGACTCTGAGGTATATGGAAGACGAAAATAATGACAGGAAAGCAACTGAAGAAGTTGAGGCAGTTTTCCAAGAACTATCGAGCCAACAAGTGTTCTATCCTCTTGATTTAAATATACCATTCTGTCATCGAATGGCTAATTTTTCAAGGAAGAAAGGTGAAACATTTAACAAACTGCCCATACGAACATTGAGAATGATATACAATGACCTATTCTCCATCAGTACAATCATTAATTCTATTTATGGCGTGGATATACTATTGCGTTTAATGTATTATTTTGTATCCATCCTTTCTGATGTTCAGGGTTTAACTTCAATGTTTAACAGCAATGCAGACAAGGAAGCAGCTAGAATTTTTATGGTAATATGTTGGGATTTCCTCCATGTATTTCAGTTAATATCTATTATGACATGTTGCCATCTAGCAGTTTCTGAAGCCAGTAAAACTGCCATGTGCGTCACAAATCTGATACTCCAACAGCCTCTAGAGGGACTCATAGCGAAGGAGCTGGCTTCTTTCTCTGACCAATTAGCTCACAGTAAACTGAATTTCACTGCCCTTGGGTTTTTCAACTTAAATTTGAATGTGTTATGCGCTTTCGTTGGTGCAGCTACCACCTATATCGTACTCGTCATGCAGTACTGAGAATGAGGCAGAAAATTAGTCCGATGTAAACATAAAATTAAACACATTCATTCGAAGCGATGCTTTTTCCTCACCCCTTAGCCATACCCATTTCTTAGCCTTCAAACCAGCCCGCCTAAAACACCCTAATAAATTTCGCATCGAGGTACTGGTACGAAGGCAGATCGAACTGTTTGGATCTGGATGTCCAAAACTGGCAGATTAACCAGATGAAATCTTTTACTACAGAGAGCAATGGCTCCATCAGGTACCACCCTGGCGAAATGCGTGAAAATTAGAGAGCGAACATGACGTATGGCACAGTGTCGTCCATCTACGCTACAACACACTCTAACTTCGGCCATACGTCCTAACAGAGACACTGGGAATGTCAAACTTCTTCATGATAATGCTCGCCCCCATGTTGTGGTTTCTGTTCCTGCAAATTTGGGAAGTTCGGCTGGGGGTTACTCAATGATCCACCATACAAAGCAGACCGTGCACAGTCTCTCTTACACCTCTTCGGAACACTGAAGCTTTGGTGTGCCAGGCATTTTCGACTTGGTGTCACGAGGGAGAAATGTCTCTAGAGACTTGGACCTTACACAGTAGAACCTCCGTTATAGGAAACCCTTTTAAGAAATACCGTTTAACCGAATCGGTCGGGAAAAAAGTTTGGTTAAAGTACAAAAACGAATAAAAGAAACATAATTTGTTGTGTTATTTGTTGTGCTAATGGAATGGTGGCGTGACTCAGCGGCTAGCAAATGATGGGAAAGTAAAACAAGAAACAAATAGAAAATTTTTCGGGAGAAAACAATAGGGCCTTCTGTATATTTACAGTGCATCCATCATCGAACATTGTTTGGTAAATACAGTTGAGTAGTTCGGGTTTCCAGTATTAAAATATTTTGTCAATAATGTGCTATATACTGTATGTAGTGTATTGTATTAATTTACTTTCATTTAAACCTTCAAATAACGATTGTTAACCTCTAAAAATTGCATTTAATAATTATCCGAAATGTTGACTATCCGAAACCTTCTTTCTCCCTTTTTCGGTTAACAGAGGTTTTACTGTATTGAAAGTCGCAAAAACCTCTTTTTACGTGCATTTTTTCCATTCCTTCTTAGCCTTATCTCCTATTCCATCTCTTTACTGATATTATTTGCATAGATAAGAGAACAAAAAGTTCAATAATACTGCCTTGTAATACCACCCGCTGATTCATTACTTGATCAAATAATGCTTCACCTACTCTAATTCTCTGAGTTCTTATTTTCTAGAAATTTAGTCAATAGTCAACCCCTATTTTGTCTAGTCCAATATCCCTCATTTTGATTAGTAGTCTACTCTTTCAAGAGGCTAGGATAGGTCGATAGCGATACAGCCCATTTGACCTCAGGAATGTAAAATATTTGCTATATCTTGCTCCTGGTTGGGACTGGCACTGCTTCCCGCCCGACCTCCCTTAGTCTCTTCCGCCCCACGATGTTAGGATTGCGAGGCTTAAAAAGGCTTTAATTTTCATGCTCTTCGTGGTTTTTGTATTTTTTTCTGTACTGTGATGTACCTTGCATATCCCCAGTACTTCATTCTAAAACTACCTTCCTCCTAGAGTTGCCATACGTCTTGAAAAAGCGGGATTGTCCTAAATTTGAGCATGTGTGCAGACGTCCTGACTGATATTTTAAAAATCCCTAAATGCCCTGAGTTTAAAAATCAGAGCAAGTTATTTAACATTTCGCTGAATTCACAATGGACAGATGACAGAAATAGACTGAAAGTAGAACCTGTTAAATCAATATTATTTCTGCAATGCAACTTTAAAGAAATATCTTGTCAGAAATGTCATTATTACATTTTAAATGATGATGACTTGCTAAAAAGTGTGTTAAATTCAGAAAAGTATGATTGGTATCAGTATCACGGCAGTTCTGTGTCATAAATATATTTGAAGCAAAGCAAATAAATGTTGTTTTTAGTTTTCATTTACTCGTGGTAATTTTTCAGTGGTCCGTAAAGCAGGTATGTATTTTACTTCGATTATAATTTCTTATTATTTCTCTATTTTATTTTAAACATTAACAACGTGTAACAAGTTTGTCTTTTGGTAACGGACGGGGCAGTTCACATGGAATTAAACAAATACATTCGTTGGAACCAAAGGCGCCGACTTTTCGTCTTGAGTACGGAGGCAAGTGCTCTCGTGCAGCCGGCACCTTTATTTGGAACTTGTAGATGTTGATGTCCTGAATTTCATCCTGAACCTTATGGCAATCTTACTTCTTCCGCCCTTGTTCCTCACATACTGGCCGCCATCTTGCTCAATCACCTACTTCTTGTATCGTCTAGAATAGGGCCTCTCAAACGCCCAAAATCTCACGCGTGAAAATCGAGGCGCAAGAGCTCCGTGCACTGTGCATCGCTCCCGCTCGGCACGGACCAACGCTTCGTCTCTGGGCTAAGCTCGGCTCAACTCGGCTCAATTCTTCTCGGATTTGGAGCGCTACGCAGCAAATGAAGAAGAGGGAGACGGGGGGAGCGATCGAGACAGGCGTGGGGAAAGAGAGAGACAGCGCTATTGCTCCAAATCGAGGAGTGGGGGTCTGCACTCTGGTCAACCAAGCGAAGTCGTCTTTTGCACCGTGCACGGTGCATGCACCAAGCGCATGTACCCTGAGAGGCCCTGGTCTAGAATGAACTCAAATTCATGTAGATATTCGCCACCGGGCCTAACACGGCAGGATGAACGAGTGTCTGTTCCCTGGTGGATGTACGAGCACATGTTCTTGGACAGAGCTGGTTCTCTGCTCCATGAACTGCAACAATTTTCCAGGAGAAACACAGAAAGCAAATAATGTGAGATATCTTCTTTTATTATCAAATTCTTCGTTCCTGACGGAGTTGGGGGATTCGTCGAAGTACAGTCTCATTAGCTTTTCTGAAGCATCTGTTTTTGTAAATTTTCGGCAACAAATTCTTAGGTTAAAGTTAATGTTTTGTAAATTTTGTGTTTTGGCAAATTTGTCGACGAGCTATGGACATTCGAACGACTCTAGGGGACACATTCTCATTCGTTGCATTCGAACTGTTCTAACATTTAATCTATCCTCGTGTGTTTTGGACTCATTGCTTCATCATCAAACAACAAAATCTTCTGGTCGTGTCTTTCGGTTTCCTTCACCTCCTCCATTCCCTAGCCTATCCTATATTTTGTTAAAATTGGTAGTATTAATCACAGTATATAATAAGCTTTGCTTCTATTTCATAATTTCTCTAACAATTTTAGGCGAATTTCATTGTTGATCACGTTAAACTTATTTTGCTTACCTAAATTTAGATAGCACTTATTTATTCTCCAAATATATTCCCCTGGCACATTAGTACATGTACCACGGTTCTACTCCGTGAAATGCCTTTTTCCTTCCTTCTAGTTTTCTTATATCACCTCAATATTCTTCAAACTTTCTTAGGGATGGCGGTACAAACAATTGACACTCCAATTAGCACTCCTATAGGAGTTAATGAAGTCCGTTTTCATCTATTAATTAATTAAACCCTGACGTATCGTCAACAATAAGCCATAAACAAGTCATATCTACTAATATAATCACTACCTTAATGGATATGTGGTATGACAATTGCAAACAAATAGACTTGTTTTCGTTGTCTTATGCTTTCAAAACATGTCAAGGTATTTACTACGGGGCTTTGTTTTAAACGTGGGTTTAGTTCTGCATCGACAAGGCAGAGAAGGAAACACTTTTAGCAAAGTATCCTATGAAAAGTGTTGAAAATAGGTTTGATTGTTTTATAAATGTCTTTAGCTCCTTACTGATAAGGCAGTGGAGGAGACACTTTTAGCAAAGTCTCCTATGAAAAGTGTTGAAAATAGGTTTGATTGTTTTAAAACGTGTTTAGCTCTTTATCGACAAGGCAATGAAGGAAACACTTACAGCAAAGTCTCCTATAAAAAGTGTTTAAAAAAAGTTTGACTGTCGTATACATGTGTTTGGCTCTTTGTTGACAAGGCAGTGAAGGGGACATTTGTAGCAAAGCCGCCTGCGAACAGTGACAGTAAATGTACAGTTGTAATGACAGTTCCCTTATATCTCAGGGTACATGACAGAATAGAAGATTATCTCAATTTTGCTACTCTATTCTATAAATAAGTCACATAAACTAGGAAATTATGTGTCCTTCAAGTGAAATCTCCTTCAATGAATTTAGTAGTCCATCTAAAATAACAGATAAGATTACAGCGGTGGTATGTAAATAAGGAAATATATTTTGAAATTTCGTAAACTTCCATCATAAATAATTTATAGACAAGAAATGTCTCTTTTCTCAGAAGCAGGAAACAAAGAGTGAAATAGATGTTATAACGTCGAATACCTGACTTGCAATGCATCGTACAGCAATATTTACATTATCACAAGTCAAGGAGACCTTATAGTCTCAGATCTAATGCACAGATCCACTCCAGGATGGAACTCCTATATCATTACACAAGTGACGTAGATCTTTCTTAAACTTGGCCTCTGTAAATATAAATTCCAGAAGTTTATCGTGCTTAGAATTTTGTCTTCACAAGGAAGTCGATCCTTTTAACGAACTATTTTAATATACGGTTAACAAATATCATAACCTCAAAAAATACTTGGAGTTATTTGTAGGAAATGATACAGTAGACATTTATGTCCTTTTAGAGATAAATTATGAATTCGTTTTGAAATGAGAAACTAATTTCATAGAACGTCATCACTGACGTCCGTCGATCTTTATAAAACACTTTGTAAATTAACCTCCTGTAAACAGAAGGAGTTGTTTGCTCCAGAAGTTTCTCATTGTTAGCATAACTCATAAAGAGGACATTGATCTTGTTAAGAATGTAGATTTTTTACAAAATTTCTCTTGAATCCATTTTAAGAAACGGAGTTCACATTCATATGAATTTCAGACTAAATGACAATAAAGAATAAAAACTTAATACAGTGAAAGTAACAACTCACACATGTTTATATGATGGAGAAATATTCATCTTCGCTGTCTAGTTCCTTTTCTGCTATTCGCCCATTCAGTTTACTTGCAAAATATATTGGACTGATACCTTTCGTTTATCAGGCAAAGAAAGGAGAAATTATTATGTTTAGAAACTCTTTAGGAGGCAGTATCCGTTCTCTTATTGTGTCAGTCGTCATTTTTGGAGGGATGTTATGCAATCTTCATTGGCAGATTAAAAGGAGTATTTCCTCTTCTCTAAGTATCCTAAAAGCGATCATTGAATGCTTCCTAGCCTGTGACATATACATCATTGCCATTGCAGCTATAATGTTTAATGTAACTATAAACTTAAAGAAATATTCCATTGCTATTCGGAAATTATTGAACGTTGACAGTCTATTGTTGAATAAAAATGCCGATGTCCGATTCAAACGTCATATTATATTACAGCTGGTAGTCATGATTTCTTTCCTGTCATTTTTGTACGCATGCAGCACCCTGTTTTTACATGTAGGTACTGGAAGATACGAATTTATTCTCAATTATTTTTCTCATTTTATATGCAGTGTGGTATATATACAGTTCTTGAATTCAGTGATTTGTTTGAGAATTCGTATCCAGTACTTAAATAAGACTCTGATGTATATGGAAGAGGAAAATGATGAAAGGAATGCAACTGCAGAGATTAATACATTGTTCCAGGAACTATCGAGTCAACAAGTGTTCTACCCTCGAGATTTAAACGCAATATCCTATCAGAGAATCGCTAATGTTTCAAAGGAGAAAGGGGAAATATTTAAAAATCTGCCCATAAGAACATTGCGAATGATATACAATGACCTAGTCTCCATCAGTATAATTATTAATTCTATTTATGGCGTGGATATCCTATTGCGTTTTTTGTATTATTTTGGATCCATTCTTTCTGATGTTCAAAGTTTAAATTCAATGTTTCACAGCAATGCAGACAAAGAAGCAGGTAAAATCTTTATAGTAATATGTTGGGATTTCCTCCATGTATTTCAGTTAATATCTATTATGACATGCTGCCATCTAGCAGTTTCCGAAGCCAGTAAGACTGCCATGTATGTTACTAATCTGATACTCCAACAGCCTCTAGAGGGACTCATAGCGAAGGAGCTGGCTTCTTTCTCTGACCAATTAGCTCACAGTAAACTGAATTTCACTGCCCTAGGATTTTTCAACTTAAATTTGAATGTGTTATGCGCTTTTGTAGGTGCAGCTACCACCTATATCGTACTCGTCATGCAGTACTGAGAATGAGAATGTGTTTTAAAAAAATATTTATTGCCAAATATATTGGATTGACACCTTTCGTTTATCACCCCAAGAAAAGAGAAATGATTTTGTTCAGAAACTCTTTAGGAGGCAGTATCCATTCTCTCATTGTGTCACTCTTCATTGGGAGGAATGGTATGCAATCTTGCATGGCAAATTAAAAAGTGTATGTCCTCTTCTCGCAGTCTCCTAAAAGACATCATTGAAAGCCTCGCCTTCTCCTCACCCCAGAACCATATCCATTTCTCAGCCTTCAAATTAACCCGCTTAAAATTCTCGCCCAGCTGCTTCAAACACAGAATATCCCAAGAAATATTGCACTGAGGTACTAGTACGAAGGTAGATCGAACTATGTTTTGCTACAGAGAGAAATGGCTTCGTCAGATTCCTCCCTGGTGGAGCGAGTTTAAATTAGAGATCAAAGATAGCGCATGTTTTAGTGTCGTCCACCACGTCCTAACAGAAACACTGAGAATGTCAAACTTCTTCATGATAATGCTCGCCCCCACACGTTGTGGCTTCTGTTCCTGCAAATTTGAGAAGTATGCGTGGGAGGTACTCAATGATCCGCTATTCCTTAATAGTCTTACTTCCATCTCTTGGGAGCACTGAATCTTTGGTTCACATGAAGAAGTAAAATTGGTCATGTGCTGATGGCTAGACTCCTACGGAGAGGAGTTCCATATTCAACTTGGCGTCACGAGGGAGAAATGTCTCGAGAGACTTGGTCCATTTGTTGGCCAAACCTCTGGTTTGTGGACATATAAATATATTTTATGGCCGGGGGTCCCCCGAAAATTTGTGTAAAATAACACGATAAAATATATAATTCGTTACCTAAGCCTTGGTCAACGAAGATGCTGCGCTGTGGATTTCTATAAATAGAATTGTTGAATTAGAAAGTATACCGGCAGTGACGTCTATTAGTCGTTATCGCAGGCCTTGGTCGCCAAAGATAATACCTTTCGACGTAGAGTTACAGTTCTCGTTTATAAAACACTGAGTTTCATTTATTGAAAGACATTCTTGATCATTATCGTTTCGCAAAGGAAACGTTTCTTTCTATTCCTCCTCCTTCTTCTTCTTCTTCTTCATCATCATCTTCTTCTTCTTCTTCTTCTCCTTCTTCTGCATCAAGCACCATCTCTTCTCAGAATGTCGGCTACCATCGCAGAGATTCTTGCTTTAGCACATAAAAGCCCACAGTGGAACAGCTGAACCAAGTTTTCATATTTTCAATCAAAGAAATGCGTCTTCTTACCTTGTATTTTCTCTTGAATGTCTCCCTGTGGGAGGAGCCTATCGTAAGAGGCGACTAAAAGCGGCCCCAGTCGCTCTTAACGTGGGAATGGTAGGTTGGCGACCGCGGGGCACTTAGCTGAGACCTGGCATTCCTTCCATTTACTTGCGCCAAGCGTCTCACTCTCATCTATCCTGACCAACCTCCGTTGTTCAAACTCTTGTTCTTTTCCGACCCCAACGGCATTACGTGTGGAGGCCTAGGGAGACGTTCATTTTCGCCTCCTTGGTAACCCTTGTCTTTCTTTGTCGAGGACTTCATTTTTTCGAAATGTTGGACTCTTTCCATTTTTTCGCTTTGATTAGATTTAATAGAGGATGGTTGCCCAGTTGTACTTCCTGACGAAACAATAATCACCCTCGTTTATGCACTTGAAGCTCTGCTAGGACAAAATAGATCTTCAATTGCGTGAAATACAGAATTCGCCGAATTTCTGTACGAAAACAAAGGTAATGGCAAGAGAGATGAATCTTTCGAAACGAACATTGTTCAGGGTGTTATGATGTGACCTTGGTATGAAGTAATTTTGTCACAACACTAGGCACTTTCAAACAACAGAACTGACGAAGCAGGGAATGGTCAATTACCGTGTTCAATCAATCAATCAATCAATCAATCAATCAATCAATCAATCAATCAATCAATCAATCAATCAATCAACCAACCAATCAATCAATCAATACTGATCTGCATTTAGGGCAGTCGCCCAGGTGGCAGATTCTCTATATGTTGTTTTCCTAGCCTTTTCTTAAATGATTTCAATGACAATGGAAATTTATTGAACATCTCCCTTGCTAAGTTATTCCAATCCCTAATTCCCCTTCCTATAAATGAATATGTGCCTCAATTTGTCCTTGTGAACTCCAACTTTATCTTCATATTGTGATCTTTCCGACTTTTATAGACGCCACTCAAACGTATTCGTCTACTAATGTCACTCCACGCCATCTCTCCGCTGACAGCTCGCAACATACCACTTAGTCGAGCAGCTCGTTTTCTTTCTCCCAATTCTTCCCAGCCCAGACTTTGCAACATTTTTGTAACGCTACTCTTTTGTCGAAAATCACCCAGAACAAATCGAGCTGCTTTTCTTTGGATTTTTTCCAGTTCTTGAATCAGGTAATCCTGATGAGGGTCCCATACACTGGAACCATCTTCTACTTGGGTTCTTACCAGAGATTTATATGCCCTCTCCTTTACATCCTTACTACAACCCCTAAACACCCTCATAACCATGTGCAGAGATCTGTACCCTTTATTTACAATCCCATTTAAGTGATTACCCCAATGAATATCTTTCCTTATATTAACACCTAGATACTTACAATAATCCCCAAAAGGAACTTTCACGCCATCAACCCAGTAATTAGAACTGAGGGGACTTTTCCTATTTGTGAAACCCACAACCTGACTTTTCAACCCTGTTTATCAACATACCATTGTCCACCGTCCATGCCACAACATTATCGAGGTCACGTTGCAGTTGCGCACAATCTTGTAACGTATTTATTACTCTGTACAGAATAACATCATCCACAAAAAGCCTTACATCTGATTCCACGTGTTTACTCATATCATTTTTATATATAAGTAAACATAAAGGTCCAATAATATTGCCTTGAGGAATTCCTCTCTTAATTATTACAGGGTCAGATAAAGCTTCGCCTACTCTAATTCTCTGAGATCTATTTTCTGGAAATATAGCAACCCATTCAGCCACTCTTTTGTCTACGACTTGAGTGTTAAGGAAAAGTTTGCCATTGTAATATAAAATTCTCTTTACTAATGAGGACCTTTTCACAATTGAAGAACACTCTAACCATCGAGTGATCGTGTCTGTAGCCTAGATGCAGTCACATCTCGTTAGGTGGTTCCGAAACTCGAGAGAGCTCATCATGCGGCATCAGTGATGGTTTCGTATGATGATGTTTCGGGCATTCACTTTCGCAATAAAGATGTCCAAGATACCCGCTAAATTGCTCCAATACAGACTGCAATATTCTCTTGTAGATCCCGTGAATCAAGCTTTGTTCATGCAGTGGAACTGGAGTTCTCTGCTCCAGCACGGAAGACCACGACCACTAAAGAATGGTTGGATTACAAATTGTGGTCAGTGCTTAAGGAAAAGGTCTGCAAGAAGACATTTCCTATTAGTGACTTACGAAAATGAGCCAGTTTTCCAACGAATATTGTGCGTAATGCTTTCAGTGCGTGACAAGGAAGATGTTAATTCTATGTTTATGGTACATGCAGTACTTTGAATAGTATACATAAACTTATTTGTATAAATAAGTGTTCCTTCGTACATCAAAACTGTATTCCTCTAACCTGTACTCTGCATTGTTGTTAGGGAACTTGATTATCTCAGTAGCTTTGGTGCTGGCTTCTCACCAGGGATCCGGTCGATCGTGAATTGGGATATGCTGAAGAAAGTTGATGTTTTAACTGTATATTTTTGTTATAATGTGTAACAATATTTATGGCCAGACTATATACAGAGTCATCGGGAAATAATACCCATATTTTAAAACAATGCTGCTTCAAGATGGATAAACATATTGAACGCATTGTGGTCTTAAACTGAACAGAAAAATGGAGTATTTTTACTTACTTAAATATGTGCTCCATAAGTGGCATAGGAAACATGGATTTGTTAATCAGGTTTTTTGCTTCCTACGCTGGACCATGTGTAGCGGGCACTTGCGATGGCAGCAGAGCTCTTTTCTTTGAGATGTGCTGAGTCAAATATATATTATATTCTCACCATAAACAATATTCTCAATTTATCCCAAGAAGAAGTTGTCCATTGTAGTGAGATCGGGGCTTCTAGGTGGAAACTCAGCATCCAATGCGTTTCTTATATTTGTTTTGAAATGCAGCGCGACCCCATCCTGTATGAAAGTAACACGGACACCGGTTTTTTGTTCGATTTGTTGTATCTGAGGTCAAAACTGAGTTGTTTGCTGGCCGATCGACATCGTACTGTCGCAGCACAGGCGCAGGCTACTAGCAGCGATTTCAAAAACTCCCCTCCTCGTTAGTTTGCAACCACGGTCACATTAACATGTTCATCCAATTTGAAGCAGCTTATATATATTCAGTATATTGAAGTGAAGGGAGTGCGTGATTTGAAATGCATCAAATGTGGAAGTTGAATTTTCCTATCATCAGGTTACATCTGAATAGCCCACAGTGAGTAAAAAGATGTGTTTTATTAATTATGTATTCTTACGTGTTTGAAAGATAATACAAGAAATTCAAAACCTAACAAGAGAGTTTATTTTTCCTATTCTAGTTCCTGAAGATCTTATGCGCGTGCTAGAAATATAAGGAAATGAGTTTGGATCCTGTAGATGTGAGCTTGCATTCGGGAATACTGGCGATGTGCCTTAACACATTCACTGCCATGCTCAGTAGAGGGTGACAAATCTCCCTGAATCAGCCATCTTCGTCATTTTCATACCTTCCTTAAATGACTAGTGGATAGAATTGAGTTAAACGTTAAGAAATCTCCTTCCAGATCTAGTTTAATTGAAGTCTGCTAAAAATGTATTAGTCGGTTTGTTTGTAATATGTTTAAGCAAACGTAAGCCACAGAATTTCCTCATCTCCTCAGGTGTCACTCCATCATTCGGTTGGAGCAAAGTAGAATCTGGGTCTTTGATCATCTGACCATCTTAGCTAGCGGACGTGTTCGTCCTTCGGTTCCCTTGTGGGAAACCGGTTTCTACGTTTATTTCGGTTTTTAACTTCATTCAAATGTGATTATTTATCTTTTTCACCGCTAAATTTGTCGAAATGACTTAGCTTCTCAGCTAAGATCATATGTTATTTGTTTGGAAGTATAACCATTTTTTCTTAATCTTTGTATTACATTGCAATCATCCCTCGGGCTTGCCTCCCGATATTTCTGTGTCACCTTCCATAAGTACGGAAAATTCTGAAGAGTTTTAGATAATGATGCAAGTTCACTGTACCTCTGTGTTTGGTTTAATTTCTATTTTGTTTGTGTAGAATGGGACTAGCCCTCATTTTAGTCGACATGTATTAGCATTTCCGTAGGTTTTTGAATTTCTTTTAGCGCACTGCGCATATTTGCGGACATGCTTAATAACTCTTTACTTTTCTTTTGTTTAGGTCCTTCAATTTTGAGTTTGTAATATTGTCTCTCTTTTTAAAAAAAAATAAATGTTGTAATCCAAAGGCAATTACCCTCTCCGTTTTCTTTCATACCAAAAGGCTACGTTCCATTTCCTCTCAGGGTTCCGTGGCGCTTTCCAAATTAATTATGTAGTTGTCACGTTTCTTAAACTGTTTGTTTACATTTGGTGCTGCGATGCTTTATCGAATCTAAGTTTTATTACTATTATTATTATTATTTGTGTAATCAGCCAATAACTGTTACATTACTTTTAAAAATTCCACTCAATTTTATTCGTATACTGCTGTCATTACAGCCATCTCACCACTGACAGCTCGGAACATTCCGATTACTGTTGAAAGAAGATGGTTGCCCAGATGCACCTCCTCTTAAATCAATAATCACCACTACATCTATCAACCTGGTTATATGAAAAATAAACCGTCCAGACTTAATCTTGCCAGGACAAATGCCTCTTTATTCAATCCACTTGATCAGAAAATTTATTTCGTATCTGGAATGTAGAAACTCTGACAGTTGAGCACGCAACAAAGCAATCAACGATCGTCGTTAATTGTTATTTGTTTGGTTTATCAGAACGTGAGAGCTATTGATTTTCAAAGACAGTGATAACATCATATAGGAATACATGTGTGAGGTCCAAGAATAATATGTGGAGGTAAACAAGAGAATTCGACTCGACTACAATTCTAAAGGCGTAGTTTAGATGTCAGTCATGAAACAGAATGCAGCAATGCAATGGCCAGCACTGGACATGTAAAAGTATTCGTGTTGTAAAAGATTTGGAAACTCTGCTAATTCTATGCAAACTTTAAATGTATTTGTGAGTGTTCTTCAATTCTTTATCACATAAAAGACAACATATTATTCCAGGTAGAAACTTTGTGAAGCAAAATCGATCTGTTACATTGCAAAACTTTCATGTTTAGTAATACAAGTGTGTGATCTGGTTCTCCAACACTGACTTTTAAAAGGATATCCCAACTTTGTACGAAGATCGAGAAGAACATAAACATAAGCACCGTATTTGCAATCAAATTCGTGTGTTTTAATGTTCAAACACTAAATAAAATAGCATGTGACAGAACATGGATGTTCCACAAATTTTCCATCCGCTTATCAGGAAATGGTTTATGTTTTTCGCCGTTATTTAGTAGACATTCACACTTTCAAATATGTGTTGTAAAATTATGAATATTATTGGAATTAAAATATTTTCTCTAAGATTCAAATAAGACTGTTAACTCGGGTAAACAATGTAAACAATACTAAGAGTTGATTTTGAAGATATGGCTCGAAGATAAAGTTCTGCTCTTCCGAATGTTAGTGACTTCATGTTTTTAATAATAATGGCACTGACCTAATCTACAACACAATCTCCCAAAGGCCATCTTTTGCCAAATAGGCTAAACAGGACAAAAAATTAACTCGATCTAAGGATAATCGGTCCGACTGAAGTGAACAGAAAGTAGCTGTATAGAAACCTCGTAAGATCTACAACCTCTAACACAAACCACACCAGGTTCAGCAAGCCCGTGAACTCAAGGAAGGAGAAAAACACATTACATAAATAATTTTATAAGCCATCTTCATTCATGAAAATTGTAGGAAGACGTCTGGACAAATTTCAGTGAAGAACTCATCGTTTCAAAATGCAACTCCCGAAACGCAAATATCGCGGTTTTCATAGGATTGTCGATTTCCCTACATCATTTTCTTTTAAGTAGTTCCAAGATCTGTGTTACAAATCACTTTCAATTCATAGAGTTTCTTTATTTAATAATGAACACTGAAATCCCGTCTATTTAATAAAACTGAGGCATTTTAATTAATTCGTCGTTATTTCTTGCATTGGAATATTGAACAATTACGAGACAATATAAATAATTTTGACTGACTCTCTTCAGGTCATCAAAAAGCTCTTCGGCCTTGGACAAGAGGATTTTTTAAATATATATTCCAATGAATATTAAAAGAGGTATGCAAAATCTTGCCTCAAAAGTCAGACATGAAATTGGTAAGCGACTAAGTACCATGTGGTGGTTATTACGGTATCATCGCTCTACAACGGGAGAAATGCCAGTTACAAGCAGTAGCTTCTTAGCGTCCTGTTAAGGCAGCAGCCTGAAGTAGGAGGTTTGTTTTTAAGAATTACCTTTCCTGTACAAACACCATGCATATGATACTGTTGAACTCCATTGTTGCACAAGTTAGTACACCTAGAATGTAAGCCTATTGGGCCACAAAAAAGCACAAGGGAGGTGAAAACATGTGGTCCATAGATGGCCTAAAAATGGAACGCAAATATGTTACAAACTGTGATCTCTATTCCTCGATGTCTCCATTGTTTCTTGTTTCCAAACTTTTTGGCTTGGCGCCAGTCAGATATTCAGAAGAAAAGTGGGGCACAGAGGTAATTCCTCGCCTCCAAAGAACACGATTTGGAATCTTTACATCCCTATTAATGTTTTGCTTTTTGCTGGGAGGACTCATTTATAATATGGTATGGGAATTTGAACATGGGTTTCCCTACGTAAAAGGCACATTAACAAAATGTATCCGAGCTCTCCTCGTACTTCAGCTGTTTTCAATAGCTCTCGTCTCCATAGTAACGCAAGCAACAGTCAATGTGAAGAAGATGGAAACCGTCTTTCAGAAAACTGAAGCTGTTGACAAGGAATTGTTTGGTAAATCCGAAAGAGGTTATAGAAAAATGAAAAGACATCTTATTATCCAAATTATTTTATCCGTTATCTATCTCATGTATTTATATACACTGAATGCCGTCGTGATTGACGTGAAGGGAAGTAGATTCTACTTTATTGCTTACGACTGCGCCCATATTCTCACCTGCATTCTGCACATCCACTTTGTGAATATACTTATGTTCTTGAGAAAGCGTTTCAGAACTGTTAATGAACATCTTACGTCATACATCAAGATAAATCAAATTCCCGGTGAAGTACGTTTGAACGAAATGCCAAAAATATATCTAACTGATAACATTCAAACTCGTGTTTATCGAACAGACAACGATTGTGATGCAAAATTGCTTCACTTAAGAACACTGAGGCTACTTCATTATGATCTCTACGACATAGCATCCACAGTGAATTCAATTTATGGACTAGATACTTTCCTTCGTCTGTTGTATGTTTTCATGTGTATTCTCTATGATGTCTATCAAATGAAGGAAATGTGTTTTGAAAAGGGGACTGAATATTTGGAGGACATTTTAGCTTTAGTTTCATTTGACTTTGTTCATTTGTTTCAACTTCTGACAATCACGGCATCATGTTATGCAACGAGTTACGAGGCAAACAAATCCGCTGAGATTATTATTAAGATTATCCTCCAGCAACGTCCTGGGACAAGAATCGTGAATGAACTGGAATCTTTTTCAACACAGTTATTGCACACAAAGTTGAATTTCACAGCGTTTGGATTCTTTAAACTCGACTTGAATGTGTTATGTGCTTACACAGGAGCTGCTATTACATACTTAGTCATTGTAATGCAATATTAATTGATATCTCTGATGGAATTTCATTCGTAATCCCTTTAACAGAGCCTCCGTTCATGAATGAGCAGCTGGAAATATTTAGCAAAACTCTAGTGGTGGCCGCTCTTTATGTGCTGAAGTGCTGTAATACAGACAAATAAATTATTCCAATCCTTTATTTCTCTCCTTATAAATGAATATTTGCCCCAACAAGTCCTCTTGAATTCCAACTTTATCTTCATTCTTACTCTCCCCTTGTGGGTGGGGGCGGTAGAATAACACCCACGGTATCCCCTGCCTGTCGTAGGAGGCGACTAAAAGAGGCCCCAGGGGTTCTCAACTTGGGAGCATGGGTTGGCGACCACGGGGCCCTTAGCTGAGCCCTGGCATTGTTTCCACTTCCTTGTACCAGGCTCCTCACTTTCACCCATCCTGTGCGGCCTCCCTTGGTAAAGTCTTGTTCTTTTCCGACCTCGATGGTATTAGACCACTCGAGGCCTAGGGAGTCTTTCCATTTTTACGCCCTTCGTGACCCTTGTCTTTCTTTGACCGATACCTTCATTTTTCGAAGTGTCCTATCGCTTCCGCATTTTTCTCTCTGATTAGTGTTATATTGAGGATGGTTGCCCAGTTGTACTTCCTCGTAAAACAATAATCACCACCACCACCACCACCACCGTCGGACTCGTTGGCTAAATGATCAGCGTACTGGCCTTCGGTTCAGAGGGTCCCGGGCTCGATTCTCGGCCAGGTCGGGGATTTTAACCTTCATTGGTTAATGCCAATGGCTCGGGGGCTGGGTGTTAGTGCTGTCCCCAACATCCCTGCAACTCTCACACCACACATAACACTATCCTCTACCACAATAACACGCAGTTACCTATACATGGCAGATATCGCCCGGCTAGAAATAGCCACACGAAATTAAACCATCACCACCACCGGCTCCGCCTCCAGTTTGTCCACCACAAATCTCACATGGAGTGACCGGGATTTGAACCACGGGACGCAGCGGTGAGAGGTCAGCGCGCTGCCGCCTGAGTCACGGAGGCTCTTGATACTGCAGAAGATCTGGAAAAATTGCTGAATAGAATGGACAGAACCTTGTGTAAGGAGTACCAGTCCTAAATAAAAGTAATGGAGTGCAGTCGAACGAAGTCAAGTGATGCAGGAAATTTTAGATTAGGAAATGAAATCTTAAAGGAAGTAAGTGAATATTGTTACTTGGGTAGTAAAATAACTAATGATGGCAGAAGTAAGGAGGACATCAAATGCAGACTAGCTCGAGCAAAGAAGGCCTCTATTAAGAAAAGAAATGTACTCATTTCGAACGTTGATATAAGAATTGGAAATATGTTTTTGAACATTTTTGTCTGGAGCGCGGAATTGTGTGGAAGTGAAACATGGACAAGAACTAGCTGAGAAAGAAAGAGGATAGAAGGTTTAAAAATGTGGTGTTACCGAAGAATGCTGAAGGTGAGATGGATAGACCGAATTACGAATGAAAAGATACTGAATCGAATTGGTGAGAGGAGATCGATTTGGTTAAATTTGACCAAAAGAAGAGATAGAATTACAGAACACATCTTAAGACACCGAGGACTTGTGCACTTGGTTTTTGAGGGAAGTGTGGGCGTTACGAGCGGTAGGAGTAGACCAAGGTATGGATATGTCGACCAGGTTAGAGCAGATGTAGAATTTACGAAGAAATGAAATGTTTAGTCAGGATAGGGTGGCATGGAGAGCTGCTTCAAACCAGTTTATGGACTGATGTCTCAAACAACAACTTTCTAAGTTTAAAAATTGAAATAACATTTGAATCAATACAGCTACACATCTCTAATTTGGTAAAATATGTGTTTATTTGTACCTAAATGCAACAAGTAAATTTGGTAAAATTTGGAATAAAACTGTAGGAATTTAAAAATCCAGTCCTAACTCCCGTGAAATAATTTAAAGGAAGTAATTAGATAATGGAGAACAGGGTTTTTATAAGTTGCTTTTTTCTATAATTTCTAGTTTTTGGTGGCTAAAATGGAATTAAAAAAATATTTCTCCGCAAAGTGGGGGGGGGGCGGGCGACTGACACTGATTCACAGAATGTTTCAGACGCACCTTGTTGTAAATCACCGATAACTCTGCCTACCAAGTTCCTCTATTACTCTGATTAACTCACATCACTTAGCAAATTGAATAATTCTATTACGTAAATTGAGTTCCATCTCATTTCCCTCCATGTTTATAGAGGAAATATATTTTGACGTTTCTGACACTTTAACAAAGACACTTCATGAATTATGTGTTCTCTTAGGGATGTGTATAAAAGTTATTGGATGTTCAGAATTTGAAATAACAATACACTTCAGGTGAGCAGATGACAGTTTAAGAACAGAATCGATACATGTAAGACTACAGTGGTAAATGCTTTCAATGTTCAGGTGCAAAACTGTCTTCTGGTTACTTATAAGAGGTAATAACAGTCAAGAAGTTATATTTAAACATCTTGTCTGTGTCTCAATATTGTGAAAGTTATATGTGTTTTGGTGTCGAGAACAATACATTTGGACAAAATTTTGAGAACTGTTCCGTGGACTTTAATAGCAGTGGAAGAATGTTTGCAACTGATGTGGTGACTTAATGGTGTATTGAAGCTCTGATAAGTGTTCATTGCGCACTGATGACTTAAGACTTGTATCATCCACTATACATGTAGTGAGGAGGGAAGTGTAGATGTGTCCACTGCAAAATATAGTTGTGATGTAACTGAATGCAAACTCTAAATACAGTTCTATAAAATATAGTAAACATGCATTTTTCGAAAAGTTAACACTGTAATAGATTTGCAGTCTCATCAGCGTCTACGTTTGTATGAAGATCTTGTGTGTTTAGATCAGGCAGATTCTATTGCAGCAGGATTTAGTGACATTACAGCAAAATTAGCTGTAAACGGAAAATGAGTTTATGCGTCACGAAGAAGAAATGAAGAAGCAATGAGAATAAGAAATACAACTGTTCTGGAAATCTTGAATTCTATGCTGATTCACAAATACTTGAGTGATTATATTATTACTATCAAGTTGGCGAAATCGATCCTGTTGTGTCTGGTAAGTGCTCAAATATGCCAGCCTTTTGTCGGTAGATTAACCGGCATGTAAAAGACACAATTCCGGTAACCCGGCGTCTCTGAAAACCATAAAAGAGAGTTAGTAGAACATGAAACCAATAAAAGTATTATAATTAGTCTAATATTTTCAACGATACCGGCAGACAAAATGCTGTATTATTAGAAAAATTACATAAGAAGGAGGACTGAAAGGACAGGACTAGGAAGAATAATTATATAGCAAACTCAGTATATATTTATAACAGAATAATGGCACGGTGTTAGGTCGTCCCATTGGTCACCGGGTCCGAACGGAGGCTGTTATCCACTGTTGACCGGAGAATTCAAACCTGCAAAAAGAAATGTACACTGCTGCACTCAAACTCATGTAACACGACCTCAAACTTCTAAACTACGAACTGAATTATCTTTCGAGAAGCGGCTGACTGTATATATACCTACTACATACTACAAGTGCTATCTGTAGTCGACTTGCGTGAATCTGAGTCACTGTTATATTCCAACACACGAGATTGTTGTACTCGATTTGACATAAAAGGATCAAAATCATTGTCAGAACAACTCACATAATTAGAAATATCTAATTCACTACATCTAGGTACTTTTGATAACCATAGATACATCTGATAACCGGTCTGCACATAATTCATCACAAATATTCATATCTGTTAGCAACTGCATATGCGCCGCGCACTGTTGACAGCTGGACTGAAGCTCCAAGCAATAGCTCAACATTTCCGATATTATTTTGTTATGAAGGTTTAAATAAAAGAAGATGATGGAGCCATAGTTGCCTGATTCCATTCATTCCATGACTACACCGTTTAGAACTTATAATTTCGCCACCAGATTGTAGCAGCGATCAAGGAAACACAAGGTCCATAAAAACGAGAATTCTCGGGGCCCGTCACCAGTGTGTTTGAGAATCCTTTATGAAATTATATGTGATTGATATTTGAGGTGTGTTTTCGATTAGTGCAGTTAGATGCCTTTTGATACTCCATATGCACACATTCGCTGTACACCTTAAACATGCTCGGAATGCCCCCAATTTCTCAAGTGAATAATTAGCATAAATTCATTGTCTCTCTGCCTTCTGTGCCATGACTCAAACTCCAATACGCAGCAACTGTAACATAACATTATTTCCTATAGAAGGCCTTGGAATTACATCATTATATGCTGTACTCTTGTAGAGATTTCGTGAACGTATATTCAGTTTAAATGAGTAAATCTCATCAACCAGTAAAGACATGCCCCGTAATTACATGAAAATTGACTTGAAGAACGGTTATAGTGTTAATAGTTCGTGACAAGAGCTTAATATTTAACGGTAGTACCTCTTCATTGTAAAATAATCATTCCTATACCCATTTTGATAAAATGTCATGTAAAACCCTGACAGCATATTAACAATATTTATGAAATATCTCTCTCTGGGTAAGAATTTACATTGGTCTCCCTTTGTCGAGCAACATAATATTTATTTTTGATTCGTTATGGCCAACTAAGGAGCGAGATTGAACTTATTAGCACTTTTTGTGTTTTCTTCTTCTTCTCGCTGTGTTCCTTTTTACGTCCTTCAGTCCATCCTGCATTTAGCAAGGTGGACTTTATAGAAAATGTGTGTTTATGAATTAAGGTTCTGAATTTTATTCTATCTTGAACGGTTTCTTCATTAATGCCGATTTCATTTAGGTCTTCACTGATTTCTATTAGTCAATTATTGTGGCTTTTTATTGATAAGACTAAGATTAAAATGTTCTTTATGAGCGTGTTAATATCCATTCTATATAAGTGACCGTAAAATTGTAATCGCGTTTCCTGGTTGTATCTGAGATTTTTTTTCTGTAACTTGAAAGATTTCATGTGATTTCTTTATCATCCAAATTCTATTTTCGAATTTTGGTTGTAATATTTTTGTGAGGACTTTCCTTTCTTGTTTTTGGATCATCTTTGTTCGAGGTTGTGATAGTTTCAGATTCATAAAGGGCTTCTGTTTTAACTACTGTGTTATAATGTCGTAATTATACCTTTTTATATAATTATTTTATTGTATCTGTTCCAAGTAATTTTGTACGCTCTTTGAAGTTTTGCAGTCCTTCCGTTGTTAGCATGCTGATTGAACCCTGCTGGTTCAATAATTCCATCTAGATACTTAAACTTGTCTACTTGAGCGACATGTCCATATTTGCTTATTAACGGTTGACTGTTGAAACCTGATCTATATACTACATATATTGTCTTTGCATAAAAACATATGGAGTCCTGTTTTAGCTGTTATTTCTTGGAGTTTTTCTACAGACTGGCTTGCTTTCTGTCTGTTGTTGGATGGGAGAGCAATGTCATCAGCAAATGCTAAGCAATTAAGTTGAATTTTGTTTTGGAGTTATCTACCAATATTTATACCTTTAGTTTCATTTTGCCATACCCTCATCATTTTTCCAGAATTAAATTAAACAGTAAGGGAAATAATTCATCTCCTTGTCTGAATATAACATTATTGTCTTTGTTATTACTATCATTAAAGTGATAACTCAAAACGATTAGGAATAAAACATGAATTCGAATGTTGTGAGCACTTTCTTGAGAGCAGTTTCACCTTTGTATTACGTATCGAGAATTATTGGTTTAGCATCTTACGAAATTCAGAAGAAAATTGTCTTGGGAAGAGAAATTGTGGAGTTAAGAATTTCAAGGACTCTTCTTGTGTACACATTGGGTTTGTTCGCGTTACTATTTCTTGGAATGGTATACGATATTATTTATGGAATCATGTACGGATTATCAGTATTCAACGGAACTCTATCAAAGGTAATCAAATGCATTTTAGACGTTTCTATATATGCTTCTAGTTCAGTGTCATTAATAACACATTCGTCGAGAAATATCAAGATATTTGAAACTATGTTTCGGAAAGTGTTACGGGTGGAGGAGGTAATATCCGGACATTTTACGAATGATCACTGGAAAATGAGACGAATGTTAATGCTGCAGTTTCTTGTCATGTATGTGATTAACATTACAATTTACGTAAGCTCACATATAATTTTATTCCCTGGGACACTGAGATGGGATTATATTCTGCAGTGTGTGGCACATATCACAAATTTTACACTTCTATTGCAATTTCTGAATGTTGTGTATTTTTTGAAGACACGATTTGGTATTTTGAATGAGCTTCTTTATAAGCATATTAAAAACTATGCAGATAATTACCCAAGGAATTTTAACCAAGGATTTGCATCATACAACTTAACATGTCCAGAAGAAATGTATTCTAAAAATTCCCTTGTTCCACTCAGAGACCTGCGTATTGCGTACAATAACCTCCGTGAAATAGTGTCTGCAGTCAACACAATCTACGGTTTCGAAATATTATTACGTTTAACATTTAATTTCTTTGCAATTCTATCGGATGCCCGTCGGATCATTGATTTATTACGAGGGACTACATACAGTGAGGTGGTAATCTATATTGCACTGGATATCGTTCATTTGTTTCAGTTAGTTTCCACAGCCGTCGTCTGTTCTTTAGCAAGCTCCGAGGCTAGTAAAACATCTGATATCGTTATAAAACTGATGATCGATCAGCCACTAGTAAGTCGATACAAAGAAGAAATTGACTCGTTTTCTCAACAACTCTTGCTTTCCAAAGTCACATTTACAGCCCTTGACTTCTTCACGGTCGATATGAATTTATTATGTGTGTTTGCTAGTGCAGCTGTGACTTATTTTGCCGTTGTAATACAATACTCCAATTATTAGAATGTCAAGGTGAACATATTTGAGTTCACTACTCGCCTAATTTCTGAAAGCAACTTAGCAAAGCCGGGAAACTTCCAGTTCGGACTTGATTGTCTCGTATCTCGAAAGAAAGCTTCTGGGACACCAAAATATCTCGGATGCTGAAAAATGAGTTTAATAATTTCTACTTTACACGCGATTATTCTCTGTGCCAGAGTGTTCTTGATTTAATAAAAGAGGTAGTTATGCTGATTTAAAAATCAGTCTGCAGTGATAAGAATCGAGGGCTTTGAAACAGAAGCAGCAATCCAGAAAGGAGTGAGGCAAGGTTGCAGTTTGTCCCCCTCCTTTTCAGTGTTTACATAGGACAGGCAGTAGAGGAAATCAAAGAGGAACTTTGAAAGGGAATTACAGTCAAAAGAGAGGAAATCAGAACCCTGAGATTTGCCGAGGTTATTGTTATTTTATCTGAGACTGCAGAAGTTCTGGACAGATTGCTGAATGGAATGGACAGAATCCTGGTCAGGGAGTACAAGGTGAAAATAAATAAGTCCAAAACAAACGTAATGGAGTGCATTCGAGCGAAGTCACGTAATGCAGGTACTATTAGATTAGGAAATGAAGCATTAAAGGAAGTAAATGAATAGTGTTACTTGGGTAGTAAAATAATTAACGGTGGCAGAAGTAAGGAGGACATAAAATACAGACTAGCACAAGCAAGGAAGAGCTTTCTTAAGAAAAGAAAAGAAATGTACTCATTTCGAACATTGATATAGGAATTAGAAAGATGTCTTTGAAGACTTTCGAATGGAGCGTGGCATTGTATGGAAGTGAAATGTAGGCGATAACTACTTGAGAAAGAAAAAGAATAGAAGATTTTGAAATGTGGTGTTACAGAAGAATGCTGAAGGTGACATGGATAGATCGAATCACGAATGAAGAGATACTGAATCGAATTGGTGAGAGGAGATCGATTTGGCTAAATTTGACAAGAAGAAGAGATAGAATAATAGGGCATATGTTAAGGCACGCAGGACTTGTTCAGTTAGTTTTCGAGGGAAGTGTAGGTGGTAAGAACGGTAGGGGTAGACCAAAGTATGAATATGACAAGCAGATTAGAGCAGATGTAGGCTGTAGAAATTATGTAGAAATGAAAAGGTAAGCACATGATAGGGTGGCATGGACGGCTGCATCAAACCAGTCTATGGACTGATGACTCAAACAAGAACAGGAAATGAACTCTGTAAAACTTATGGAGATATGATTGATTGTTCTTAAAATTCTGGAAGGTCTAAATATCTCGTTTACATCTCCTGCCTTTGTCATTCAATTTACATATGTATATCAGAATCAATTACCCGAAATCAGATAATGTTTTGGGGCTATTTTTCGTGTTGAGAAAACAAGGGAAATTCTTTACGTGAAGTCTAGCTTGTGAACAGACGAGATTTTCTTCTGAAGACGCGGGGCAAGGTTCTGTAAAAAATTTTACCTTGTTTTCTGGACATGGCAGAAGTCCAAAAGCTTACGTCTATAATTATGGGTCGTGAAAGCACCAATCTATATATCAAATATTGTCTGTTTCATTGACTGAATATTGGATAAAATAGGAAGGAAACATGCCTGAAGCAAGATTTGTCAATGTTTTAACAATGAAGTATAATTTGAAATATTTCATGCATAGAAGTATTTATGTTATAAGTAGAGTTATGTATACAAGGAACAGAATCCTTTAAATATGTAAACAATGTATTGAGTGAATAAATACCACTACAATTTGTTTCAAAATGATGCTGAAATCATCCAACAAAAACATATATCATCCTCATCCCTCCTCACCCCTTCCAGATGTTTCTTTACTTACGTTATTTAAGCTGCATTTATTCCAGCAAATCGAAGAATTTCCGACGGTATCTCCTATGAAAACCACATTTTTCCATGTAGGCTTGGCCTATACCTTACCTTTCATAAGTTCGTTTTTAACGATTATCACTTGACTGAACAAGGACCGATTCCTTTATTGGTTTGAGGGGCCGAAGAAGCAAACAAAACAAATTATAAATAAGGATTTTCTACTGCAGAATTTTATACTGATTAAATTCTAGCCAGAATTCAGTCATGGAGGACCTGTTAAAACACTTATATTCCTCCACTGATTTTCATCTTCGTCAAAATTCCTTTGAAATCTTAAAGCTAAGTCTGTGTGATAAGCTCTTAAGAGGGAACCAACACCTTTGACCGACTAAAAATTAGATTTGTCAATTCATTTTTTTCGTTTAAAATTGAACTTTTCTCTTTATAACAATGCAAAAAATTTGTTGATATCTCCAATACTTTCGGAGTTATGACCAGAAACGTGAAGTCCTGTCATCTTCCTGCTCGTTTCCTGTAAGTTTTGGTATTCAGAACCATTTCCCTCATAACTCTGAAAGTTTTTAAGATACCAAAATTTTGCACGCTTATATATGTCATAGTCCGCCTCTGTGATGTAGTGGTTAGTGTGATTAGATGCCACCCCTAGAGGTCCGGGTTCGATTCCCGGCTCTGCCACGAAATTTGTAAAGTGGTACGAGGGCTGGAATGGGGTCCACTCAGCCTCGGGAGGTCAACTGAGTAGAGGTGGGTTCGATTCCCACCTCAGCCATCCTAGAAGTGGTTTTCCGTGGTTTCCCACTTCCCCTCCAGGCAAAGGCCGGGATGGTACGTAACTTAAGGCCACGGCCACTTCATTCCCTCTTCCTTGCCTGTCCCATCCAATCTTCCCATCCCTCCACAAGGCCCCTGTTCAGCATAGCAGGTGAGGCCTCCTGGGCGAGGTATTGGTCATTCTCCCCAGTTGTATCCTCCGACCCAAAGTCTGAAGCTCCAGGATACTGCCCTTGAGGCGGTAGAGGTGGGATCCCACGCTATGTCCGAGGGAAAAGCCGACCCTGGAGGGTAAACCAGATGAAGAATAGAAGAAGAAGAAGTATATTTCATATAGAAAGAGAAAGTATACAAGAATTACTGAGCTAGCTTCATTGGTTTTAAGTTTTTTTTAAATATTATCAAATGAAAATGAATTAAAAATTCATTACTTGAATATAACTTCATGAAAAAATTATACTTGATGCACTTCACTGATTCTAGTACCTACATGTTGTAGCTATAACGCCAGCCCCGCGGTGTAGGGGTAGCGTGCCTGCCTCTTACCCGGAGGCCCCGGGTTCGATTCCAGGCCAAGTCAGGGATTGTTACCTGCACCTGAGGGCTGGTTCCAGATCCACTCAGCCTACGTGATTAGAATGGAGGAGCTATCTGACGGTGGAATAACGGTCCCGGTCTAGAAAGCCAAGAATAACGGCTGAGAGGATTCATCGTGCTGACCACACGACACCTCGTAATCTGCAGGTCTTTGGGCTGAGCAGCAGTCGCTTGGTAGGCCAAGGCCCTTCAAGGGCTGTAGTGGCATGGGGTTTGTTTCTTTGTTTTGTTAACTATAACATTAGTAATCATAATTTTAAAAAAGGAATCATACAAAAATAGTCATGTGTTTTTGGAAATTATCACGGAAACGGAAAAAATGGCCATCGTACACCGCCATTTTGAGTAATTAATTATAATGGCATAGGTTTATATGATTTCTAAATATGTAGGCATAGTATTAAGGAATAAGTGTTTGTCATACTAAGTTTCCTTTTTGTGTTAATTTCCAATGCTGCAGGAATAAAATGTTAATAGACCTCATTTTTCTATGTTCACATGTGTAGGTCCCCCCTTAAACTATCTCAAGACATCATTCATACTGAGTACAAGAGGCGATCAAAAAGTTTCCGTTCGAAATGGGGATACCAATCAGGTAAAATCACCGTGAGCATCCCACCGACGTACCAGGTTGAAGATCCTCGTGTTGTAAAACACCGCGTCCTGCTGCACATCCTCGTCTGACAGGAAGCGTCGACCCTTCAAGGGGACCGTAGGCGTGATCTGGGCTATAGACCTCATCCACTGTCCGCTCTTGTTGTTGTCCGTAATGGATGAGGCTGGCTTCTTGTGTTGAAACGTGACCCGCACGGAACTTGCTGCCCCACACACAGTCTTCATTCTCCGACAGATGTCACCAGTGTTTGTTTTTCGGCAGCCAAGAATAGAATAACACCCCGTTGGTCCTGTTTGGACGCATTTGGTAATAACGTGGCCGCATTTAACGCACGCACTTTGGCACGACACAACTGCCACACTTATCCCTTTGCTAAGTACAAAGGGCACCAGGAAAGTTTTGTAATGTTAGTGAACGCTTTAGACTTTTGCAAAATAATTTTCATCACACTCAATACACTTCTCCATACGTCGAAATCAGTCACTGAACCAACTCTGCCACTTTCCTTCGGTTACATTTTCACATTCTTGATCCTATGCTGCCAGAAGCTCCTCGTCGGATGCAAAACGCCGCCCTTTCAGCTTCATCTTCACTTCTGGGAAGAGTGCGAAGTCACATGGGGCAAGATAAGGACTGTATGGAGGGTGATCAAGCACAGTCAACCCTGATCTGGCAAGAAAATCCATTGTTACATTAGCACGATGTGCTGGAGCATTGTCGTGTTACAAGAGCCGAGTGTTGAGCCGTGACCTTGGACGGAGCTGTTTGAGAGCCTGGATGACCTGAGGCAGTAAAGTCTCACTGCACCACTTCGCAGTAACTGTCCTTTGTTTTTCTAGCACAACCCGAGTCAGGGTGCCCCGTTTAGTGAAGAATACTGCAATCAACCTTTTCTTTACTGACCTTGACTTTCGCACAGCCACAGGAGTACCCTCATCTTCAAACAGCCACACCTTGTTCTGGGATTTTGTTGGGATAGTCTCTTCTACCTGCCGATATGTCAACAGCCACTCTTGGTGCAACATTTTCCGCACAGCTTCAATGTTTTCCACAGTCACTGATTCAGACGGTCGCCCAGAACGAGGATCGTCTTCAACCCCAAAATTTCCACTCTGGAACTCGTTGTACCAGCGGAAAATTGTTGCCCGATGTGGACAGTCTTTCCCCAGCACAGGAGTCATTTCCTCCAGGCACTGGTCAACAGTTAATCCTCGAGCAAAATTCTAGCGGATAATTGCGCGATTTTCACCTTTAGACCATACTGACATCTTAACTTGCTTTCAATCCCACTGCTTGGTAACAACTGGTGTGAAGGTCGCGCCTTGCTGTCTTCTAGACTGGTTTTCACCCCTCTTTTCATCCCTCACCATAACAGGGGTGTCCAGCCAACCCTTTTGGCGTATTGCTAAACTTTCCTAGTGCCCTTTGTACTAAAAGAAAAAAGTCATAATTCTGTCCCTGAAGGGGACGGCGGGTCTCCTAGACGGTAATGCCGTCTCTCACGTTAGGGAGATGTCATACGGTGAAGGAGAAGTTCAGAGAAGTTGAGGGGTTTGGGGGCCGTGGCCTATACTAGGAACTGTCCCGGTGTTCACCTCAGTGCAGGAAAACCATTCTCAGGACAGCCGTCGTGGGGACAAGTCCCTCTCCGTCTTCCGAATGCAGAGGCGTAGAACCACAACAGAGACGCGGCCACCCCTCCACTGCTCGGTTGACCGGACGAAGTGCACGACCAGCCGTGACCACATGTAGACCGAAGCACACATAACAACCGCCGACCTCTCTTTGCCTACATGTCCGTACTTATTTATTTATTTATTCGTGTGAGTAGCACAATATAAATGACAGATGCATATTACAAAATTAAATAAAATAGATGAAATTACAATATTTACATAAAATTATACAGTTATTTACAAAACATGAGCCCAGAATTTGGCCTCGTTAACAGCACAGATACTGGCCTGTGCTAGATCAAGTTCTGTGCTTTTAACAGGGCATAGATGGCAATTAACAAGATGCCTTGTCGTGTGTACCACGCCGCATTCACATAGGGTCTGATCCCCCTTCAGGAGGACCCCTTTCTTCACATTGTCCTTGGATCTACCAACGCCTGCTCTTAGTCTGTTCAGTGCCTTCCATGTAGTCCAGGTTTCTTCATGACCATCGGGAAGCTTTTCCTCCAATTTGAAGCGTTCTGGGTGAAAAGTGATCTTCTGATTCCAGAGTGCAAGTCTGGTCTTCCTTGCATCTGCACTAGCGGGGGATGAGGAATGCACAAGAATGTTTCTGGAATTCAATCGAGTTGGTGGTAGTTTGTGTCCATGTAGTGGGTAGGCTGAGCTGGTAGAAGCCCTTAACCTCTCCACATTTACAGCTACTTCGCGTGTGATCTCAGGAGGGGCTATTCCTGCAAGGGAGTACAGTTAGTCTGTTGGTGTTGGTTTCAGACATCTATATATAAAATAAGAGTTTTGTCTGTACATTGCTCAGAATTTTAAAATAATGGTATTTCTGTATCGGTCATGTCCATAGTAACAAGAAAATGCACTTTTTACTTATCCGAAATGTCTGTCTGTCTGTCTGTCTGTCTGTCTGTCTGTCTGTCTGTCTGTCTGTCTGTCTGTCTGTCTGTCTGTCTGTCTGTCTGTCTGTCTGTCTGTCTGTCTGTCTGTCTGTCTGTCTGTCTGTACACGCATCACGAGAAAACGGTTGAAGAGAATTTAATGAAAATCGGTATGTGAAGTCGGGGAATGAGCCGCTACAATCTAGGCTATAAATAATTTTACTCACGCTGAGTGAAATGGTAGTTTAAGGGAAGCCCTTAAATTGAGTTCTCAACTATTTATGCTATTAGTGGTCGTATTTTAAAGAAAATGGGTATGCAAAGTTGGGGAATAAGTTGCTACAATCTAGGCTGTCAATAATTGTATTCACGCTGAGAAAAATGGTAGTTTAGGGGAAGGCCTAAAATTTAATTCTCAAATATTGTTGTTATTAGTAGTCCTATCTTGATGAAAATCGGTATGCAAAGTCAGGAAATAAGTCGCTATAGTCTAGGCTGTAAATTATTTTATTCACGCTGAGTAAAATGGTAGTTTAGGGGAAGGCCTAAAATGTAATTCTCAAATATTTCTTATTAGAGGTGTAACCGATGAATGCTGCATAACTAAGGTTATATAGTATTAAATTTCCTATTATTCATGTCTTATACATTGTTACCGTACTGGCTATGATCACAAAGATATTCATGAATTTGGATATTTGTTACGAAGTCCATATCAGCGCAGAGTAACGAGAAAATGGGTAAACAGTATTTAATGAAAAGCGGTATGTAAAGTCGAAGAATAAGAAACTACAGTTTACGGTATAAAATATTTTACAAATCACAGAGTCGAAAGAAAACTAAATGTGTAGGCCTGCAATATAGAAAGCTCATAACATTGATCAACAATAACATTACATTGACCATTGTTTGTCGTGATGTGCTTTGTGTCTTCTGTTGCCCCTCATCTCCGGTAGATAGGATTACTGCTGCGTACAGAGTATGTTTTATTTGATTTACGTCGCACCGACATAGATAGGTTTTATGGCGAAGATGGAATAGGAAGGGGCTAAGAGTGCCTTAGCCCTTAATTAAGGTACAGGCCCAGCATTTGACTGGTGTGAAGGTGGGAAATCATGGAATACCATCTTCAGCGCTGCCGACAATGCGGTTCGAATCCACTATCTCTCGGATGCAAGTTCACAGCTGCGCACCGCTAACCACACGGTCAACTCGCCGAGTCGTACAGAGTGTAACAGCCTGCCTGAATATTGATGGGAAGTAGCTGGGGAGTTAGATAACTTTCTTCTTTAGTATGCCATTCCCCTGGTTTATACATTTTCTGATACTACTGGTACGCAACACACTGGATCATCATAGCATTCGGCCTATTCAATCCCTACTCTGAGGCACTGATTGGAATGAACAGTGTGCTTATTTAGCGGAATAATGGCAGATGAGTGTTCATGGCAATCTGCGGCCTGGTCATCCCAGCTCTGGAACTTTGGACTATTAGATTGGCACCGCAATCTAACCGCAGCACTGTTCGTTAAAAGTGATAAAACGTGCGGCTTTCCATTTTATCGAGTATTTTATATGATAGCATTGCTTTTAATCGCTACATTCATACTTACGTTTTTGTAATGACCTATGTTGATTTCAGTTAGGAAAACCACAAAGTCAGTCTTTCTGAGAATCCCGTAGCGAAGCACGGGTACATCAGCTAGTCCTGTAATATGTCTGCATGTTTCATTCAGGTCGACATCGACCTTTTTGGCATGTGCAGATTTATACCAAACGGGACTAGCATACTCCCCTGCTGAGTAACAAAGTGCTAAGTTTGTTGTACTTACCGGAGTCGCGCTGCGCTGCATGTCCGTTGTAGCAATGCCCTCAAACCCAAACTTTTTTTATCACGCCTTATAGTAGGCTTGCAAGGTGTCCTGTATTAGCCTATACGGGATTTACTGTATTTGAAGGTCTGAAGTACTGTCCCGTTTTAACAGCATACGGGACGCCCTTTTTTCTCATGTTTAAACAACTCACTTCTGCCATGGTTTTACAGTATCTTTTAATGAAAAAATACTTGAGCTTGAAGAAAATAAACTTACCATTGTTGAAACTTATGATAGCAAAGCAAAGTCACCTCCGCACAGGCCATGAAGGCCCTTGCAGGAGTAGTGAAAGGTAAAGGCTTCCACCATTGCTAACTGCGGCACGTGATGGGGTAGAGTGGTTAGCTCTACGCCCAGCCGCCTTTGCCCCCAGGAATTAACCTGGTACTCAGTTTCGGTGTAGGCTGAGTGAACCTCAGGACCATATGCACCTCCGGAAGTGGAAATCTCGTTTCTTAAATTCTACGACTTCCTGATGGGGATTCGAACCCACGTCCTTCCGGGCGAACCGAATACGCCTTTACCGCCTCGGCCAGGCAGCCCCTTGAAACTTATGATACTATGTCAAAATTTAAGTGCAAGCTACTTTGTAGGAAAGACAATAATTTTTCGGTGGAAAGTTATCAATAGATCAACTCCTTCCAACCCTTTAGAATGAATTAAGTGAAATCTAACCCAAAGAGCTTTTACAATGCTGCAATAAATTATCTGTAAACAATTCATGAACTCAATGATGTTAATATTTTTTTTTAAAACTAAAGGCTTGACATTTGAAAGATGTTACATTTTTTCTGGTTTTGAAGAAATTATTAATTCTTTGAGATTTACTGAAAGTTGTCCGGCTTTTAATTTGGATAGCTTTTATAAAGAATTTTCTTCCCATAACATACAATTACGTGTTGCTGGAGCTAGATATACCTGCACTGATAGTGATCAGAGTTGTATTGTGAACTCAAAATGGGTGAATGCTTTCTCTGAAGTTAATTTAAATGTTGTTCCAAGCAGTAGCGGAGAAAATATTATATTTGTATTCATTTTAGCCGGCTGAAGCTAGAAATTATTTAAAAAAATCAATTTTTACATGTCCTGTTGTCTTATCGGTTAATTCTTTCCTTTATTTTCTTTAATTATTAAAACATTATTAGCGGAAATAAGCACAAGATACCGTTCGTCTCCCGTTAACCGTTTTGTATAGCGCCACGGCAAGTAGTGAAGACTTTGCATGTGCTCTGAGGAAGGGTAACCGGGGTATATATCTTTTTCCAAGGTAATGGACACTGTGATATGATTCACCCTCTTGCCGCGCGCATTCGTCAGTTTGGCAGTCTATTTAGTGTCTGTTAGTTTCTTAGTGTGTAGTCAAGTACTAAATCATATTTAATTGTATAATCACACCGTACTTTTTCTTAATGATAATAAATGTGTAATATTGTCCCTTTGGTGAAAGTTTTATTGAATAGGATTGAATCAAAATCTCAACAAAAAGAACTATTATTACCGCACTTAAGGGAAGTTAGGACTGAATTTATAAAACAAATTGTAATTATTGACAGAATTGAATGAAATTTGGTTTGTGGTCTCCTAATGGTGATATAAGGCCATATACCAATTTTCAGGAAAATAGCAACATAACTTTCTGAGAAATTAACACTTACAATTTATTTTTTTAAATCGATAAGCATAAAAAGTGCTCCAGCTGAATAGTTACTTCAAATATCACATTCAAAACTGGTGTACAGGCACTTCAAGGTATGGAAAGGATTTTAACAGAGAGAAAGTCTGCATATGTAGTCCATAAATGTGAAGAAAAATTCTGTTTTATGTGTTTATGTTTTCCTCAAATTATGCAAAAAAAAAAATACCCCTTTGAGGCCTACTATCTTTTAAAGTATCAACATCATAAAAAATTCCTTCTGTTAATATCAAGACAATACAGGTGTTAACAACCCACGAAATTCTCGTGGAATTTGAAACCAAATTGGTTCTGCTGGAACATTTTAAATACCTGAAAATGTAGATATGAATAAAAAACATTTTTGTAAGTAAAAGCTAATGGACGGGGACTCAACCGGACATTTAAATGTCACGCTAGTACTTTAAAAATGGTGGAATCCGAAAACTACCACCGCCAAATGATCCGCAGGAGTCCGGCGTACAATAATATGCACAAATTGAAAAATCGATAATTTTTACTTTTTCCACCAAAAACTCAGTCCCAGGCTCCCTTAAATCAACTTTTACTTCTCCGTCAAAATTCGCTCAGAGAACTTAACATTTTCTAGCTTTTCTTTTCTTTTTCAGTTTTGATTTATATAACCCCCTCCCCGTCTGCTATGTCCCACAACCACAACTGTTTTTTGTCTGTATATTTGTTTGCCCCCACACTTTTAGTTCACAATCGCCCCTGCTGGTTCAAAATATATGAATATATCTCGGCGAATGGGTCCACCCCAGTAGTAGAGACGGAACCTCCATCTTAGACAGACGTGCCAAACTCAACGCAGCATACTAACTAGTGTTGTTGTTGTTGTTGGGTAATTATGTTTTAACCTTACTTTATTATAACCTGTAATGTTAAGTTAGTAGTAAGCTCAACCTATGCTATTGTAAGCTATAGTGTTATCTACTGGAAATACTTCAGTTGTGTATGAAATTGTATATGATGATGCTGAATCTAGAATGTTAAGCTAATAGTATTTCTTGTAATATTTTCTTTCCATGGAATTGCTTGTTGAACCTACTCTTGTTGTTTGTTTGTTGTTGCTGGGTAATTATGTTAACTTTACTTTAATATTACACTACTGTAAGTGACCATTGCCATTGTGATGTATCTGTTAATAACAATAAATATCGCAAAACCGTTACAACAAGAAGGTGCATTAAAACTGTTGTCAGACCTCAGTTCTTATATGCTGCCAATTCCTTACTAATGATCAGGAAAGACACCATCGAAGAGCTGGATAAAGTTGAAAAACTATCCTCCGGAAAATTCATTGGTCAAGACTGCTCCCAGATGAAACCTACCGAGTAAAAGCGAACTCTGAACTGTACCACCAGTTGGAAACGGTAACACCTGCGACTGAAGTTTAATGGACACCTTCTGGTGGTGGTGGTGGTGATTACTGTTTTAAGAGGAAGTACAACTAGCCAACCATCCTCCAACTAACACTAATCAGATATAACAAAAAAATGGAAGCGATCCGACACTTCGAAAAAATTAAGGTAACGGCCAAACAAAAAGACAAGGGCCACGAAGGGCGTAAAAATGAAAGACTCTCTAGGCCTAATAGCGTCGGGGTCGGAAGAGAACAAGAGTCAACCAAGGGAGGTCGGATAGGATAGATGAAAGTGAGGAGCCTGGCACAAGTAAGTGGAAAGCAATATCAGGACTCATAATCTCAAGTTGAGAGCCATTGGGACCCCTTTTAGTCGCCTCTTACGACAGACAGGGGATACCAAAACAAAAGTAATGGAGTGCAGTGGAACGAAGTCAGATGATGCAGGAAATATTAAATTAGGAAATGAAATCTTAAAGTAATTAGATGAATATTGTTACTTGGGTAGTAAAATAACTAATGGTGACAGAAGTAAGGAGGACATAAAATGTAGACTAGCACAAGCAAGGAAGAGCTTTCTTAAGAAAAGAAATTTGCTCACTTCGTACATTGATACATTATTTTGTTTTTCAATTGATTTTACGTCGCACCGACACTGATAGGTATTATGGCGACAATGGAAAGTCGGAAGGAAGCGGCCGAGAGATACATTCCCAGCATTTGCCTAGTATAAAATGGGAACTACGGAAAACCATGTTCAGGGCTGCCAACGGTGGGGATCGAACCCAAGCTCACAGCTGCGCGCCACTAACTGCACGGCCAACTCTCGTGGCGATATAGGGATTAGAAAGGTGTGTTTGAAGACTTTCGTCCGGAGCGTGACGTTGTATGGAAGTGAACTAGCTCAGAAATAAAGAGAATAGAAGCTTTTGAAATGTGGCGTTACAGAAGAATGCTCAAGGTGAGATGGTTAGATCGAATCATGAACGAAGATATACTGAATCAAACTGGTGAGAGAAGATCGATTTGGCGAAAGTTGACGAGAAGAAGAGATAGAATGGTGGACACCCAGGACTTGTTCACTTGATTTTTGAGAGATATGTAAAGCAAAGATAAAGGCTTCCACTATCCGTAACCTCGACACTTGATATGGTAGAGTGGTTAGCTCTACGCCCGGCCGCCTTTGCCCCCAGAAATTAACCTGGTACTCATTTTTGGTGTAGGCTGACTGAACCTCAGGGTCATATGCACCTCCCATTTCTTAAATTTTACGACTTCCTGGCGGAGATTCGAACCTAGGTCCTTCTGGGCGAACAGAGCACGCCTTTACCGCCTCGGCCAGGCAGCCTCTTGAGAGATATATAGGTGGTAAATAAAAGTTACGAGTAGACCAAGATATGAATATGAATTAGAGCAGATGTAGGATGTAGTAGTTACATAGAAATGAAAAGATTAGCACAGAATAGGGTGGCATGGAGGGCTGTATCAAACCACTCTGGACGGATGACTGGAACAACATCTATATAGAATGCGAGTCCTACATCAACTGCTGCGGGTGACATCTCGCGGTCAGAGGAAGACAACATGCGTCTCGTTCACTATACAGCCGTCAGATGGCAGTGATGATATCACCAATTCCGTTCACAAGCATTGCGGTTTGCGGTAGGTCGATCGTGCTGAAGTCACGTGAGCGAGGCAGCAAAGTAACGGCTGGTTTGGCAGCCGGTAGTGTCAAGTCAGTATCTGTTGGATGTTCGTGGAGTGTTAAGTTCGGTCACTGTGTGTTGAACGTTCCGATCCGCAGAGTACGTGCTGCGCGGAGCATTAGGGTAAGTGACAATGATTTATTTTCAGTATCATCATTCTGTGCGTGTTGTTAATATTTAGCAATAAAATACGCATTTTGAATGTGTTCTGAGGAAATTCTGATGGTCAGGAGACGGTCAAGACGAAGAGGATACTTAAGAAATACTAACGCACATGTTAAAAAGTTCCATTACCGGTATGCAGCCCTTTCAAGTTCTTTTTTTATTATTATACATTTCGTTAATTCCAACGAGCCAAAGGCTCATAAACAGGAATTGTATGACACAATTTGTCTACAGTTAATATAATACATATACATAAGCTGCGAATAAGTTAATTATGTTATTATAATCTTTAATCTTAAAAAATCTAATATTTATTTTACATAACAGGCATACAAACTCTTCTCACAAAATCAGTCTACTTTCTTAGGTACTGATTCCACAGCACTTTCTTTAATTTAGTTTTGAAAGCTGAAATGTTAGAAATTGATTTTAAACCTCTTGGAAGATGATTATATAATTGAATGGCAGAGAACTTAAAACTGCAGTTGCCACACTTATATGAGTGTATTTGAAAGAAAGTTATGTCACCTGCTTGTCTTGTTTCATAATTATGAATGTCTGAATATCGGGTACAGGACACTGTGTATTAATATTGACGATCTAAACGCAGTGCACATGGATCTTTCTTTCTTTCTTCTTTTCTTTCTTAATGCGTTTACCCTCTAGGGTTGGTTTTTCCCTCGGACTCAGCGAGGGATACCGCCTCAAGAGCAGTGTCCTGGAGCGTGAGACTTTGGGTCGAAGGGTGATACAACTGAGGAGGAAGACCAGTACCTCGCCCAGGCGGCCTCACCTGCTATGCTGAACAGGGGCCTTGTGGGTGGGGGCGGTAGAATAACACCCACGGTATCCCCTGCCCGTCGTAACAGGCGACTAAAAGGGGCCCAAGGGCTCTTAACTTGGGAGCGTAGGTTGGCGAACACTGGGCTCTCAGCTGAGTCCTGGCATTACTTCCACTTACTTGTGCCAGGCTCCTCACCCTCATCTATCCTATCCGACCTCCCTTGGTCAACTCTTGTTCTTTACCGATCCCAACATTATTAGAGTACTCGAGGCCTGGGGAGTATTTCATTTTCCCGCCCTTCGTGACCCTTGTCTCCTTGTCTTTCTTTGGCCGATAGCTTCCTTTTTCGATGTGTCGGATCCCTTGCATTGTTTCTCTCTGATTAGTGTTATATAGAGGACGGTTGCCTAGTTGTACTTCCTCTTAAAACAATAATCACCACCACCGGAAGAGGGAAAGAAGTGGCCGTGGCCTTAAGTTAGGTACCATCCCGGCATTTACCTGGAGGAGAAGTGGGGAACCACTTCCAGGATGGCTGAGGTGGGAATCGAACCCTCCTCTACTCAGTTGACCTCCCGAGGAGGCTGAGTGGACGCCGTTCCTCGAACCACTGTTCAAATTTCGTGGCAGAGCCGTGAATCGAACCCAGGCTTCCGGGGGTGACAGCTAATCACGCTAACCACTACACCGCTGAGGCGGACAAGGCATAATTTTACTAATTCAAATACTAATTTTCGAGTTCATTCAAGAAGGTATGCATTTTTTCAGCCGTACGTTTTTTAACATAATTCTCAACTACTTGGACTTGATCATTTATTAAAGTTTGAATGAAACCTAGGTCCAGTGATGGAAGAATACCTACAAGTAATTGGGCTCTATTATAGCTTACACTTTTACAATCACAAATTTATTTTTCTACAGTAATAAGTAAAATCGTCCGCCTCTGTGGTGTAGTGGTTAGCGTGATTAGCTGCCACCCCCGGAGGCCCGGGTTCGATTCCCGGCTCTGCCACGAAATTTAAAAAGTGGTTCGAGGAACGGGGTCCACTCAGCCTCCTCAGGAGGTCAACTGAGTAGAGGTGGGTTCGATTCCCACCTCAGCCATCCTGGAAGTGGTTTTCCGTGGTTTCCCACTTCTCCTCCAGGCGAATGCCGGGATGGTACCTAACTTACGGCCACGGCCGCTTCTTTCCCTCTTCCTTGCCTATCCTTTCCAATCTTTCCATCCCTCCACAAGGGCCCTGTTCAGCATAGCAGGTGAGGCCGCCTGGTCGAGGTACTGGTCATTCTCCCCAGTTGTATCCCCGACCAAGAGTCTGAAGCTCCAGGACACTGCCCTTGAGGCGGTCGAGGTGGGATCCCTCGCTGTGTCCGCGGGAAAAGCCGACCCTGGAGGGTAAACAGATGATGATGATGATGAATAAGTAAAATCACAATAACTTCGTAGGACACTAGTCACTGACCATTTTGGCTTCGGCCTCTAACAATATCAAAGTTTAGAAGGAAAATGTGTAATTGAATTTTTGTGTGTATTTCTCAGAATATAGACATTAAGTCGCTATTATTGCTGGATGAGTCTATAGCAGGGCCTCTCAGGGTGCATGCGCGTGGTGCATGCACTGTGCACGGTGCAAAAGACGACTTGGCTTGGTTGACCAGAGTGCAGACCCCCCACTCCTCGATTTGGAGCAATAGCGCTAACTCTCTCTTTCCTCACGCCTCTCTCGCTCGCTCCGCCTGTCTCCCTCTCCCCCACTTGCGCCGTAGCGCTCCAAATCCGGGCTGAGTTGAGCCGAGTATAGCCGAGTAGAGCCGAGCATAGCCGAGTAGCCCAGAGACGAAGCGTTGATCCGAGCCATACCGAGCGGCACCGATGCACAGTGCACGGAGCTCTTGCGCCTCGCTCTGCACGCGTGAGATTTTGGGCGTTTGAGAGGCCCTGGTCTATAGGATTGATTGAGAATTTCAAAATGTTTCTCTCTCGTTTTTTTTTTTTTTTACAAGTTACTTTACGTCGCACCGACACAGATAGGTCTTATGGCGACGATGGGACAGGAAAGGGCTAGGAGTGGGAAGGTAGCGGCCGTGGCCTTAATTGAACCCACTAACTCCCGGATGCAAGCACACTGCTGCGCGCCCTAATTCTGGCTCAGTCCGTCCGGTGGTATTTGAAGGTGCTCAGATACGTCAGCTTCCTAGGGACTAAATTCCGGCACACTGGCGTCTCCGAATTCAATAACATTATTATTATTATTATTATCCTGGCTTCGATCATCTTTTCCAGCTCTCGTTTAACTGTGCCTCTTTTTACGAAATATATCTAGCGTATTCTGCGCATTCTCATATGTACCTATACTTGATTTTCATTGAATTATTATTTGTTGTTATGTATTTTCTTTAATTTTACATCGTTATCATACTGTTGTAAAGAAGCATTCCAAATTGTAATGTACACACTCAGGAAACTAGAACTTAAAGAGAGGAAGATCTTGAGGAGGGCGTTTTAAATTGTAAATTATTAATATATCCCGGGACTGGGTGTTTGTGTCATCCTTAACCTTCCTCTACACTTCCGCAATTACACTTACACGCAGGTTTCTATCATATTGTGAAAGTAGTGACAAAAGATCTGCAGAGGTCGACGCCGCGAAAAACTATCAAATAAAATTAGAGAGAGAGGAGGAGGAGGAGGATGGCACCTACAGGATCAGGCACAACAACGAGCTCTACGAACATCTGGAAGGCATAGTCACGTGTATGAGGAAAAGGCGGCTGACCTTCTACGGGCACATGACCGCCTGCAGGCTCACCAACAGAATCTTCACAGTGACAGATAGGGGAAAGACTTCCAAGAACAAGTGGATCAGCTCAGTAAAATCAGAACTACAGGAACCGCAGATCCCATTAGCTAACACAGAGAGCCGATCTCAGTAACGACAGGCCATCCTACAGGGAGTCTTCCCACTGTCCTCTAAGAGTTAAGACGAGCCCTGTGGTCTCTACTAGGCCAAAACGAACCAAACAATAATAATAAGAATCATCTTTCTTTCTTTCTTAATCTGTTTACCCTCCAGGGTTCGATTTTCCCTCGGACTCACCGAGCGATCCCACCTCTACCAACCGAGGGCAGTGTCCTGGAGCGTGAGACATTGTATCGGGGATACAACTGGGGAGGAGGACCAGTACATCTCCCAGGCTGTCTCAGCTGCTATGCTGAACAGGGGTCTTGTTGGGGAGGAGGGGGAGATTAGAAGGAATTGACAAGGAAGAGGAAAGGAAGCGACCATAGCCTTAAGTTAGGTACCATCACGGCATTTGCCTGGAGGAGAAGTGGGAAACCACGGAAAACCACTTCGAGGTTGGCTGAGGTGGGAATTGAAACCCCGTCTACTCACTTGACCTCCCGAGGCTGAGTGGACCCAGTTTCTACTCTCGTACCACTTTTCAATGTTCTTGGAGAGCCGGAAATCGAAGCCGGACCTCGGTGATGGTAGCTAATCACGCTAACCACTACACCACAGAGGCGGACATAATAATAATATTAATAATAATAATAATAATAATAATAATAACATACATCATCATTATAGACCGTTATCCCTTTCAGCGTTCAGCAAGCATCTGTAAATTTACTAAATGTCGCCACAATCCTCTATTTGCAACTAGTGCTGTGGCCTCATTTAGCTCTATACCTCTTATCACTAAATCGTTAGAAACTGAGTCTAACCATCGACGTGAGCCCCATTAATATTGATAGCTCCCCATCGAATTCCATTTCGTTCGCCAAGTTGTTTCCAAGGAGTCCCTCGCCTGTCAAATGGGAGTGGGAGTCCGTTAATCCCATAGGTCCGAGGCTTGCTTAAAACGTTCTGAGCTCGGTAAATTCATGAAGCAGGATGCTACCCTACTTACACATAGTCCAAGTAAGGATCTCTCCTCTAACGGGTTATGGACCACCGGTGAATTGTATAGTCCTAGCCGCCTGAGCACAAGGAGGGCCATGACTCAGAATATGTCCGAGATAGCCACTCCCATTCCATAGCAACTTGTACCCCGACTCCCAGAACCACTTACTAGGCCACTCAGCCGTTGCTCATGATTCACGAACTAGGACGTGACTACAGTAACCCACACCAATAATAATAATAATAATAATAATAATAATAATAATAATAATAATACCGAGCAAGTCTACAGACGACATAAAAAACGTAAACTCTTTGCAATTCTGGTTGCATATCACACATTCGTGGATAAAACTGAAACGACCACAGGAAAATAGTGGACAGAAGAACGGGAAAAACACGACAGTGAATTCATGAAGAAATTTTTGAAGAAGAAGAAGAAGAAGAAGAAGACCAAGCGAGTGGCAGTGCGCGGTTTGAGTCACGTAGCTGTCAGCTTGCATTCGGGAGATATTAGGTTCGAACCCCACTGTCGGCAGCTCTGAAGACGTTTATCCCTGGTTTCCCATTTTCATGCCAGGTGGTGTGATGTAAAGCTAAGTATAGGATAATAATACGGTCGGAAGAGAAGAAGAGGTGACCGAGGGAGGTTAGATGGGAAAGCTGAAAGTTAGGAGACTGGCACAATTAAGTGGAGGCAATGGTGGGCTCAGCTTGTGGCACTGTTCTCCTGGCCTCTTACGACAGGGAGGGAATACCGTGGATGTATTCTACTGGTAGTATTTGTATTCTATTAGCGTGGTTAGCGTGTAGCCTTTGGTCACAGGGGTCCCGGGTTCGATTCCCCACAGGGTCGGGACTTTTAACAATCATAGGTTAATTCCGCTGGCACGGAGACTATGTGTCGTCTTCATCATCATCATCATCATCACCACGATGTGCAGGTCGCCTACGGGTGTCAAATCAAAAGACCTGCACCTGGCGAGCCGAACTCAGTCATACGCCATTTCGTTTCACTAGGTTGATGACACAGCAATAGAAAACGTATGTTTTTGTTACTTCGTGGAAATGGCTTGAAACGTCGTGGTTCACACTCCAGAAGAAATCTAATCAAGAGTGAAACTAGAATACGGTTAATTAGCAGTTACTTAAGAAATTTGGCTTGCAGACCATTTTTTATTTGTATGTCTGTTTTCAAGTCTGCTCTTAGCGATTGCATGAAGAATGGGTACATCCGTGTTATCGCTAGGCAAAATACCTGTTCCTTTTTAATTATTATGTAAGTATTAAATACCGATTTGGTAAGGCAAGTCAGCTGTTTTACTTTCGCTTCACATCTGTCATGTCTTTTTCTACTAATATCGCACTGCGGACTTTTTAAATTAGAAATCATAACAACTTTAGAAACTTTATAACTCTTGGGACTGAGCGAGTTGGCCGTGCGGTTAGGGAAGGGGAGCTGTGAGCTTGCATCCGGGAAATAGTCGTTTCGAACCTCACTGTTGGCAGCCCTGAAGATGGTTTTTCGTGGTTTCCCATTTTCACGCCAGGCAAATATTGGGGCTGTACCTTAATTAAAGCCACGGTCACTTCCTTCCCACTCCTAGGCCTTTCCTATCCCATCGTCGCCATAAGACCTATCTGTCAATGTCGGTGCGACGTGAAGCAAATTCTGAAAAGCATAACTCTTCTCTCAGTCGAAAATCATACTTACATGCATTATCATTACACACCGTTATGCTTTTCAGCGTTTAGTCTGCAAGCCTCTGTGAATTTACTAAACGTCGCCACAATCCTCTGGTTATGTAGCGCATACCTATCTATGAAATGTCACTGTAATATTTGTCCCAAATGGAACATAATAATTCCTTTTACATAAATGAAGTGAAAAATCTGCCGTAAATTAATAAATGCCGTCGTTACTAGAAAAATATCTAGAGAAATATGTATACGTACTTACGGGCTGTAGACAGGACTCCCTTATGTTGTATTCCGCTGCTCGTGCCGTCTTTTGTTTTCTTGCTCCCTATCGAATTCCATTTCGTTCGCCAAGTTGTTTCCAAGGTGTCCTCGCCTGTCAAATGGGAGTGGGGCTCCGTTACTCCCATAGGTCCGAGGCTTGCTTAAAATGTTCTGAGTTCGGTAAATTCATGAAGCAGGATGCTACCCTACTTGCACATAGGCCAAGTAAGTATCTCTTCTGTAACGGGTTATGGACCACCGGTGAATTGTATAGTCCTAGCCGCCTGAGCACAAGGAGGGCCACGACTCAGAATATGTCCGAGATGCCCACTCCCATTCCACAGTAATTGGTATCTCGACTCTCAGGACCACTTACTAGGCCACTCAACCGTTGCCCATGGTTCACGAACTAGGACGTGACTACTGTAAACTACACCATGAACCACGTCGAAACCCATTTTAGAATATTTTTTAAAGTGCATGAAAAAATAATTAAACCTGATAAAGAAATGATGCTGTTATTTGAGCCATCAGTCTGTAGACTGGTTTGATGCAGCCCTCTCTGTCACCCTATCCTGTGCTAATATTTTCATTTCTACACAACTACTGCATCCTACATCTATTCTAATATGTTTGCCGTGTTCACACCTTGGTCTGCCTTTATCGTTCTTACCGCCTACACATCCCTCAAAAACCAACAAAAAGAGTCCTAGGTGTCTTAAGATGTGTCCTATCATTTTGTTTCTTCTTCACGACATATTTCACCAAATTGTTCTCCTCCCGTCAATTCGATTCAGTATCTCTTCATTTCTGATTTGATCTCGTGTACATCAATCAATCACTACTGATCTGCATTTAGGGCAGTCGCCCAGGTGGCAGATTCCCTCTCTGTTGTTTTCCTAGCAAATAAATTTGAAATTTATGGAATATCTCCCGTGGTAAGTTGTTCCAATCCATAACTCCCCTTCCTAAAAACGAATATTTGCCCCAATTTGTCCTCTTGAATTCCAACTTTATCTTCATATTTTGATCTTTTCTACTTTTGAAGATACCACTCAAATGTATCCACTGACAGCTCGGAACATACCACTTAATCGAGCAGCTCGTCTCCTTTCTCCCAAGTCTTCCCAGCCCAAACTTTGCAACATTTTTGTAACATTACCCTTTTGTCCGAAAGCACCCAGAACGAATTGAGCTGCTTTTCTTTGGATTTTTTTTTTTTTTCCATTTCTTGAATCAAGTAATCCTGGTGACGGTCCCATTACACTGGAACCATACTCTAGTTGGGGTCTTACCAGAGATCTATATGCCCTATCGTTTACATCTTACTACAACCCCTAAATACCCTCATAACAATGTGTAGAGATCTGTACCCTTTATTTACAATTCCATTTATGTGATTACCCCAATGATTATCTTTCCTTATATAAACACCTATATACTTACAATGATAGGGGCTGCCTAGCCAAGGCGGTAAAGGCGTGCTCGGTTCGCCCGGAAGGACGTGGGTTCGAATGCCCGTCAGGAAGTGAGGGGCAAAGGCGGCCGGCCGGACGTAGAGCTAACCACTCTACCCCATTAAGTGCCGAGGTTAAGGATAGTGGAAGCCTTTACCTTCCGCCGCTCCGAGGGCCTTCATGGCCTGTACGGAGATGACTTTGACTTTATTTTCACCCCATCAACGCAGTAATTAAAACTGAGAGTACTTTTCCTATTTGTGAAACTCACAGCCTGACTTTTAACCCCGTTTATCATCATACCATTGCCTGCTCCCCATCTCACAACATTATCGAGGTCATGTTGCAGTTGCTCACAATCTTGTAACTTATTTATTACTCTGTACACAACATCACCATCTGCAAAAAGCTTTATCTCTAATTCCACTTCTTTACTCATATCATTTATGACAATGAAAATCCACAGCCTGTTTCCAGTCATTCGAATGGGTCAGGAATGGAATGAATGAAGCCCCTAATTAGCGGCGAGGATAGGAATTGTGCCGGCTGCCGGAGCCTGTCGCACTCCCCTGGGGCAATGATTAATATACGTCAGATGAAATTAAATGATATTGGAGAGTGTTGCTGGAATGAAAGATGACAGGGAAAACCGGAGTACCCGGAGGAAAATCTGTCCCACCCGCTTTGTCAAGCACAAATCTCACATGGAGTGCTCGGGATTTCAGCCACTGAACCCAGCGGTGAGAGGCTGCCGCCTGAGCCACGGAGGCTCTATGTTATTCTGTACAGAGTAATAAATAAGTTACAAGACTGTGAACAACTCAAAAATGACCTCGATAATGTTGTGAGATGGGGAGCAATGGTATGTTGATAAACGGGGTTAAAAGTCAGGTTGTGAGTTTCACAATTAGTAAAAGTCCTCTCAGTTTTAAATACTGCATCGATGGGGTGAAAGCTCCTTATGGGGATCATTGTAAGTACCTAGCTGTTAATATAAGAAAAGACCTTCATTGGGGTAATCACATAAATATAATTGTAAACAAAGGGTACAGATCTCTGCACATGGTTATGAGGGTATTTAGGAGTTGTAGTAGGGATGTAAAGGAGAACGCACATAAGTCTTTTTTTTTTTTGCTAGTTGTTTTACGTCGCACCGGCACAGATAGGTCTTACGGCGACGATGGGACAAGAAAGGGCTAGGAGTGGGAAGGAAGCGGCCGTGGCCTTAATTAAGGTACAGCCCCAGCATTTGCCTGGTGTGAAAATGGGAAACCACGGAAAACCATTTTCAGGGCTGCTGACAGTGGGGTTCGAACCTACTATCTCCCGAATACTGGATACTGGCCGCACTTAAGCGACTGCAGCTATCGAGCTCGCTGCATATAAGTCTCTACTAAGACCCCAACTAGAGTATGGTTCCAGTGTATGGGACCCTCACCAGGATTACCTGATTCAAGAACTAGTAAAATTCAAAGAAAAGCAGCTCGATTTGTTCTGGGTAATTTCCGACAAAAGAGTAGCGTTACAAAAATGCTGCAAAGTTTGGGCTGGGAAGACCTGGGAGAAAGGAGACGAGCTGCTCGACTAAGTGGTATGTAAAAACTAAGAAACAATGTTAGGTTTTGGTCCACCCAATCAACACACATCACTATACAAGTGCAAAACTACTTAATTCAAATATCTGGGACATGTTTCCTCTCCATTTGAGACTTCATCAGCCATAAGATCATGTGGTGGATTACAATACGTGCTGTAATTTGTAATGTACATCCTTTAGCAGTTAAATTAATAAAATACTGTATAAAATTACAGTAGGGTAGTTAAGAACCCGTAGAGGAGAAAACAACATTGAAAATGACATTAGCGAGTGGACGGAAGCTGACTGTCATCAATTACAAACAGACCAAGAAATTGTAGCTTTGGTGGAGAAAGAATCTGGAGTTGATGAGGAACAGAGTGACGACGAAGAAGACCACAATGAACAACTAGTGTCACATTCAGATGGCGGGGCCGCCTTAGAACTTGCCGTACGCTACGTCGAGCAACACTCCGCTGCTACGCCCACTGATGTGATGTTTATGGGACGCTGGTTTAACACTGCATCTTCGAGTAGGTTCCAATCACTATGGCAAGAGAAACTAACAAACTTTGTAAAGATAAACGACCAGTGATTGATGGTTTATGTTTAAGTATGTTTAAATTAAGTTATTCTAGTAAAATATGACTAATAAAAAGCAAGTAAATCTTTATTTTATATGTTCTTTCATTTCAATAAAGAGAATTTTTTTAAAATTGAATATTTCAGTTCGGATTAACCGGAGTTTCGAATTAACGGGGTTCGGATTAACAGGACTCTAGTGTATAAGAAAACATAAAGGTTCAATAATACTGCCTTGAGTTCCCTCTTAATTATTACAAGGGTTAGATAAACTTCACTTACTCTAATTCCCTGAGATCTATTTTCAGTTAGTCTTTTGCCCAGTCCAATTGCACTCATTTTTTGCCAGTAGCCTCCCACGATCCACCGTGTCAAATGCCTTAGACACGCCAATCGCGATACAATCCATATGACCTGAATCCAATACCTCTGGTATATCTTGCTGGAATCCTAGAAGTTGAGCTCACTGACATTATATCCTTCAGAGACATTATATATTTCAGATATTTGCGAATGATAGCGAGCTGACCGTAATTAAAAGGAGGAAATGTTTGAAGTAAAACTGCTTCTGGCAAGGAGACTTGGTTGACATGCCTCAAAGCTCACAGCTTTGTTAAGAGCTGATCAGCCGGCCGGCGCGGCATGTCGCTAACGTAAGACTTGTATAACAATGAGGTTGTTACGTAATATTCTCAGAGAGAGAGAGAAGTCCCAATATTGTGTCACGTTGGGAAAGGCGACAAAGTTCAACGGCTGCTCCGTAGAAAGTCATTTTTAGCGTTTGCTCCTTCGTGACGTCGTGACCTGCTTCAGACTCATTGAGCGAATGGTTAGTATCCAGAAAGGTGTACACACCGTGAAATACATTTTAAAAAAACTGTCTTCGCTCGCCGCTAACATCGAGAGAGCAATTTACTTAGCAGGCCCAAGACGAATACCGCTGTATCACGGCAAGCTCGGTACAGTACCTAACAAAAGTTTAAGACCACCAGCGAAAATCAGTTAATGAACTCCTGGTGCTACACTTACTATACGACCGGGCTGAGTGGCTCAGTCCGATGGTGTTTGAAGGTGTTCAAATACATCAGTATCGTGTTGCTAGATTTACTGGCACGTAAAAGAACTCCTGCAGGACGAAATTCCGACTCATCGGCGTCTCCGGAAACCGTAAAAGTGGGACGTAACTCAAATAACACTATTATTATTATTATTATTATTATTATTATTATTATTATTATTATTATTATTATTATTGAGCCTCCGTGGCTCAGGCGGCAGCGCGCTGGACTCACACCGCTGGGTTCCGCAGTTCAAATTCCGGGCATTCCATCTGAGATTTGTGCTGGACAAAACGGAGGCGCGATAGGTTTTCTCCGGGTACTCCGGGTATTCCGGTTTTCCATGTCATCTTTCATTCCAGCAACACTCTCCATTCTCAACATTCTCATTTTATTTCATCTGTCAGTCATTAATCATTGCCCCAGAGGAGTGCGACAGGCTTCGGCAGCCGGCATAATTCCTAATCTCGCCGCTAGATGGGGTCTTCATTCATTCCGTTCCTGACCCGGTCGAATAACTGGACACAGGCCGAGGATTTTCATTTTTCAGTATTTTATTATTATTATTATTATTATTATTATTATTATTATTATTATTATTATTATTATTATTATCGAAACTATCTTTACATCGGTCTGTCTTTAGACCAACTTTGCTTCACGCTAGCGAAAGCTGGGTGGACTCAGGATATCGTATTCATAAGTTAGAATAACGGACATGAAAGAAGCGAGAATGATTGCTGGTACAAACAGACGGGAACAATGGCAGGAGGGTACTCGGAATGAGGAGACAAAGGCTAAGTTAGGAATGAACTCGATGGATGAAGACGTACGTATAAACCGACTTCGGTGGTGGGGTCATGAAAGGCAAATGTAGGAGAATAGGTTACCTCTGCTAAGGAGGGTAAGAGAAGTAGAGGGAGACCAAGATGACGATGGTTAGATTCAGCTTCCAGCGACGTAAAGATAAGAGGTATAGACATGAATGAGGCCACAGCACTAGTTGCAAATGGAGGATTGTGGCGACATTTAGTAAATTAAATTCACATAGGCTTGCAGACTGAACGCTGAAAAGCATAACGGTCTATAATGATGATGTATGTATGTTATTATCATTTAGTGTACGAATCGGTGTGCAAAATATTTTGTGTTTTATTCGTCATGGTACACACATTACGAAAAACAGCCGGTTATAATATTTTTAACATTCTTGGGAAGATAAAAGTATCCACTTTTGGGTGTAAAAGCCACCCTGTTCACTAAACTACACAAGGCATACCGGGTCTTTCATATAAACTAAGACCATTCCAGCGGCTTTTCTTCTCTTCGATACGTAAGCTGCTTTATTTGAGGCGCGCATAGTTCTTGGCCTTGCACGTGTTCGACCTGGCAAGCATCAGTCGCCAGTCTGAATCTCAGCTGTTAACATTGCAACACCATATTTTCGTATGTAAAAGTTATTTTAAGTACGAGTCGGCTAGACGTGTTCCGCGATGCACTTATTCAAATGACCTCGATAATGTGAGATGGACAGCAGGCAATGGTATGCTGATATACAGGGTTAAAAGTCAGGTTGTGACTTTCACAAACAGGAAAAGCCTCTCAGTTTTAATTACTGCGTTGATTGGGTGAAAGTTCCTTTGGGGGATCACTGTAAGTACCTAGGTGTTAATATAAGGAAAGATCTTCATTGGGGTAATCACATAAATGGGGTTGTAAATAAGGGGTACAGATCTCTGCACATGGTTATGAGGGTATTTGGGGTTGTAGTAAGGATGTAAAGGAGAGGGCATATAAGTCTCCGGTAAGACCCCAGTTAGAGTATGGCTCCAGTGTATGTGACCCTCACCAGGATTACTTTATTCAAGAACTGGAAAAAATCCCAAGAAAAGCAGCTCGATTTTTCTGGAGGATTTTTGACTAAAGAGGAGCGTTACAAAAATATTGCAAAGTTTGCTAATTGTTTTATGTCGCACCGACATAGATAGGTCTTATGGTGACGATAGGACAGGAAAGGCCTAGGAATGGGAAGGGAGCGGCCGTGGCCTTAATTAAGGTACAGCCTCAGCATTTGCCTGGTGTGAAAATGGGAAACCACGGAAAACCATATTCAGTGCTGCCGACAGTGGGGTTCGAATCCGCGATCTCCCGGATGCGAGCTCATAGCTGCGCGCCTCTAACCGCACGACCAACTCGCCCGGTATTGCAGAGTTTGGGCTGACAAGACTTGGGAGAAAGGAGACGAGCTGCTCGACTAAGTGGTATGTTCCGAGCTGTCAGTGGATGGCGTGCAATGACATTAGTAGACGAATAAGTTAGAGTGGTGTCTTTAAAAGTAGGAAAGATCACAATATGAAGATAAAGTTGGAATTCAAGAGGAAAAAGTGGGTCAAATATTCGTTTATAGGAAGGGAAGTTAGGGATTGGAATAACTTACCAAGGGAGATGTTCAATAAATTTCCAATTTCTTTGAAATCATTCAAAGAAAGGCTACGAAAACAACAAATAGGGAATCTACCACCTGGGTGACTGCTTTAAATATAGATCTGAAGTGATTGATTAATTCAGCAATTTCCTGCTGAAGTGCCACTTTCACGAGCACGGATTCTCGTAACTTAATTGTAAATAAATTTGAAACTATTGGCTCAGTGCTCTATAAAAATACATGCGCGCACACGAACACTTTGATTAGAGGAAAAGCTACATGACATTGGTGTAAATCTTGAACGGTCACCGAATAAATCACTCACAAAATTAGCCCGGATTTTTATGCAGTAACAGGTTAGATTGCAAAACTAATTTCGTTAGTAGGTAGTGTCGGCCACCCGCTCTTCAACAATGTACCAAGGGTAAGATAAATTATAGGGGTTCTGATGAGCCCCATAGCACAGTCGTTGTGAAGGTAGACCATACTTGCTACTCGCTTCAGTGAGTTTTCTTTCTAACCTATTAATGCATAAAAATCCGGGCTCTATTCATTATAAATAGGTCCAATTGCTCCATGCGTTGTCCTGGTACTTTTTTAAAAAGTTTATTTTAGAATTTCCATTACATGTTAGTGCATCAAGTGAAATTTTGTGGATTTTTTTTATTGTGACATTGATTGATATATTTAAAGAACTTTTTGTACTTTTAGAATTATTGTTGTGTGTTTAATTTAAGGTTTTATGTTTTTCTCTTCTTCTTTTTCTTCTCAATCTGCTGACCCTCCAGGGTCGGTTTTTCCCTCGGACTCAGCGAGGAATCCCACCTCTACCGCCTCAAGGGCAGTGTCCTGAAGTGCGAGAGATTGAGTCGGGGGATACAATTGGGGAGAATGACCAGTACCTCGCCCAGGAGGCCTCACCTGCTATACTGAACAGGGGCCTTGTAGGGGGATGGGAAGATTATAAGGGATAGACAAGGCTTTTAGTTAGGTACAACGGAAAACACTTCCAGGATGGCTGAGGTGGGAATCGAACCGACCTCTACTGATTTCATCTCCCGAGGCTGAGTGGACCCAGTTCCAGCCCTCGTACCACTTTGCAAATTTCGTGGCAGCTAATCACACAAACCACTACACCACAGAGGCGGACATTTTTTCTTTTAGTTCTTAAAGTTTTAGATTGTTTCCGGTGGAAGTTTATTCTTGTTGCAGCCCGTGTTTTCTGCGAATTAGAAGATCTTTTCAGACAAATGATAAAATTAACTTGGTGATGGTTGTGGTGTTTACGCGTCACTCAATAGATATGATGTACACGATTCTAACTGTGATTCGGATTTCACCAATTGTAGACACGCTTAAAATAGGGCGGCCGCGCGCGGCTGATGCAGCTGCCGTAGCGCAGAGTAAAAACGTCGCGCGTTCGGTCTTAATTTACATGAGAGACCCTTTTGTTTAAATAACTATATACTCCCGCTCCTTTACATCCCTTCTACAACCCCTAAATACCCTCATAACCATGCGCATAGATCTCCCGTTTATAAATGAAGATCTTTCCTTATATTAAGCCAACGGCCGTAGCCGTGTTGGAACACCGGATCCCGTGAAATCACCGAATTTAAGCAACATTGGGTTTGGTCAAGGTATGGATGGGTTGCCACGCGCTGTTGGCGGGGGTAAGAGAATGGAGGAGCGGAATGGAACTGGCCACCCTACCGAGCTCGATAGATGCAGTCGCTTAAGTGCGGCTAGTATCCAGTATTCGGGAGATAGTAGGTTCGAATCCCACTCTCGGCAGCCCTGAAAATGGTTTTCCGTGGTTTCCCATTTTCACACCAGGAAAATGCTGGGGCTGTACCTTAATTAAGGCCATGGCCGCTTCCTTCCCACTCCTAGCCCTTCCTTGTCCCATCGTCGCCATAAGACCTATCTGTGTCGGTGCGACGTAAAGCAACTGGCAAAAAAAAAAAAAAAAAAAAAGAGAAAAAGAATGCACCCTTACCTTACCTTACCCTTATATTAATACCTAGGCACTTACAGTATTCCCCACAAAGTACTTTCACCCCTTCAACGCAATAATTAAAACCGAAAGACCTTTCCTCTTGGTAAAACGTACAGTTTGGCTTATCATCCCGTTTGCCATCATACCATTGTCTGCTGTCCATCTCATAACATTGTATAGATTCCTATTCCTCAATTCAGAATTAAAATCCTTGAACCGTCCGCAAAACCCGAACCCAAGGCCTTGGATAAGAGACAGGCAGGCTATCTCTACAGCACAGGGCCAACTAATAATAATAATTACAACAGAGGTCAGATAAGGGGATGGATTATCATCACTATTATTCAGTCTAATTGTGGAAAAAGTGGTTCGAGAATGGAAAAATGAAACTAATGGGATCAATATTGGCAATCCTCTCCAACAATAAACAAGAAACACTCCAGTACGTAGAAAACTTTATGAAATATCGGTAAGAACAGGTCCGCAAATTTCATATGAAAATACCAAATATATGGAGGGTAAAAAAATCAGGATTTAACATCCATCCTCTAATCACTAGATATGGGAAAATCTCCCAAGGAGATAAATTCAAATACCTGGGCGAAATTATACAACCAAACGCGATAAATCAGCAAGCAAACAAAGAAAGAATTACAAAAATTCAAAAAGCATACAAAATTGTCTGGAACAAACGCAAAATTACGACACTACAACACAGTTGTCAAACCAGAAGCCTTTTATGCATCAGAAACTCTGATAATTGGTAGCAGATTAAAATAAGAAATATCGAAAAACAAGAGAGAAAAATTCTCAGAAAAATTCTAGGACTTAAATGCGAAATTGGTATTTGGATGAAAAGGAAATCACAGGAAATCTATCAAGTAACAGAAAAATCAGACACACCATTAGAAAAACAAGATTAAAATTCTATGGTCACCTGATCAGGAAGGATAACAGTAAGCTAACAAAGAAAATACTAAATCTCTAAAAAATCACAACACTGGCTACAGAAACAAACAAAGATCTTCACGAAATTGATATAAATGAATAAATCTTGTGTAAGACAGGAAAAATCAGAAATCTCTTAAACACAAATTTTGTGATCAACCTTAAAGGTAAAGCTACAGGATGGAGGGAAGAACGCAAAAAGAAGCACAGCGAAAGGATGAAGACAAGAAGAAACTTTGTGCTAAATAAGTTTACACACGCTCCTTAGTTGGGCATAACGAATAAAATAATAATCTTCTTCTTGCTTCCGAATTTGGCCAACTGCGGACCGCGTGAAACTTAATGCTTTCTGGCCAGTCTTCTTCTTTTCTCTTCCCTGAACTTCTTCATTCGTTCACTCCTTATTTTTCTCTGCTCCTCACCAATTACAAATTTGGGCCTGTTCTTCTGCTGCTCTTCATGAAATTTGTCGTCATCTACTCGAGTTCTGAACTTCTTTCTGTTGAGGATCAACTTTGGTGTTATTTTAATTTCTTCTGCGTCCTTCATAACCTCCTCCACCCATTTCGTTGTCCTCCTCAATCCAACTATACATTTAAATATTCTTTTAGTCAGACGATTGTCATTAATTCTAACGAGATGTCCGCTAAATTTCAGTCTTCGCTTTCACTTTGTGTCCGTGATCTTTTCGGATTACTTGTAGAGATCCTCATTTCTCTTTCCCTCCATGCCCCATCCGTCTTTTTCTGAGGTCCAAGAATTTTCCTCAGAATTGTCCTTTCCTTCTTCTCGATTTCTTTCAGTTCCCCTTTTTTTTAAATTTAACATAAGGCATTCTGAACCGTACAGCCCCTCTGGTTTTACAACAACGTTGTAGTGTTTAATTTTTGGCTTTGTGGGATATTGTCCGGAATAATAATAATAATAATAATAATAATAATAATAATAATAATAATAATAATAATATACTAGAAAAGCACTCATTTCATCACCAATGAGTCTTACCATTATTTTGTGGACGCAATCATTTTTTTATTTATCGGAACATTTTATCTCTGTGGGTGGAGTCAAAGTATGCATTATCTGTATCTCCTGCATGTTGTAAAAGGCTACTAAAAGGGGAGTCTGTACTCGCTCTTTCGTCTTCTTCTAAGCGCAGAAACATATCCATAATTCTATGCTTTCCTGTTCAGGGGAGAAAATGTACCAGTGCGAAATTATTCTGGAAGAGGCTGCACAGTGCAGGCTGATCCTTGTTACGCCAAGAAACAGGTGGACAACAACAGTAAAACTACAACCCTGGATACAAGATTTTTCTAACGTTATAAGTAGGTGAAAATTAATGAAATCTTACTTGGAATGCGTCTCAGAGGAGATGTCCAGGAACCCACCAACCCGCCTCCAGAAGCACACTGACTTTGCAAATGCCATGGGATAGTCATCTAATAGCGTGTGGGGCCTCCTCTGGCCCTGCGAACTGCAGTGAGACGCCTTGGAAGTGAGTCGACAAGTCCCTGGTAGACCTCTGGACGCAGCCGACACCAAATCCTTTGCAGAGCGGCCGCCAATGCTGGTCTGTTCGTGGGTGCAGGATCCATAGCACGGAGCCTGCGTTCCAGGACATCCCAGATATGCTTGATAGTGTTCATATCGGGGCTCCTGGGTGGCCATGGCAGTCGTTGGACCTCCGCTGCATGTTCCTGGAACCATTCCCGGGCAACGTGGGAGCGATGTGGCGGCGCGTTATCATCTTGAAACACCGCAGAACCATCTGGGCGCTGGAAGGCCAAATATGGGTGGAGATGGACTCCGAGCAGCTTAACATACCGCATATCATTCAAAGAATCTTCCAGAACAACTAGGGGGCCCATTCCATACCAGGGAAATGCACCCCAGATCATAACAGAGACACCAGCGCCCTGGACCACACCTTCGAGGCAGGCGGGATCCATCGCTTCATGTGGTCTGCGCCATACACGGTGCCTCCCATCGGCATGATGCAGTTGAAATCGTGATTCGTCCGACCATATCACGTTACGCCATTGTTCCAGTGTCCATCCCTGGTGACTGGCGACAAATGCGCGTCGTTGTGCCCGATGACGTTGGGCCGTGTGCGGCGCCGGCTCCCATGCCCCATAGAACCCATGTTCCTACAGATTGTCCACTGGGAGACGTGTCTAGCACAGCCTATGTTGAATTGAGCCGTGATTTGTTGCACGGTTTCCCGTCTGTCACTATTGACAATCCGTCTCAGATGTCGCCGGTCACGGTCATCGAGGGTGGCTGGACGGCCGGTCGTTCGTCTGTTGTGGACGGTGACACCCGCATTCAACCATTCACGATACACCCTGGACACGGTTGATCGTGTGAAGCCGAATTCCCGCACCACTTCCGAAATCGTACTTTCCATCCGTCGGGCACCGACCACCATACCCCGTTCGAACGGTGTCAGCTCACGACGACGTTCCATGTTACACCTGTCACATGCACAGCCACTGCTCACAAGGTCTCCTATACAACTGCCGCTAGCACAGGGGGTGCGTGGTGCGCAGACAACACACTTGCGCATCAGTGCTCCGCTATCCCATGGCATTTGCTCAGTCAGTGTACATTTACTTTTATAACCTAATGAAGAGTATTACACGCCGTTTTCATTGCTAGCATTTCTGTTGGCCAAGGTAAAGTGGCACGTGATGTCATTCCCGTCAATTATGATAATCATAATCCGTCACCAACCCCGGCACAATAAAAGGGCAAGGAAATGTAACATGCTAAGGAACAATGTACGATACAGAACAGCAATAAAGTTATATGAAACTAAAGGAAGGTAGAGCATTGCTGCAGCCGTCAGGAATTCGTGCATTCGGACGTTTAAGGGTAAAGAGCTCTTGAAGAGGGATTCGGCAAGATAACCAAGAAAAGTTGTTTCGGTTCTAACCTGAAGGCTCACGCCCCCAGACCCCCTTTGCTTGTCCCTATATCACTGGTCTTGTCCAGGTCCTATCCTAACCGTCCGCACGGCAAGAACCAGTCCAGACCAATGGTTTAACGATAACCACCACCACCACCTATCGAAGCACTTCTCGCTCATTAGTTCCTAAATTGAGAGGTTGGCAGCGTTGAGCACCGCTTGACAACGTCCTTCCCGAGAAGGCCGCGACGGTGTGAACAAACGAAGGCCGTTCCGCGCGTGTGAAAATCTTGTCTCCAGGGCTAAAGTATTGATTGTGTACTAAAGACAGATGACGAATTAATTAGTAATTAATGAGGCTGAAATTAATTAGTAATTAATGAGGCTGAAATTTATTGAGTCATTGCATTTTTATACAGTAGGCTTTAAAGCAGATGTGTGTATCTGTGCTTGTAGCTTCTCCATTGTGTTCCTTCATTAGCTCAAGAGGACATAATTTCCACTGTTCTCCACTTAGAATATAAATACCAGGTATATGCATAAATCTTTTCCGGTTTCACTAAAAAAATGAAATGGCGTATGGCTTTTAGTGCCGGGAGTGTCCGAGGACATGTTCGGCTCGCCATGTGCAGGTCCTTTGATTTGACTCCCGTAGGCGACCTGCGCGTCGTGATGAAGATTAAATGATGATGAATACCCTACACCCAGCCCCGTGCCACAGAAATTAACCAATGATAGTTAAAATTCCCGACCCTGCCGGGAATCGAACCCGGGACCCTTGTGACCAAAGGCCAGTGGGCTAACCATTTAAGAAATGGCGCCAGCGAACAGTCCGCAGCGTATGAATTTGACACGTACGTCAGTTTGTTCGCCTGACATTAACCTACCGCCAAACACTAGCGTCTGTGTTGTATCGTTCAGTGATCGTGTCGACGTTTGTGCCTGAAAAGAACATTTGCGGCACGCATTACTTTTCTTGTTTAATCAAAAGAAAAGGGGGTAATAGAAAGTCATCGTTTGCTGGTAGAAACATATGGTGAACACGCTCCATTGATTAGATCATGTGAGACATGATTCTGACAATTTAAACGTGATGATCTCCATGTGAAAGACAGTGCTCGCTCTGGTAGACCACGAAATTGTGAAGTCGAGCAATTGCAGACGAAACCGTTAATGCACAACGCTATCGCCAACAAATGATTAATTTAAATCACGTATTGATCGAAAGACGACCGGAATGGGCCAGAAGACTTGGCAAAGTGATTTTGTTACACGACAATGCGCCGTCTCACAAAGCAAAACCAGTGAAAGACACCTTGAAATCGTTTGGATGGAACATCCTTCCGCACCCGCCGTACTGCCCCGACCTGGCGCCATCTATCACCTCTTCGCATCAATGGGGCACGATCAAAAAAAAAAAATACCTTGAAAATTACGGGTTTTCTTTACCACAAAAACCGTCAGAAACTTACGCACACTCCTGGTAATTTCTGGGGCTTTCCCATCGTCAGCACAAGACCAAGATAATATGTTGTTGTTTGGGTCTTGAGTCCATAGACTGGTTTGATGTAGCTGAGACATTAGGTTATGTCCCATTGGGAGATGGAGTCAATCAATCAATCAATCAATACTGATCTGCATTTAGGGCAGTCGCCCAGGTGGCAGATTCCCTATCTGTTGCTTTTCTAGCCTTTTCCTAAATGATTTCAAAGAAATTGGAAATTTATTGAACGTCTCCCTTGGTAAGTTATTCCAATCCCTAACTCCCCTCCCTATAAATGAATATTTGCCCCAGTTTGTCCTCTTGAATTCCAACTTTATATTCATATTGTGATCTTTCCTACTTTTATAAACGCCATTCAAACTTATTCGTCTATTAATGTCATTCCACGCCATCTCACCGCTGACAGTTCGCAACATACCACTTAGTCGAGCAGCTCTTCTTCTTCCCTCAATTCTTCCCAGCCCAAACTTTGCAACATTTTTGTAACGCTACTCTTTTGTCGGAAATCACCCAGAACAAATCGAGCTGCTTTTCTTTGAATTTTTTCCAGTTCTTGAATCAGGTAATGCTGGTGAGGGTCCCATACACTGGAACCATACTCTAGTTGGGGTCTTACCAGAGACTTACACGCCCTCTCCTTTACATCCTTACTACAACCCCTAAACACCCTCATAACCATGTGCATAGATCTGTACACTTTATTTGCAATCCCATTTATGTGATTACCCCAATGAACATCTTTCCTTATATTAACACCTAGATACTTACAATGATCCCCAAAAGGAACTTTCACCCCATCAACGCAGTAATTAAAACTGAGAGCACTTTTCTTATTTGTGAATCTCACAACCTGACTTTTAACCCCGTTTATCAACATACCATTGCCTGCTGTCCATCTCACAACATTTTCGAGGTCACGTTGCAGTTGCTCACAATCTTGTAATTTATCACTCTATAGAGAATAACATCATCCGCAAAAGGCCTTACCTCCGATTCCACTCCTTTACTCATATCATTTATATATATAAGAAAACATAAAGGTCCGATAATACTCCCTTGAGGAATTCCCCTCTTAATTATTACAGGGTCTGATAAAGCTTCACCTACTCTAATTCTCTGAGATCTATTTTCTAGAAATATAGCAACCCATTCAGTCACTCTTTTGTCTAGTCCAATTGCACTCACTTTAAAATAAGCTGAGAATGATAAAAGGAACAACGAAGGTATGGAGGACTTCCCTTCTGGCTTCTCGCAGGGAAGCAGTGGTATTATGTCGTTTTCGGATTGGCCACGGTATAGTAACGCACTCCTATGTACTGAAAGGAAAGCCCCCTCCGGTGTGTACTTGCGGCGATCATCTTACCGTGGTACTCATTCACATCCTTACCGAGTGCGTGGACCTGCGGCCTGATCCACGAAAGAACTTTGCAACTTTTCAACTTTTCACTTTTCAATTCTTGCAACGTACAAAGTCTTTCTGTTCCACCATGATCTAGGTTGTACTTTTCAATTTCTTCGCAAAGTGAAAAGTCTTTGCGAATGAGTGAGCCGATCAAATTTATTCCATGGGCAAACTGTATAGGCCTAATACTCTATGATTTTAATGCTTTATTTTTCGCGGCGAACTTGACGGTATGATTGTGGTACCGTTAGTTTTAAGGTTCTTATCGTGGGAAAGAAAGGTTATTACATGAAGCTGGTCGTGCTGGAAGTTGTCAAGGAGAAACGGGACATCCTTTTTCGCAACGTTAAAATTAACCTCTCAATTGACGACACGTAACAATATTAACGAGAGAACCGCCAACACATCCACACAGGGGGAAATTCACCTTTTATTAGAAATCCAATCGCTATATTAAGTGGATTATCAGGCCAACGTACTGTTAGGAAATATTACATTGACTATAACATCTACGACTTTGGTAACAGTTCTGCAAATAATTGATTCTGATGTCCCATGTATTGCTGCTACACCCATTTCGGAAAGGGATTGACTTCCTTCTGTTGCATGTTTCAATAAATTGCCGATCATTTCAAGAATATAGTCAGCCTGTGTTGGGGTAATGCGAAATCACACGCGAAATACCGTCGAAGTGAGGTTATGAAAATTAATCCCGTCTTTACACGTTCTCTTGTTGGATTTTTCATCACTGGCGTCATTTGATGCTAACAAAAGCTCTCTTCGTAACGTGTTTTTATCACTAAACCAAATTGTACGCCGAGAAACTCGTGTACATACTTGTTAATTAACAGATGAAAAGGGAATCATATCTTTGCAAGATTTCTGAAAACTTTTCACTTATTTTCTTTGCATTTTGCATTTCTGTACCAATGGAGGAACATAACAGGCATGAAAAGTGAAAAGATTCCTAACTTTTCACTTTGCAAGCTAAATCTGAAAATCTGAAAAGTGATGGGACAAAATCTGAACTGAAAAATGCAAAGTTCAAAGTTGCAAAGTTCGTTCGTGGAACAGGCCCCTGGTCGATCTGCGCTGCATTCTAAAACTCCCGAGAACCATCTCCCTCATCCTACGAGATGACGAGCAGTCAGCAGACCTCGTCATCCGTTTTATGAGATATAGTGGTTTGTTTTATCGCATATAAATGTAGTGTTTCGTATTAGTCTTTGTATTATTGTTCACTACGCTTTATTAATTTAGTTTGTGTTTGTATATTTTAAGTGTTTTTAAAAATAGTATTTTGCATGATATATTATTGCATTTTAAGGCAATGTCTTGTTCTACCATAATCTATCATCTATCATTTTACCGAAAATAAGGCATTGTGAATTAGATACACTGATTATTTCAAATTCGCAATGATTGTTCATGTTCATCTTCATCTCGTACCATTAGGGACCGATGACCTTCGATGTTAGGCCCCTTTAAACAACAAACATCAACAAGCATCACCGTCTTTTATAAGGCAAGATTGTACACACGCTTAAAGCAGGGCGGCAGCGCGCGGCGTGAGTTCGGCTGAGGCACCTGCCGTAGCGTAGAGTACGGTCTGCGTTTATAAGAGAGCCCCTGTATGTCTTCTGGTATAGGCTACTTTTATTGATCTGTCTCATTCCCATCCTTGGCTTTGACAATATGAAAGTGACTGAGGTATGAGCGATTCTAGTAATGCCATTCTTTATGCAGCCAGTCCCTGTTATGAAAATGTCACTTATACGGTCAGTTGATGCATGCATTTCAGCGGGCTTGACAGAATAATATGTAATAGCAAATTCTGGCTCAGTGAGGAAAGCAACGGGAAACTACCTCACTCCTCATTTCCCTAGTAGCCTACTCCTCTATGAGAGCTACCTAGGTAAACAATTGATAGGGAATCTGCCACCTGGACGACAGCCCTAAATGCAGATCATTCACAATTGAGTTGATGAAGGAATGAACTGTATAAAAAATAAAAAGTCCCCTCTCCCAGTCAGGAATAACCACCAACTTGGAGAGAGTTTCATGAGTGAATGTTCTCATTCCGTTCAGATGTAATTTAATAATTAACTTAAGGAAAAAAGAATGACATACAGGACAACAATTACTTATCTGCTGCTACATTTAGTATTATATTTAAACCTACTAGTAATTATGTTCATTTCCCATGTTGTCCCCCCATTTTTCCTTCTGACCTGGATGTAGTGCAGTGTTACATATTCTGGGTTAAACGTGTCTCTTACCCTTCATTATTTTCGTTAAGGCTTATTCTATTTGTTCTTACTTCCTTTTGCCAAATACATTTTAGAAAATCTACAAATTTAGAAAATCTGCCCTTCAGGCAAGCAACTCGAAGTTGAAAACGTCCTAGGGATGTGAGGTACGAATTTTAGGTAAATTAAATATAATAAATTATGAAAATATGTTCTTTATTTATTCTTCAAAATTACAATCCTTTTCTTTATCATAGTTATCCGGTCGATTAGATCAGCAGTTTGTCATTTTCTACCACTACGGGCGATAATGTGAGTTAATGCAGAGTTTCACTTAAGCACCACGATGAGCGCTAATGTGAGTCAATGCAGAGTTTCATTTTAGCACCACGATGAGCGCTAATGTGAGTCAATGCAGAGTTTCACTTAAGCACCACGACGAGCGCTAATGTGAGTCAAAGCAGAGTTTCATTTTAGCACCACGATGAGCGCTAATGTGAGTCAATGCAGAGTTTCATTTAAGCCCATATAACTACATTCGGTGTGGACATTTTTCAAAAAAAATAAAAGCTTGAAGGTATTGAACCAAGGAACACATTACAGAAAGAATTATGTAAATAAGTTAATTTGGCTAGGATATGAATTAAAAAGAAAATGAGTAAAGAAACAACAAGCGATTTTAGGCTGTTTTTCCGGAACTGCATTTAGGCCAGTAGTGATTTTCGAAATTTCTTTATTTAGTTTGATAGAGCTATCAAAGTTCACAAATTGAAACCTTGCTGGACACTTCAGCCGTTCAACTTTCGGCAGATTTGAAGAAATTGCTCATTTTTAGGTTTTTCGTAGCATGGGGGCCTCTACTTTATCTGCTAAGAATGTTTTTAACATTAAAAGGGTGACATTTCAACAACATCCGTCCCCTAGTGATGATTTACAAAGTAAAACAACAATTATTCGGATATACAAAGCAAGACAAATGGAACAAAAGCACGAAGTTTGTAATATGGGTTTTGGAACATATTCACTATGTGTGGGAGATCACTACTATGCAAAGCCACCTCGTGCCCTGACGGATGCTTGAACAGAACGGGGTATACTCGGCACGACCTTCTTTTACGGTAGGTCAGGCTTGCTCGCGCTGGACACACGGCTGGGAACGGGTAACAAGTGTGTGTACCTGAGCCAGAGTCACGTCACAGGCCGTGAAGGTCAATGCCAAGCGAAGGTCTGCCAGTCAAAGACTCAATCACTGCGGCGATCCCCAAGATTTCGAAATGGACGAAGAGACTAATTAAAAATAGACGGCCTCGCCGAATATAACTAGAGAGAGACAGTGGGAAGGAAATAATTTTTGACATAAATGTGTCTTTGAGGTGGAGGTCATCCTAAAATTTGTGTAACGAAGTAGTGTCGTGTAACAAAATGTGTGACGGAAGTGTTACCTAGGAACCGTGCAGGCTGTGATGTCAGATATGGATGGCTGGCCAGACAATGTTACATAGCAACCGTGCAAGCTGTGGTGTAAAATATGGATGGATGGCCAGACAATGTTACCCAGCAAACGTGCAGACTGTGATGTAAGGTATGGATGGATGGCCAGACAATGTTACCTATGAACCGTGCAGGCTGTGATGTCAGATATGGATGGATGGCCAGACAATGTTACATAGCAACCGTGCACGCTGTGATGTAAGGTATAGATGGATGGCCAGACAGTGTTACCTAGCAAACGTGCAAACTGTGATGTAAGGTATGGATGGATGGCCAGACAATGTTACATAGCAACCGTGCAGGCTGTGATGTAAGGTATAGATGGATGGCCAGACAGTGTTACCTAGCAACCGTGCAAACTGTGATGTAAGGTATGGATGGATGGCCAGACAATGTTACATAGCAACCGTGCAAGCTGTGGTGTAAAATATGGATGGATGACCAGACAATGTTACCCAGCAAACGTGCAGGCTGTGATGTAAGGTATGGATGGATGGCCAGACAATGTTACATAGCAACCGTGCAAGCTGTGGTGTAAAATATGGATGGATGGCCAGACAATGTTACCCAGCAAACGTGCAGACTGTGATGTAAGGTATGGATGGATGGCCAGACAATGTTACCTATGAACCGTGCAGGCTGTGATGTCAGATATGGACGGATGGCCAGACAATGTTACATAGCAACCGTGCAGGCTGTGATGTAAGGTATAGATGGATGGCCAGACAGTGTTACCTAGCAACCGTGCAAACTGTGATGTAAGGTATGGATGGATGGCCAGACAATGTTACATAGCAACCGTGCAAACTGTGGTGTAAAATATGGATGGATGGCCAGACAATGTTACATAGCAACCGTGCAGGCTGTGATGTAAGGTATAGATGGATGGCCAGACAGTGTTACCTAGCAACCGTGCAAACTGTGATGTAAGGTATGGATGGATGGCCAGACAATGTTACATAGCAACCGTGCAGACTGTGATGTAAGGTATAGATGGATGGCCAGACAGTGTTACATAGCAACCGTGCAATCTGTGGTGTAAAATATGGATGGATGGCCAGACAATGTTACATAGCAACCGTGCAGGCTGTGATGTAAGGTATAGATGGATGGCCAGACAATGTTATCTAGCAACCGTGCAAACTGTGATGTAAGGTATGGATGGATGGCCAGGCAATGTTACATAGCAACCGTGCAGACTGTGATGTAAGGTATAGATGGATGGTCAGACAGTGTTACACAGCAACCGTGCAAACTGTGGTGTAAAATATGGATGGATGGCCAGACAATGTTACATAGCAACCGTGCAGACTGTGATGTAAGGTATGGATGGATGGCCAGGCAATGTTATCTAGCAACCGTGCAAACTGTGGCGTAAGATATGGATGGATGGCCAGACAATGTTACCTAGCAACCGTGCAGGCTGTGATGTAATATATGGATAGATGGCCAGACAGTGTTACCCAGCAAACGTGCATACTGTGATGTAAGGTATGGATGGATGGCCAGGCAATGTTATCTAGCAACCGTGCAGACTGTGATGTAAGGTATGGATGGATGGCCAGGCAATGTTATCTAGCAACCGTGCAAACTGTGGCGTAAGATATGGATGGATGGCCAGGCAATGTTATCTAGCAACCGTGCAGACTGTGATGTAAGGTATGGATGGATGGCCAGACAATGTTACCTAGCAACCGTGCAGGCTGTGATGTAATATATGGATGGATGGCCAGACAGTGTTACCTAGCAACCGTGCAGGCTGTGATGTAAGGTATAGATGTATGGCCAGACAGTGTTACATAGCAACCGTGCAAACTGTGGCGTAAGATATGGATGGATGGCCAGACAATATTACCTAGCAACCGTGCAGACTGTGGCGTAAGATATGGATCGATGGCCAGACAATGTTACATAGCAACCGTGCAAACTGTGGCGTAAGATATGGATGGATGGCCAGACAATGTTACCCAGTAACCGTGCAGACTGTGATGTACGGTATGGATGGATGGCCAGACAATGTTACATAGCAACCGTGCAAGCTGTGGTGTAAAATATGGATGGATGGCCAGACAATGTTACCCAGCAAACGTGCAGACTGTGATGTAAGGTATGGATGGATGGCCAGACAGTGTTACATAGCAACCGTGCAAACTGTGCCGTAAGATATGGATGGATGGCCAGACAATGTTACCTAGCAACCGTGCAGACTGTGATGTAAGGTATGGATGGATGGCCAGACAGTGTTACATAGCAACCGTGCAAACTGTGGCGTAAGATATGGATGGATGGCCAGACAATGTTACCTAGCAACCGTGCAGGCTGTGATGTAAGGTATAGATGGATGGCCAGACAGTGTTACATAGCAACCGTGCAAGCTGTGGTGTAAATTATGGATGGATGGCCAGACAATGTCACCCAGCAAACGTGCAGACTGTGATGTAAGGTATGGATGGATGACCAGACAGTGTTACATAGCAACCGTGCAGGTTGTGATTTAAGGTATGGATGGACGGCCAGACAGTGTTACATAGCAACCGTGCAAACTGTGATGTAAGGTATGGATGGATGGCCAGACAATGTTACCTAGCAACCGTTCAAACTGTGGCGTAAGGTATGGATGGATGGCCAGTCAGTGTTACATAGCAACCGTGCAAACTGTGGCGTAAGATATGGATGGATGGCCAGAAAATGTTACCTAGCAACCGTGCAGACTGTGGCGTAAGATATGGATGGATGGCCAGACAATGTTACATAGCAACCGTGCAAACTGTGGCGTAAGATATGGATGGATGGCCATACAATGTTACCTAGCAACCGTGCAGACTGTGATGTAAGGTATGGATGGATGACCAGGCAATGTTACATAGCAACCGTGCAAACTGTGGCGTAAGATATGGATGGATGGCCAGACAATGTTACCTAGCAACCGTGCAGACTGTGATGTAAGGTATGGATGGATGGCCAGACAATGTTACCTAGCAACCGTGCAGGCTGTGATGTAATATATGGATGGATGGCCAGACAGTGATACCTAGCAACCGTGCAGGCTGTGATGTAAGGTATAGATGGATGGCCAGACAGTGTTACATAGCAACCGTGCAAGCTGTGGTGTAAAATATGGATGGATGGCCAGACAATGTTACCCAGCAAACGTGCAGACTGTGATGTAAGGTATGGATGGATGACCAGACAGTGTTACATAGCAACCGTGCAGGTTGTGATGTAAGGTATGGATGGCTGGCCAGACAGTGTTGCATAGTAACCGTGCAAACTGTGGCGTAAGATATGGATGGATGGCCAGACAATGTTACCTAGCAACCGTGCAGACTGTGGCGTAAGATATGGATGGATGGCCAGACAATATTACATAGCAACCGTGCAAACTGTGGCGTAAGATATGGATGGATGGCCAGACAATGTTACCTAGCAACCGTGCAGACTGTGATGTAAGGTATGGATGGATGACCAGGCAATGTTACCTAGCAACCGTGCAAACTGTGGCGTAAGATATGGATGGATGGCCAGACAATGTTACCTAGCAACCGTGCAGACTGTGATGTAAGGTATGGATGGATGGCCAGACAATGTTACGTAGCAACCGTGCAGGCTGTGATGTAATATATGGATGGATGGCCAGACAGTGTCACCTAGCAACCGTGCAGGCTGTGATGTAAGGTATAGATGGATGGCCAGACAGTGTTACATAGCAACCGTGCAGGTTGTGATGTAAGGTATGGATGGATGGCCAGACAGTGTTACATAGCAACCGTGCAAACTGTGATGTAAGGTATGGATGGATGGCCAGACAGTGTTACATAGCAACCGTGCAGACTGTGATGTAATATATGGATGGATGGCCAGACAATGTTACCTAGCAACCGTGCAAACTGTGGCGTAAGGTATGGATGGATGGCCAGTCAGTGTTACATAGCAACCGTGCAAGCTGTGGCGTAAGATATGGATGGATGGCCAGACAATGTTACCTAGCAACCGTGCAGACTGTGATGTAATATATGGATGGATGGCCAGACAATGTTACCTAGCAACCGTGCAGGCTGTGATGTAAGGTATGGATGGATGGCCAGACAATGTTACCCAGCAAACGTGCAGACTGTGATGTAAGGTATGGATGGATGGCCAGGCAATGTTATCTAGCAACCGTGCAAACTGTGGCGTAAGATCTGGATGGATGGCCAGACAATGTTACCTAGCAACCGTGCAGACTGTGATGTAAGGTACAGATGGGTGGCCAGACAATGTTACCTAGCAACCGTGCAGGCTGTGATGTAATATATGGATGGATGGCCAGACAGTGTTACCTAGCAACCGTGCAGGCTGTGATGTAAGGTATAGATGGATGGCCAGACAATGTTACATAGCAACCGTGCAAGCTGAGGTGTAAAATATGGATGGATGGCCAGACAATGTTACCCAGCAAACGTGCAGACTGTGATGTACGGTATGGATGGATGGCCAGGCAATGTTACCTAGCAACCGTGCAAACTGTGGCGTAAGATATGGATGGATGGCCAGACAATGTTACCTAGCAACCGTGCAGACTGTGGCGTAAGATATGGATGGATGGCCAGACAATGTTACCTAGCAACCGTGCAGACTGTGGCGTAAGATATGGATGGATGGCCAGACAATGTTACATAGCAACCGTGCAAACTGTGGCGTAAGATATGGATGGATGGCCAGACAATGTTACCTAGCAACCGTGCAGACTGTGATGTAAGGTATGGATGGATGGCCAGGCAATGTTACCTAGCAACCGTGCAAACTGTGGCGTAAGATATGGATGGATGGCCAGTCAGTGTTACCTAGCAACCGTGCAGACTGTGATGTAAGGTATGGATGGATGGCCAGACAATGTTACCTAGCAACCGTGCAGGCTGTGATGTAATATATGGATGGATGGCCAGACAGTGTTACCTAGCAACCGTGCAGGCTGTGATGTAAGGTATAGATGGATGGCCAGACAATGTTACATAGCAACCGTGCAAGCTGTGGTGTAAAATATGGATGGATGGCCAGACAATGTTACCCAGCAAACGTGCAGACTGTGATGTAAGGTATGGATGGATGGCCAGACAGTGTTACATAGCAACCGTGCAAACTGTGGCGTAAAATATGGATGGATGGTCAGACAATGTTACCTAACAACCGTGCAGACTGTGATGTAAGGTATGGATGGATGGCCAGACAATGTTACCTAGCAACTGTGCAGATTGTGATGTAAGGTATGGATGGATGGCCAGACAATGTTACATAGCAACCGTGCAGGCTGTGATGTAATATATGGATGGATGGCCAGACAACGTTACCTAGCAACCGTGCAGGCTGTGATGTAATATATGGATGGATGGCCAGACAATGTTACATAGCAACCGTGCAGATTGTGATGTAAGGTATGGATGGATGGCCAGACAACGTTACCTAGCAACCGTGCCATCTGTGGTGTAAAATATGGATGGATGGCCAGACAATGTTACCCAGCAAACGTGCAGACTGTGATGTAAGGTATGGATGGATGGCTAGACAGTGTTACATAGCAACCGTGCAAACTGCGGCGTAAGATATGGATGGATGGCCAGACAATGTTACCTAGCAACCGTGCAGACTGTGATGTAAGGTATGGATGGATGGCCAGACAGTGTTACCTAGCAACCGTGCAGGCTGTGATGTAATATATGGATGGATGGCCAGACAATGTTACCTAGCAACCGTGCAGATTGTGATGTAAGGTATGGATGGTTGGCCAGACAGTGTTACATAGCAACCGTGCAGGCTGTTATGTAACGTATGGATGGATGGCCAGACAGTGTTACCTAGCAACCGTTTCAAGAGGCAGTACAACTAGGCAATCATCCTATATTAACACTAATCAGAGAGAAAAAATGAACGGATCCGACAGTTTGGAAAATGAAGCTATCGACTGTAGAAAGGCAAGGGCCACAAAGGGTGTAAAAATGTACCTATTCCTTTAATACCGTCGGGGGTCGGAAGCGAACAAGAGTTGACCATGGAGGTCGGATATTTATTTATTTATTTATTTATTTATTTATTTATTTATTTATTTAATATTTATTTATTTATTTATTTATTTATTTATTTATTTATTTATTTATTTATTTATTTATTTATTTATTTATTTATTTATTTATTTATTTATTTATTCATTTATTTATTTATTTATTTATTTATTGTATGTCTTTACAGGTACAATACATACATGCTAACTAATAGTAGTAGCGTATGGCTTCCGAAGAGGCCTGGTGTAGATCTATAGGCTATCTGCGCGTTTTTGTGGATGAGGCCCTACTTAAGATGAATGCAGTATACATACCCAGCCCCCGAGCCGTTGGAATTAACCAATGAATGAATCCCCGGGTAGGAATCGAACCCGGGACCCCTGTGACCAAAGGCCAGCATGCTAACCATTTAGCCATGTAGCCGAGCACATGCTAACTGATTTAGGGGAATAAGACAAACTATATGTTTACATCACCGCCGTCTCAGTCTCTATGTTTACATCCAGATTATTTATATATTTAAAAAGAGTTACCAAAAATCAGCTTTGTGCAGTCGGTGCGGCCGTTCTACTGGACCGATTTGCTTCACGTTTTCTAATTCTCTCCAGTGAATCATCAGCCATTGTTAGGTCTCTAAGTTCAGCCAACTTTGAGTAATCCTAAAATCAAATCACTAAATGATAACTCCAATAATTGCAGGCGAAGGCTTACTCTAACCCGCAATACATTCTGTACGTCACAGGTTGCTAAGCGACTAACACTTTCATTAATATTCTGATATGTGATTGTCATCCTTAGTAATGTGATTGCGTACAGCCATGTTTGATTACTACCTGTCAAGCCAGAAAGTATACACTTCCTCTGATCATAGTAGAATACCGAATGAATGAAAACCTACGACCTGTTTTCTAGTCTTTGACCGGGTCAGGGATGTAAAGAGTGGCGTATTCTAAGGGCTACCAAGGCTATCAGTGAAGCTCAAATCTCAATTGAGAATGATGGAAGTCTAAAGCACATTATAATGTAAGCATCTGAATCATTGTTCCATTTACAAAACTTAAAAGCAGTGAGAAAGAACGTCGCACATATTTCTGAGAGCAAGGGTTCGGAGACCGACATTGCAGCCCAGACTCTCGCCCCTCTCCTGTCGACTCGCCACACGCGGCTTGCGGCTGGATATCGGATAGGAGCGAGGACTGGCGGAGGATCGCTGCGCTAGGCTTCGGTCCGTCAGATCGCCACTGCCATGCGTTACTCATCGTATATACTTCCTCACCTCATACTTCTGACCTAATGATATAGATAAGAGAGTGCGGGTATTTCTTCTACATCCTTACATCCTTGAAGGAAGAGACTGCAGGGCTGCTGTTACAGGAGCAATATAGTTTTATTTTTTTGGTAGATCTGCTAAAATGAAATGCCATCTTTCAGGTTTAGTGTTTTCCTTTGTTGGTTGGAATCGAACCCGTGATCACGGGTCGGACACCACCACTTATCTCCCGAGAAAGCCAATTAACCAGTGAACGGTGGGTACGACCGCTGTAAACTAATAATAATAATACCAAGCTCGATAGCTGCAGTCGCTTAAGTGCGGCCAGTATCCAGTATTCGGGAGATAGTAGGTTCGAACCCCACTGTCGGCAGCCCTGAAAATGGTTTCCCATTTTCACACCAGGCAAATGCTGGGGCTGTACCTTAATTAAGGCCACGGCCGCTTCCTTCCCATTCCTAGCCCTTCCCTGTCCCATCGTCGCCATAAGACCTTTCTGTGTCGGTGCGACGTAAAGCAAGTAGCAAAATAATAATAATAATAATAATAATAATAATAATAATAATAATAATAATAATGGGACATGGAATCTGTCCCCAAGCCAGGGGAATTTACAGTATGAGAGGGTTGATTCTGGAAACTGAACCAGGACCATCGGACCAAAGGCAAACGTTATATCTATTTTAGCCACAAAGCCAGACTTTCATTTGCTAAACCTTAAGCTACCATCTCCACTAATCAGGGGTTGAGCATTGGCAGTAGTAGAGACAGGGGCAGTAGGCTGTCAAGAAGCCTTGACAACACAGCAGGCTTCTCCGTTGTCTACTGGCTGCAGCTCAAAACGCTGAAAGTTTGACGCTCACTAAACCAACCATCGAAAAGTGGTAACCTAAGTCTAGTGGTAACCCTAGTCTTAATCCCAGCATACGCCACTGATATATAGGCTATCAGTACAATGGGGTCGATTGGCAGAATACTATTCTCTGCTAAATAATCTCTGACCTTCCCAGCTTCTAAGTATACTCAATAGATGGCGGAACGTTCCTAATAACTTACACGCTGCTAAGAGAAAAACCGTCTACGTACGTACAGAAGGGAAGGTATCGAGTCGACTAGCCTTCTGTATGGCTGTTAATAAAGCGCAGGGACAAACTCTTGAAAAAGTGGGTAGTCTACTTACCGAACCAGTATTCAGTCACGGCTAATTGTGTGTGACACTATCTCGGGCGAGATCGTTTAAGAGAGAAGGCGTCACCTTCTAAGTGGCCCGCCCCTCCCCAAACACCCCCCTATGTCTTTGAAAATGTTAAGATCAAGATACGGCCGAATGGTCAAAACACAGTGAATGTTGTATGGAGACGTGTTATAAACCACATTACGAATGAATCAGTTGTTATATACCTGTATTAAATGTTCATGAAACCACTGTAAAGGTTAGATGACTATGACAGGCATCCACAATTGGAATTCAAGAAGGTTCAACCTATTCAATACAAAATGTGTTGTACAAGGTGTTCACAACATATTATTTATTATTACTAGTACCGGTTTTGACGCTCAATGGCGTCATCATCAGCTAGAAATCACAAAGTGGGCATAGTACATGTCATAAAAGTTGTATAGATAATACATACATTGCAAAATACAGATGATAGGCTGTTTTCTCATTAAAAGCTAGAAGAATGATGTGTAAAATATGGTGATATAGTATAACACATAAAGGCGTTATAGTCTAATGAGGCAAGTGAGTATTATACAATAAACTTGATCTGATGAATGAGAATAAAAGTCTTCATATGATAATAAAACGATGCAATAAAATTGTCCACTCTTCAATTGTTGTTCAATGGAGACATATATAAGTCCAGGTCCAGTGTTGTACGTGGTTGGCAAGACCATCAAATATTTGTCTAAAGCCTGACGTTGAGAGGTTGAATAAGGTTGATTTTTAACGTTGTCTCAGCTCAACGTGGGTGGTGAAGCTTAAAAGGAAGGAAAAAGTAAAGCTTCTTACACATCATTCTTCTAGCTTTTAATGAGAAAACAGCCTATCATCTGTATTTTTCAATGTATGTATTATCTATACAACTTTTATGACATGTACTCTGCCCACTTTGTGATTTCTAGGTGATGATGACGCCATTAAGCGTCAAAACCGGTACTAGTAATAATATATAATATGTTGTGAACGCCTTGTAAAACACATTTTGTATTGAATAGGCTGAACCTTCTTGAATTCTAATTGTGAATCTCAGTTCAATACGGAAAATGAAGTTCTTAACTTACTATGACAGGCATATCAAGACGAGTTACGAATTCTGTGGAGCAGCGCGAGTCCTATAGTATAACTCCCCCACCCCCACCTTTTTGGACACTTTGTGATAATATACTCAATGGTCTGCTTAAAGGAACCACAATCGCAGTTAGGTGTAGAAATTATGTTCCATTTGTAGTGGAATTCTGCGCAGTTACCATGGCCCGAACCTACCCTGTTGAGAGCAGACCCGTTTTACAGCTAAAATTAAGTTAGGTACCATCCCGGCATTTGTCTCGAGGAGAAGTGGGAAACCACGGAAAACCACTTCCAGGATGGCTGAGGTGGGAATCGAACCCACCTCTACTCAGTTGGCTTCCCGAGACTGAGTCGGCCCCGTTCCAGCCCTCGTACCACTTTTCAAATTTCGTGGCAGAGCCTGGAATCGAACCGGTCCTGCGGGGGTGGCAGCTATTCACACTAACCACTGCACCACAGAGGCGGACTACTCTAGATCTACGAAACATAAAGATATTTTTCTTCTTGTAGCATTTTCCAATTACCGGGCGCATACTGACCGTCTGAACCGTTTTTCTACTATTTGCTTTACGTCGCACCGACACAGACAGGTCTTATGGCGACGGTGGGATAGGAAAGGCTTTGGAATGGGAAGGAAGCGACCGTGGCCTTAATTAAGGTACAGCCGCAGCATTTGCCTGGTGTGAAAACGAGAAACCACGGAAAACCATCTTTAGGGCTGCCCACAGTGGGGTTCGAACCTACTATCTCCCGGATGCAAGCTCACTGCTGGACGCCCCTATCCGTACGGCCAACTCGCCCGGTAAAATCTGAACCTGACAACCCCTCTGTGGTCTGAAACCGCACTGGTTTTCATCCGACTTGAAATTAATACTTATTTATTTCTTATGTTTCTTTCGGTATCATGAAATCCCTGTTTGTAATTTTATATATCCATATATGTGTTTTTGACATTGTTGTTGTTGTTGTTGTTGTTGTTGTTGTTGTTATATAATATAATCTTATGCTTTAATTTAATTTGTCACCGAGGCATGTCCCTGTTGCAATGTTCTGTATTTGTTATAATGTTGTTGTCCAACCCTTATCCCGTTTCTCTACGGGATCGGGTATGAGGTGAGATGAATCTGCCGTGGTGGATTTTTATGACCGGATGCCTTTCCTGACGTCAACCTCATCAGAGGAGTTAATGAGATGAAGGGAGAGGGTGTAACCCGGTGCTGGCACATAGCCTACTCCTGTCGAATAGCACCAAGGGGTCTGCTCGAGGCTTAACGTTCCCATCTGACGGACGAATCACCATCAGCAGCGTCATATTCCCTCACTCCATATGAACGCTGTGGAGAGGTTTGGAATTTAATCCAAGCTTTTGACACGCAATCTAGTGATCAGAAATTGATTGTACATCACCTCCTCCCCTACCTTACCGGCCAACATTCTGATGGTGACATTTTTTTGACCAACGGGACTCGAACCGTCTAACTTCAGTGTCAGACCGTTTAGAGTTCAACGCCTTAATGATCACGGCCACCAGGCGGGCTCCAATATACTTGTAATAATAATCAGTGGACCAGTGCTGCTCCGCACCATTCGTTATAAATAAAGCCCGGATTTTTATGCAGTAACAGGTTAGATTGCAAAACTAATTTGGTTAGTAGGTAGTGTCGGCCACCCGCTCTTCAACAATGTAGCAAGAGTAACATAAATTATAGGGGTTCTGATGAGCCGTACCCCAAATGTTTATGCAAATCCCATAGCACAGTCATTGTGAAGGTAGACTATACTTGCTACTCGCTTCAGTAAGTTTTTATTCTAACCTATTAATGCATAAAAATCCGGGCTCTAGTTATAAATAGGTCAGATAACTCGTCTTGATATGCCCTCGTAGTCATAGTGTTTTACCTGCCCTTTTCAATAGTTTCATGAACATTTAATACAGGTAAATAATAACTGATTCATTCGTAATGTGGTTTATAATACATCTCCATACAATATTCACTGTAATCGAAACCGACTTTCAACCTATTAGGTCGTGTTACGTACATTTAGTACGTGTTGAAGAGATGTTAAGTACAGAACAAAAATGGCCAACCAGACACCAGTGGGATCCGAACCCACAACCTCCCGATTTCGCGTCGGTTGCTCTACCAATTGAGCTATGGTGGCCTAGGCCATCTTTGTTCTGTTGGAAAGGATCTGAGCTACAGGTCTGGTACTACTACCATAACACTGTAGAGTGCGTTTAAGTTGCCCGTTGAGGGCCAAGTCAATGAATATTGAATTTTCACGACCGCATTGTAATCGAAACCGACTTTCAACCTATTAGGTCGTGTTACGTACATTTAGTACGTGTTGAAGAGATGTTGTGGGTTCGGATCCCACTGGTGTCTGGTTGGCCATTTTTGTTCTGTACTTAACATCTCTTCAACACGTACTAAATGTACGTAACACGACCTAATAGGTTGAAAATCGGTTTCGATTACAATGCGGTCGTGAAAATTCAATATTCAGTATTCACTGTGTTTCGACCATTCGGCCGTATCTGGATTTTAACATTTTCAAGCGATCTTGCCCGAGATAGTGCAACATGCAATTGGTTGAGGCTGAATACTGGTTCCGGTAAGTAGACACCCACTTTTTCAAGAGTTTGTCCCTGCGCTTTATTAATGATCATAGAGAACGCTAGTCGACTTGATATCTTCCCGTCTGTACGTACATCGACTGTTTTCTTTTAGCAACATGTAAGTTATTAGGAACGTTCTGCCATCCGTTGAGTATATTTAGAAACTGGGAAAGTTTAGAGAATCAAAGAGTATCTAGCAGAGAATAGTATTTTTCTGTGGTCAGAGGAAGTGTATACTCTCTTGCTTGAGAGGTAGTAATCAAACATGGATGCGTGCAATGACATTAATAAGGATGAACATCACATATATGAGAATATTAATGAAAGTGTTAGTCGCTTAGCAACCTCTTAAGTACAGAATGTATTGCGGGTTAGGGTAAGCTTTCGCCTGCAATTACTGGAGTGGTCATTTAGTGACTCGATTTTAGTATTACTCAAAGTTGACTGACCTTAGAGACCCATCATTGTTTTATAATTCATCAAGAGATCATTCTGGAGAGAATAAAACAAAAAGGAAGCAAATCTGTCCAGTAGAACGGAAGGACGGATAGGCCAAAGCTGTTTTAGTAACTTTTTTAAATATATAGATCGCAATTATTATTTAATCCGGTCAAGAATAGCTGACTACACGACAGCTCGTGTTTTGCAGGCCTTCGGGCTGAGCAGCGGTTCCTTGGTAGGCCAAGGCCCTTCAAGGGCTGTAGTGCCATGCGGTTTGGTTTGGTTTTATTATTATTTAATATAATTATTCATATTCAGTCATGTCCAAACTACCCGAGTTTTACTGCGGCTGCTTTAATCGAAGACACATCAGCGGGTATCGACTTTCCTCTGTATAAGACTTCATTACTGTGGCTCCATCAGGAAAGCGGTAATGTTGAATGTATAATCTTGTCTTTCTGGGAAGCCACTTTGCTGTGTTGTCCTGAAGGATACTAGGAAACGTTTACTATCCACCTGATAAGGACATTGATTTCCCCACAGTGTGTCATTGGTGGAATTACCTGCTGGAAGACAGACCTTGACGAGGAGAGCAATAATTAGTCCCTGCACGAAGCCAGCTGTCGTATTCCCATAATAAACTTGGCGAGTGTTTTAGCAAGTCCTGGATATGTGCGAGGCCATTGGTCATGTAACAGTTTTTAATGGCTCCGGCAATAAATTATGGAAATTTGTTACAATGATACACGGAATTAAGATGGCTATCTATAGTAAAAATAAAGTTCCCGGTAGATGTTTGTCTAACCTCGAGAACCACAACAAAGATTTTGGCGAGGTTTCCAGCGTTGCCGAGAGCATTGGTTTGCACAGTAAAACGATGGACAGCAGATAATGGTATGAAAAGTCAAGTTATAAGTTTCACCAACAGGAAATGTCCTCTCACTTTTAATTATTGTATTGATGGGTTGATGGTACCTCAACGGGATCAATGTAAGTACCTATGTGTTAATATAAAGAATGATTTTCATTGGGGTAATCATATTAACGAGGTTGTTAAGAAAGGTTACAGATCTCTCCACATGGTTATGCGAGTATTTAGAGCTTGTAGTAAGGATGTAAAGGAGAAGGCGTATAAGTCTCTGGTAAGACCGCAGTTAGAGTACGGCTCGAAAAATGGGAAAAAATGCAAAGGAAAGCAGGACGGTTTTTTCTGGGTGATTTCCGACAAAGGAGTAGTGTTACTAAAATGTTACAAACTTCGGGCTGTGAAGACTTGGGAGTAAGGAGACGAGATGCTCGACTATGTGGTATGTTTCGAATTTTCAGTGGTGAGTTGGCGTGGAATGACATGAATAAAACTTACGTGGAGTTTTGAAAAGTAGGAAAGATCATAATATGAAGATAAGTTGCACTTCAGGAGGACAGACTGGGGAAAATATTCATTTATAGGACGAGGTGCAAGAGATTGGAATAAATTATCAAGTGAAATGTTCGACAAATTCCAAGTTCATTGAAAATATTTAAGAAATTGATACGGAATCTGCCTCCTGGGCAAGAGCCCTAAATGCAGATCATTGATGATCGATACAAGATTTTGAACTTACCACAGCAAACACTACCTATTATGGGACATTAATATGAGGTTTCTGAATGTCTGTGGAGGAATGGCAACCCATTCTTCCTCAAGAGCCGAAACCAGAGAAGGTAGTGATGTACACTGCGGTCTGGAGCGAGGTCGACGTTCCTCATCCCATTTGGATCAGGTGGGGACTCCGGTCAGGCCAGCCCATTTCAGGAAAGTTATTGTCCACAAACCATTGCCTCACAGATTCAGCTTTATGACAGGGTGCACTGTCATGCTGGCACAAACAATCATAGTCTCCGAACTGGTCCTCTACTGTACTCTGTACACAATGGTTTAAAAGGTGTTCGTATCCTTCCGCATTTAGAGTTTTCTCAAGTGGAATAAGGGAACCACACTCTAACCGTGAGAAACACCCCCATAACATAACACCCCCTCCTCCGTACTTAACGTGATTGCAGGTAACGCAAACGCTTTCGTCGGGTTGTCACAGGTTACAGCGTGATTGATAATCCACAGCCTGTCTTCAGTCATCGACCGGGTCAGGAATGGAATGAAGCGGCGAGGATAGGAACTGTACCGGCTGCCGAAGCCTGTCACACTCTTCTGGGGTAATAATTAATGACTGGCAGATGAAATGAAATTATATTGGAGAGTGTTGCTGGAATGAAAGATGATAGGGAAAAGCGGAGTACCCGGAGAAAAACCTGTCCCGCCTCCGCTTTGTCCAGCACAAATCTCACATGAATTGACCGGGATTTGGACCACGGAACCGAGCGGTGAGCGGCCGACGCGCTGCCACCTGAGCCACTCGTTTTCAGTCATCTACTGTGTAATGGCGTCGGTCTTTACACCGCCTCTAGTTTCGCTTAGCACTTTTGAGCAGCGACCATTGTACCCCATTCTCTTTAACTCCCAGTGCACAGTCACTGTGCTGTTAGCACTTTGGAACTCTCTTCTTCTTCTTCTTCTTCTTCTTCTTAAGCCGTCGTCTCCAAACGGAGGTAGACGATCCACACGGCGATGTTGTACAAGCACCCTCCGCATGCTCGACGGTCCCTGTCATTAAATGAGGTCTGCCTGGTTTTGGTTTGTTCCTTCTGGTTTCAACTTCACAAGCACATCACCAACATATGACTTGGGCAGCTTTAGAAGGGTTGAAATGTCCCTGGTGGATTTGTTACTCAGGTGAGATCCAACGACTAGTCCACGTTCGAAGTCACTGAGCTCTACTGCCGACCTATTCTGCTATTCCTGCTTCTGTACTGACAACACAGTACTTCTCACCTCCTTTCATACTGGCGATTCCGCCTCTAGACACATCTATGGTTCGATTCCGCATTGCATAGAGGTGTCCGGATATGTTTTTGATTTGGGAAAAAATTTGCTCAGCTGAGAGAATAGTATAATTATGACTAAACTTATTCCTAATTTACATTTAAATGCATTTTATGAATACACTCTGAACCGAGTTCTGCACTCGTGATACGCGTGGGTTCGATCCCCACCTTCGGCTGTCCTGAAGATGGTGTTCCGTGGTTTCCGATTTTCACACCAGTCAGATGCTGGAGCTGTACCTTAATTAAGGCCACAGCCGATACCCTCCCAATCTGACTCCTTTAATATACATGCATCGCCGAAAACCTTCAATTTGATAGTACGACGTTAAAAAAGTAGCAAAAATAAACTATGAACTATAAGGGTGAAAGTTTAGAGCCTTGTGTAACCCCCGTAAGTACCTTGAACCAAGAACTCATTCTACTGTCGATCACTGCTGTCCAATTGTCATTATCAATTCCTGTGATTGTTTTTTAATAATTTACCCTTAATCCCATAATCCCTCCTTTCCCTCGGTACTCAGTCGTATGTCTTCTCTAGATCTACGAAACATAAACATAACTGTTACCGTTGATGCTCCACGGCCCGTACGCATAGACATGGTATAGGCTTTTGGGCTTACGCCGTGTCAAGAAAAAAATACGAAAAAAAACGAAAAATTGACTTATTTTGCATTTCCCCGGGATGGGTGGTTTACTGTTTGAAGCTTGCCGAAGACAAGTGACGGAAGCGATAGTGGCTGGTGATGATTTCAGCTGGCTTTGGAAAGGATGGTAAATAGACTAATAATAATAATAATAATAATAATAATAATAATAATAATAATAATAATAATAATAATAATTTAATTTGCTTTACGTCCGACTAACTACTTTTACGGTTTTCGGAGGCATCTGTCTGTTAGGTCATCAGCCCAGAGGCTGGTTGGATCCTCAAACAGCACCACCAAAGGTTATGCGGTTATAAGGAAACCTCAAAAACCAATGGCAGCACCAAAATGAGGCGTACTAGGCAGGACGAGGAGTGAGGTAGTTTGCCATTGATCGAGGTGCCGGAATTTAGTCCCGTAGTTTTTTACGTGCCAGTAAATCCACCGACACGAGGCTGACGTATTTGATCACCTTGCTATGCTACCGGAATGAGCCAGGATCGAACCTGCCAAGTTGGGCTCAGAAAGCAAACAGCTCAACCGTCTGAGCCTCAGCCCGACATGACTCCATTCTCATAAACCAGTAAGAATAGACGAAATTAGGTAGAATATAGTGGGATAGGAAGGTTATTCCTGAAGCTCAACTTGTAGGATTCCAGCAAGATATAGCAGATATCGTGGATTCAGGAGGTCAAATGGACTGCGTCGCGATTGACCTGTCTAAAGCATTTGATAGGGTGGATCATGGGAGACTACTGGCAAAAGTGAGTGCAATTGGACTAGAAAAAAGAGTGACTGAATGGGTTGCTACATTTCTAGAAAATAGATCTCAGATAATTAGAGTAGGTGAAGCTTTATCTGACCCTGTAATAATTAAGAGGGGAATTCCTCAAGGCAGTATTATCGGACCATTATGTTTTCCTTAAATATATAAATGATATGAGTAAAGGAGTGAAATCAGAGGTAAGGCTTTTTGCGGATGATGTTATTCTCTATAGAGAAATAAATAAGTTACAAGATTGTGAGCAACTGCAACGTGACCTCGAAAATGTTGTGAGATGGACAGCAGGTATGTTGATAGACGGGGTTAAAAGTCAGGTTGTGAGTTTCACAAATAGGAAAAGTCCTCTCAGTTTTAATTACTGTGTTGATGGGGTGAAAGTTCCTTTTGGGGATCACTGTAAGTATCTAGGTGTTAATATAAGGAAAGATGTTCATTGGGGTAATCACATAAATGGGATTGTAAATAAAGTGTACAGATCTCTGCACATGGTTATGAGGATGTTAAGGGGTTGTAGTAAGGATGTAAAGGAGAGAGCATATAAGTCTCTGGTAAGACCCCAACTAGAGTATGGTTCCAATGTATGGGACCCTCACCAGGATTACCTGATTCAAGAACTGGAAAAATCCAAAGAAAAGCAGCTCGATTTGTTCTGGATGATTTCCAACAAAAGAGTAGCGTTAAAAAAAATGTTGCAAAGTTTGGGCTGGGAAGAATTGAGAGAAAGAAGAAGAGCTGCTCGACTAAGTGGTATGTTCCAAGCTGTCAGTGGAGAGATGGCGTGGAATGACATTAGTAGACGAATAAGTTTGAGTGGCGTTTATAAAAGTAAGAAAGATCACAATATGAAGATAAAGTTGGAATTGAAGAGGACAAACTGGGGCAAATATCCATTTATAGGAAGGGGAGTTAGGGATTGGAATAACTTACCAAAGGAGATGTTCAATAAATTTCCAATTTCTTTGAAATCATTTAGGAAAAGGCTAGGAAAACAACAGATAGGGTATCTGCCACCTGGGCGACTGCCCTAAATGCAGATCAGTATTGATTGATTGATTGATTGATTGATTGATTGATTGATTGATTGATTGATTGATTGATTGATTGATTGATTGATTGATTGATTGATTGATTGATTGATTGGGTTGAAATGAATTTATAGTGTAATAAGATAAGCAGTGAGCGAGTTGGCGGTGAGCTTGCATTCGGGAGATAGTAGGTTCGAACCCCTCTGTCAAGCAGCGCTGAAGATGGTTTTCCGTGGTTTCCCATTTCACACCAGAAAGATGCTGTGGCTGTACCTTAATTAAGGTCATGAAATGTTAGTAAGGTACCTTCTGATTGGAGGAAAGCAGTAATTGCACGTACTTATAAGCAAGAGAACAGGAAGGATTGCGATTTCATTGATCAGTATACCAGGCAGAGTGTTCGCTGGGATTTTGGAAGGGAAGGTGCGATCAGTGCTTGAGAGTAAGTTGTATGAAAACGGGAATGAGTTCAGATCACAAAGGGGCTGTCAGGATGAAATTTTTAGTATGAACAATACTGCGAGAGGAATAGACAGTTATGTTTATAGATATGATATAGGGTTTTGGGCTTATGCCTTGTCAAGAAATTTCTTTACTTTTCACAGAGAACTTTGCTCTGCGTCTTCAGAAGAATATATCTACTGTTCACGAGAAAGACTTCTCCAAGAATTGCTCACAGTCTAGGTAAAGCCAATGACAACTTGTCCCCACTTTTACATCCTGGGGTATACGAAATTCCCTGCAAGGTATACATTGGCTGCCGGTCCATTGGTACTCGTATCATGGAACATGGACGAAATATTCGTCTAACAAGATAACTCAGTTCGTCATAATGAAAATCCACAGCATGTTTCCAGTTTTAACCTGGTCAGGAATGTTATGAATGAAGCCCCCATTTAGTGGCGAGGATAGGAACTGCGCCGGCTGCCGAAGCCTGTCGCACTCCTCCGCGGCAATGATTAATAATACACAGATGAAATGATATTGCAGAGTGTTGCTGAAATGAAAGATGACAGGGAAAACTGGAGTACCCGAAGGAAAACCTGTCCCGCCTCCGCTTTGTCCAGCACAAATCTCACATGGAGTAACCGGAATTTGAACCACGGAACCCAGCTGTGAGAGGCGGGCACGCTGCCACTTGAGCCACGGAGGCTTAACTTTTCATCATAATATTGAATAAATAGCCAATATACTGCATGTGAGGTCTATTTTCCTTTATATACACGCATACCAAAATTAACAGAACGGAAGTTGTTCTGATGAACTGCATACCATACGGGGTTGAGAGGCATGACCGGTCTTAAGGAAAGTAATGGACAGGAAGAGCATTGTGATGTACGAGGTATTAACAATATCTGGTGATATTGGAGTTACCGTCATTTGTGTTCAAGTATTACATTTATCTAACCAACATAGTGAAACGAGTGATATTTCAGCATAATACACTCGAGGACAAAGATAACTAAGTACTGTATTTTGAATTTTCCGTATCGTGCAAATACGGCTCTGGAGGACACATAATTAAGCATTCGCCCTATTACACATAACTAGTAGAATGGGTGATAGTGGTGGTGATTATTTCTTCAAGAGGTATTTGGTTTGTGCGTAAGTTCGTAGCGTTGTTCATAAATTTATTATACTCTAGCTGTAGTACCCGTCGTTGACAATCATACACCATGTGCAAAGTTATCTAATTCCCCAGCTACTTTCCACCGATATTCAGGCAGACTGTTTCACTTGGGACGCAGCAGTAATCCCATCTATTTGAATTTCTTGAATTTATTGATGATTTACACACCACTGAGGCCGAAAAGCCCCCTTTATGTAGCGTCTTCGTATAATACAATACAGGTTTATGAACACACTAACTACATTTTTTATAATATTAAAATATTAAATTAAACATTAAACTTTAAAAAATACAGATACCAAATCCAGTAAAATTAAAGCATACTTTATAAATAAGTAGGAAAGTAAATCATTAAGCCTATTTATTATTTTAGACTACACGGATCTAAAGAATGTAAAGCTAAAATAGAGAATCAATTTTCTTAGAAATATACATATTTCTGATTGTTAGACACAAGAATGCCTGATCTCAGCCTCTTGCGTACTCCTCCAGAAAGACAGATATTAAGGACTGCTTTAGTTGCGTACAGTGAGTGTTATCTGCGAAACGGTGAAGATTAAAGACGTTAAAGGTACGTGATGCAGTGCAAACAAAGGATTTGTTAAATTTAGTGGTACGAAGAAGGGGAATTTGAAGGGTAGTTTTTGTAAACCTATTATCTCTGTTATGCACCGACTCAATAATTTTAAATGCACTGTAAAGGTAGGATGGGGCCTTCAGCTTGAGAATTTTCTGCTTAGCAATAGCTACTGCGATTTCCCGACGTTCATGGAGTTCCAGACATTGCAGCTGTATGTAATAGGGTGTTGTATGCTAATCCGCCTGGCATTTGTCACGTAACGAACACATGTGTTTTGTACCCTCTGTAGTTGTATGTTCAAAGTTTCAGATAAGTCGTTGTATACGACTGAACCATAGTCGATTATTGGGAATATAAGACTTTGAACAAGTAGTTTTCGCATGAAAGGTCGTGTACATGACACGTTACGTTTCAAAATATGCATGGACAGCACCGCTTTTCGGATCACATTTGACGTATGATCAGACCAGAATAACGTTCTGTCGAAAATTAGACCGAGATTGTTAACGGTGGCAGTATAATGGATATCTGTATCTAGAATTTATATTGCTGGGAGGGATTTGAGGTCAACCATTTTCAGGAGTTGTGTGTAACTTTTGCAAATATCTGGATATTAACCACATTTAACTGGAGGTTATGATTTGCACTCCGTTCGATCAGTCGAGAGATGTCATGGTTAAAATGCGTTAGTGGGACTAAAGTGGAAGTAAGCTTGTAATTCATCAGCATACACGTGAAAGGTACTGCTGTAAAAGACTTCAGAGATGTCATTAGTATAAATAGAAAACATGAAGGACCTAGGGCTGATCCTTATGGTACGCCACAGTTTACTGATTCCCAGCTAGAGGATCGTCCGTCAACAAACGTGACTCTTTGTGATCTATTTGACAGATATGATTCAAACCACGACAGAGCGCTCTGCGAGAATCCAATTGACTTCAGCCTAGCAAGAAACAACTCATGATTAACAGAGTCAACTGCCTTAGAGAAATCAAAGAGACATAAAATTGTAACCTGCCTTATTTCGGTGGCCGCGCGTAACAACGGGGGCTCAAATATTATGACGTGTTTCTTAAAACGTATCTTCTTCTTCTTCTTCTTCTTCTTCTTCTTCTTCTTCTTCTTCTTCTTCTGTAAACGGTACATAAAAAATGAAAAGTCCACGTTCAGTCCCCATGGCATAGGGGGTGAGGACTGAGGAAAGAAAATGTCGAAAATGACAGAGTTTACGGGTGAATGTGTGTGTATGTTTCAGTATAGCTCTCAACCAGATACACATACCAGGTGGCTCCAGAACGCCGCACTTTCTACGTATAAATGTCCCGCATGCACAAATGATGAATGGGATGTCTACCAATTGATTTTCACAGGGGCACTACTGCCAACGGGCAGGTTACGTTAGAATATGAAGAGATAAGAACAGGACTGTCGCTCGTGGCATGTTACGGAGCGCTACAGGTCTAATGCACCCCTTGTATTAGTAAACCTTGTTTTCCACCGCATAGTTCTAGGCTGGTGTATGGTACAGCCGCACTATATTTGCTGTCTGCATTTCGACAATGGCTAGTGTGTTCAGCAGCGAGGAATACGCAGACATCACTTTGATCTACGGAGAATCTGCTCGAAATGCTGCCGAAGCTCGCAGACAGTATGCACAGCAGTTTCCAAATAGACGTCTGCCTTCTATACATGTATCTCCCCGAACAGAGCTGCAGTTAAGAACTAATTGATCGTTCGAGGTACATAGGAGCAGGGACAGACCCGTCTGCGACAATGCTGGCGTTGTGCAGAATGCACTGCAATACTTTGAACGCAATCCATCACACGGTAAGCTGAACTTCACCTTACTCTGATGGTATAATAATAATAATAATAATAATAATAATAATAATAATAATAATAATAATAATAATAATAATAATAATATACAAACCATCATTGTTACAAACGTGCACATGTATAATGTTACTTAGGGCAAAGACGAGCTGCGGATGAGCTAGGAGTATCCCGAGCGTCAATACAAAGAATCCTGAAGGAGAGAAAATGGCACCCATACAAGGCACACCTACATCAGCAACTATATGGAGATGATTTTGATCGCAGGGTAACATATTTTAGAAGAATGGCCGCGGCATCACAGCAAGATCCACATCTTATCAGGAATATCCTGTGGAGCGATGAATGTTACTTTTCGAATGATTCCATCGTCAACACTCACAATCTCCATTATTGGGCTCCAGCAAACCCCCACTGCGTTCGAGCACAGCATATGCAACTCCAGTGGAGGGTTAATGTGTGGTGCAGTATTCTGGGAGACTACATCATTGGGCCTGTTTTATAGCCCCTAGGCTCACTGGTAGGCGTTATCTGGAATTTTTAGAGACCGAAATGTCTCCATAAAACCTACTGTCGAGCCGTGAGGGAATAATTACAGTTTGTTAAAAACTGAAGACTGATATTACGTCAAAAAACGTTCAAGATAGAGGGGACGGGTTGGGAGAATCCTTATCACACGGTTGCGTGGAGTACGCTCTAATTAGGAGTCCACCTACTGCATGGTAATTGGAAAACCCTGATAGGCTGCTGATAATTTTAGAGTAATCGCAAGTGGGACACGAACTGGTTTTTCTTCACATTCTTTTTCTCCAGTGTAATGGGGACACAACCGCTAGGCCATGGCCCTTCCGGACTGTTGCCCCGTGGGGTTTGTTTTGATCATATCTCACCTAATCTTCAGTTCGCGTGGGAACTACAAAATACTGACATGCCGCCCTGCTGAAGCACTGAGGTGATTCAACAGTTTGTCCTACCATTGTTTGAAAACCACTTATTTACAACTTGAAGCTGCTCCTTGATATCGTCTTGACATCTGAACAGCTTATCAACAGAAGCGCCCTAGGCAGCAAGCAATCTGGTTCTCCTTGAAACTAACTTGCTGCCAGAAAAGAAATTGTAAGAATAAATTGTCCAGGTTGTGCTCATCTTAGGGTCGTATTCATGAGCGGAAGTCTGCTTCATTGATGCTACTTTCTCCATAGTCGATCTTTGGCTGATACAGACTTTACAAAGTCGAGATTTCATGAACTGTATTTGAGGTTGGTAATGATAATACTGTATCTGTAATAATAACAATAGAAAACAATAGAAGAGCGGCTTCCGTCAAGCACTTTATAATTTCTGATCACACACAGCGTATCACACTCGTAATTTTCAGTTTTTTACTCGACCTTATAAGAAAATTAAAAATTAACCTTGTGAACACATGACAAACTGAGGCCTTTTCCTGGCAATCACTTTGTAAGTCAGCAGAAACTAGTTGAACATTGCCTATAACTACAACATTGCGCTCATTCATTTAACATAACCCCAATCAGTTACGTGTAAAAGCATTACAATAAATATTAATTTAATAAGTCAAGTAATTCACATTTAGGGCCTACTCGTGGTATAATATCTTAAAGCAATGAGCAGGTGAATTTCCGTCATTAGTCCACCTTCGAGTATCGCGAAGATGTCTAACACAGTTGTGTTGTGTGCCTAATATTGAATTCGTTATCTCTGTAGAACTCAATCGGGTTTTGCGCATCTCGTATAACTCGACGAACACTATGTGATGATTGGATAATCTCCATGTCATCTTCAAGATCTTCCACAGACTGGATTATGTTTAGAATCAAAGTACTGGCCATTGGCGACGTTGAACCAGAGAAGGCAGTTCAGGCTTAGGAAAGGTTATTCCACTCACGGCCAACTGGATCCCTCACTGCGCTCCTTAGCTAGAGCGACGCATCAAGTCGGCCGTGTTCCACTGAAGCACAACATGTAGGATTCCAGCAAGATATAGCAGATATCCTGGATTCAAGAGGTCAAATGGACTGTATCACGATTGCCCTGTCTAAGGGTAGATCATGGTAGACTACTGGTAAAAATGAGTGCAATTGGACAGGACAAACGAATGACTGAATGGGTGGCTATATCTCTAGAAAACAGAACTCCAAGAAGTAGAGTTGGTGAAGCTTTAACTGTTCCTATAATCATTAAGAGGGGAATTCTTTAAGGCAGTATTATTGGACCTTTATGTTTCCTTATATATAAAAATGGTAGGAGTAAAGAAGTGGAATCAGAGGTAAGTCTTTTCTCAGATGATGTTATTCTGTACAAAGTAATAAATAAGTTACAAAATTGTGAATAACTGCAAGAAGACCTCGATAATGCTGTGAGATGGACAGTAGGAAATGGTATGATGATAATCGAAGTTAAAAGTCAGGTTGTGAGTTTCACTAATAGGAAAAGTCTTCTCATCTTTAATTAGTGTGCTCATAGGGTGAAAGTTCCTCATGGGGATCATTGTAAGTACATAGGTGTTAATATAAGGAATGATCTTCATTGGGGTAATCACATAAATGGGTTGTTAAATGAAGGGTACCGATCTCCGCACAAGGTTATGAGGGTATTTAGGGGTTGTAGTAAATATGTAAAGGAGAGGACATATAAATCTCTGGTAAGACTCCATCTAGATTATGGATCCAGTGTGCGGGAGCCTCGCGAGGATTACTTGATTCGGGAACTGGAAAAAATCCAAAGAAAAGCAGCTCGATTTGTTCTGGGTAAATTCCGACAAAAGAGTAGCGTTACAAAAATGTTGTAGAGTTGAGCTGGGAAGACATGGGAGAAAGGAGACGAGTTGCTCGACTATGTGGTATGTTCCGAGCTGTCAGTGGAGAGATGGCGTGGAATGACATTAGTAGACAAATAAGTGTGAGTGGCGTCTTTAAAAGTAGGAAAGATCACAATAGGAAGATAAAGTTGGAATTCAAAAGGACAAACTGGGGCAAATATTTGTTTATAGGAAGAGGAATTCGGGACTGGAATTTGAAAATGAAAACCTAAAACCTATTTTCCAGTCATTGATCGGGTCAGGAATGGAATGAATGAAGCCCCTATCTTGCGGTGAGGATAGGAATTGTGCCGGCTGCTGAGGCCTGTCGCCCTCCTCTGGGGCAATGATTAATGACTGACAGATGAAATGAAATGATAATGCAGTGTGTTGCTGGAATGAAAGATGACAGGGAAAACCGTTGTGCCCGGAGAAAAATCTGTCCCACCTCCGCTTTGTCCAGCACAAATCTCACTTGGAGTGACCGGGATTTGAACCACGGAACCCAGCGGTGAGAGGCCGATGCGCTGCCGCCTGAGCCACGAAGGCTGCACCAATGAATGTGTGCAATAGATTTCAAAATTCTGTGCATTCATTTAAGAAAATGCTAGGAAAACAACAGATAGGGAATCTGCCACATGGGCGACTGCCCTAAATGCAGATCAGTGATTGATTGATTGATTGATTGATTGATTGACTGATTGATTGATTGATTGATTGATTGATTGATTGATTGATTGATTGATTGATTGATTGATTGATTGATTGATTGATTGATTGATTGATTGATTGATTGATTGATTGATTGATTGATTGATTGATTGATTGATTGATTGATTGATTGATTGATTGATTGATTGATTGATTGATTGATTGATTGATTGATTGATTGATTGAAGTCGCAGCCACGGTCTACTCACCTCAAAGTCTCGACTATGAATAGGAAAATGGTGACTTTGGTGGGTACAAAGTCGTCTATGCCTCGTTCTTGAATACGACCCTTAAAGCACGGAGCTACTTCTTAACTGTGAATCCATCGCAATGTCCAATTAGCTCCCTCTGTGGACAAGTGGTAATGTTTCGTTCTCCGGATCCCAAGATAAGGGGTTCATACCCAGAAGTGGTGTTCGGATTTTTGAAGGGTGGAAAAAGTCCGTCCCAACTCGATGTGACTTATTTGGTGTTAAGCCAACAACGCAACCATACAACACCCAACATAGATCTGATTTAATCCACCATCTGGTAGAGTAAACGGAATGTAGAAATTGGCACGCCGGCAGCCTAAATGTCATCAATAGTGGTTGCACAAAGTAGCTGGGTCCATAATAATAACTATGATATTGGTTTTGCGTCCCACTAACTGCATTTTATGATTTTCGGAGACACCTAGGTGCCGGAATTTAGCTGCGCACGAGTTCTTTTACTTGGCCGTAAATTTACGGGCGCGAGGCTGACGTATTTGAGCACCTTCAAATACCACCGGACTGAACCAGGATAGAGCTGCCAAGTTGTGTTCAGAAGACCAGTGCTATTCCGCCTGAGCTATTCAGCCGGACCTGTTTATTAATATTGTACCAGGCGGTACACCTCCGCGCCGCTAATTCAAACCTTGCGCCAGTTGAAACTCCTCTACTGGAGGAAGCCTGAACTCTAACAACCATGTTAATTCTAAAGGTTATCAGAAGATGTCGCTATCTGTAAATTTTGAAGAGTTCTGAACTGTGTCTTTTTCGATTTATTTTTGTTTTCTCTGTAGTGAGAAGTGTGAACATTCTCTTCTAGATGGCACTACTGAAGAAATACAACGGTGTACCCTAGTGCGAAGTGAAAGAACTTTTTTTTGAAGAATTTTAGTATGCATAAGTTTGTTCTTTGTTAAATTTCTTTTAGTCATTGTTTAGGTTGGCTGTATAACCCTTCTATTTCCGCCAGTTTTGAATTCGACCAATGAGTAATTTTTGTAATTAATTTTCCACCAATCCTAGATGTCTTCTTCAGTTTTGACTTGTAATCTTTTGGTCGTCCAATAAAATGCTTGTGGGCGGGTGTTATCATTCATGAAAGGTCTCGGATGTTCCGCGAGGGTTTATAAACTGCTGATTTTCGCTCCCCTGCGCCACTTCATCTATCATTGTGTAAATTATGTAGCAGGGGGCGGGAAGCGCCTCTTTCGTCGGGCAGCGGTTCATCAATAAGGTAATGGCCTTTTAATAACTTCTTTTCTTGCTAGCTCAGCAGTTTAACTCTCGGGGCAGGTTCGATACCTTTTATCATGTAACTTTCCTCTAAAATGTAATAGACTCTTGGTATAAATTCTATCTCTTAAACTACAAACTGGGATAGAGAGTGCCTAACCCTCTCGAGCTCCCTTTCATATTGTTTTTGGAGGTGACTACGTTTTCTCAACCATTTTTCTTCGTTTCGTAATGTAATAGGTTTTCCTATCGTGTCACCTCTTTAGTATGGGATTAGCCCTTGCATATGCGGCCTAGTGCCAAATAGGTTTTAAATAAAGGGTGTATTAGGAGTGCAAGTTACGCCTCCTCTCAAGTTGGTATTTTGGGGCCATGTTATTGTCCTGTTTCTTTAGTGAATAGGCCTCAGTAGGTTGGGTAATTTTACCCCTGTTCTTGTGTGCTTGGAGGTCAGCTTGAAGGTGGAGTTTGGTGTGGCCTTTGATAGGCTTGAACTTTAAGAGCGGGTTGCTCTTTCTTAACATTTTGATTTCTGTGTGCCTCGAGCAGGCTTTACTGATTAATAGGGAGCTAGAGCTCCTGGGCATGATTGGGGTTTTCTGCCCCTTTGTCAAACCTGGTATCTGGCTAAAGTTGGGCTAATTGCTCAAGAATTATGTGTCTGGCTCTCGGAGCCCAAAGCCTGTAACACTGTAATTGTACATTCTCGATTTGTGGCTAGGCTACTGTGTACCTGTTATATTTGTTATTTCTTGATCTTAAAAAGAAAATATAACTTTGTTAAATTTTAAATTAACTTTAATTTCGTAAGTTGAGACCTGTTCATCCCAGCACCTTCTTTCACCTCTGCTAATCCACCAAACCACGGTAACAAATATTATTATTATTATTATTATTATTATTATTATTATTATTATTATTATTTTCTTTACTTTGCACTGACACGGATAGGTCTATGAGTGGGATAGGCGACCGTGATTTTAATTAGAGTACAGCCTGGTGTGAAGATGGGAAACCACGGAAAACCATCTTCAGGGCTGCCAACAGTGGGGTTCGAACCCACTATCTCCTCCCTATGGGTGGGGGCGGTAGAATAACACCCGCGGTATCCCCTGCCAGTCGTAAGAGCGACTGAAAGGTGCCTCAGGGGCTTTGAACTTTGGAGCGTGGGTTGGCGACCACGGGGCCCTCAGCTGAGTCCTAGCATTACTTCAACTTACATGTGCCAGGCTCCTCACTTCAATCTATCCTATCCGACCTCCCTTGGTCAACTCCTGTTCTTTTCAGACCCCGACGGTGTTACGTATGGAGGCCTAGGGAGTCGTTCATTTTCATGCCCTTCGTGGCCCTTGTCTTCCTTTGGCCGATGCCTTCATTTTTCGAAGTGTCGTACCCCTTCCATTTTTCTCTCTGATTAGTGTTACATGGTTGCCTAGTTGTACTTCCTCTTAAAACAATAATCACCACCATCACCACTATCTAACCGCACGGCCAGCTGAAGACACTGGTAACTTTGAATCTGTGGGGAACTCTAATGTATTTCAATTTATGAACGCGATGGATGTCCCCAAAGAGAGTCACAATATTCTATCCGTTGTCTTCCGATTTGTCTAAGTCTTTGAATGATGGTTTTTTTTTCCTTTTTTCCAAAGGAAATTACTTTTTAGTTGCACTCAATGACTCAAATATGTATATTATGTAACTACCACATATCTAGGTTGTGTTAGCCGGCGGTCTGTAAAACGACAGGGCGGTGCGGCCTTTAAAAAGGTCCTAGAGAGAACACTGTTTTATGTGTGTATGCTTCGCAGAAGTGAAGTAAGCTATGACTGTGCAAGAAAAACCCAGTTATAAACAATGGGAAGTGGTCATAAAACAGTTCAACCTTATGTCATCCGCCGCACTTCTTAATGTATTGCCTCTTGCGATAGTTAACCGCGGTTAGAACTGTCGATTCGCCCTGCCTTAATGGTAGCAAAATAGTAGCTTCAATCAATTATTCAATCAATCAGTCAATCAATCAAACAATCAATCAATCAATCAATGAATCACTGCTGATCTGTATTTAAGCCATTCGCCCAAGTGGCGGATTCCCTATCTGTTGTTTTCCTAGCATTTTCTTAAAGGACTGCAAATAAATTGGAAATCTGTTGAACATCTCCCTTGGTAAGTTATTCCAATCCCTAACTCCCCTTCCTATAAACGAATATTTTCCCCAATAGCTTCTTTCTGCTTTCCTGTAAAGTTAATGATATGTCACTTTCGATACTTTATCTGTGACATCCAGAATTAGAGTATGGTTCCAGTGTATGGGATACTTCCGATAAAAGATTACTGTTACGAAAATGTTGGGTTGGGAAGACTTAGGCCCTAGGCCCAAGGGGCTCTCAATCTGGGAGCATGGGTTGGCGACCACAGGGCCCTTAGCTGAGTCCTGGCATTGCTTCCGCTTAATTGTACCAGATTTCTCACTTTCATCTATCCTATCCCACATCCCTTGGTCAACTCTTGTTCTTTTCCGACTCCGACGCTTTTAGAGCAATCGAGGCCTAGGGAGTCTTTCATTCGCGCGCCCTTCGTTGCCCTTGTCTTTCTTTGGCCGATATCTCAATTTTCGAGGATTCGAACCCTTCCATTCTTTCCCTCTGATTAGTGTTATACAGAGGATGATTGCCCAGTTGTACTTCCTCTTAAAACAATAATCATCACCACTTGGGAAGACCTGGGAATAAGGAGACAAGATGCTCGACTATGTGGTATGTTCGGAGCTGTCAGTGGAAAGACGAATAAGTTCGCTATTCGCTTTACGTCGCACCGACGCATATAGGTCTTATGGCGACGATGGCCGTGGCCTTAATTAAGGTACAGCCCCAACATTTCCCTGGTGTAAAAATGGGAAACTACGGAAAAACATCTTCAGGGCTGCCAACAGTGGGGTTCGAACCCACTATCTGGCAGATGCAAGCTCACAGCTGCGCGCCCCTAACCGCACGGCCGACTCGCCCGATCGAATAAGTTTGAGCGGAGGTTTTAAAATGAGGAAAGATCATAATATGAAGATGAAGTTGAAATTCAAGAGGACAAACTGGGGCAAATATTCATTTATAGGACGAGGAGCGAGGGATTGGAATAATTTATCAAGAGAAATGTTCGATAAATTTCGAAGTTCTTTGGAAACGTTTAAGAAAAGTCTAGGTGAACAATTGATAGCAAATCAGCCCAGATGGGTGACAGATCCTTATTGATTGATGGATTTGATATTCATGTCAAAAGGATTTCGTTCGTTTGTCAGCTAAAATAGAAAAGAGAAACTACACTAGTAGGTCAATAGCATACGAACCCTCTGTCTTATATACACGTTACGCAATCGGTCACTCTGTATTATATTCAGTGTAAAAGTGGACTAAGAAAGAGCAGCAAGGTGGGGATAGCGCTGCGGGATAGGCTATGGACGTTCGATTGTATCATTACATAATAGTGTCAGCTATGGCACCGAGGCGAGATTGACAGAAACGCTCCCGGGCCCAACCAGTACTTGGAATGGAGGCCAGCGCCACACAATAACAACAATAGCTTGTCTTCAAAGCGAGCGGTAGTGTTTGCAACAGGGTCTGTAATTTACTTGTTACAGTCGTCCTACAATCTGTAAAAAGCCAGTCTTCCCTGATAAAAATCGAAGGCTATGAAAAGGAAGTAGCAATCCAGAAAGGAGTGAGCTTAAGGCTGCAGTTTCAATCAATCAATACTGATATGCATTTAGGGGAGTCGCCCAGGTGGCAGATTCCCTATCTGTTGTTTTCCTAGCCTTTTCCTAAATGATTTCAAAGAAATTGGAAATTTATTGAACATCTCCCTTGGTAAGTTATTCCAATCACTAACTCCCCTTCCTATAAATGAATATTTGCCCCAGTTTGTCCTCTTGAATTCCAACTTTATCTTCATATTGTGATCTTTCCTACTTTTATAAACGCCACTCAAACTTATTCGTCTACTAATGTCATTCCACGCCATCTCACCGCTGACAGCTCGGAACATACCACTTAGTCGAGCAGCTCTCCTTCTTTCTCTCAATTCTTCCCAACCCAAACTTTGCAACATTTTTGTAACGCTACTCTTTTGTCGGAAATCACCAAGAACTAATCGAGCTGCTTTTCTTTGGATTTTTTTCAGTTCTTGAATCAGGTAATCCTGGTGAGGGTCCCATACACTGGAACCATACTCTAGTTGGGGTCTTACCAGAGACTTATATGCTCTCTCCTTTACATCCTTACTACGACCCCTAAACAGCTTCATAACCATGTGCATAGATCTGTACACTTTATTTACAATCCCATTTGTGTGAATACCCCAATGAAGATCTTTCCTTATATTAACACCTAGATACTTACAATGATCCCCAAAAGGAACTTTCACGCCATCAACGCAGTAATTAAAACTGAGAGGACTTTTCCTATTTGTGAAACTCACAACCTGACTTTTATCCCCGTTTATCAACATACCATTGCCTGCTGTCCATCTCACAACATTTTCGAGATCACATTGCAGTTGCTCACAATCTTGTAACTTACTTATTACTTTATAGAGAATAACATCATCCGCAAAAAGCCTTACCTCTGATTCCACTCCTTTACTCATATCATTTAAATATATAAGAAAACATAAAGGTCCCATAATACTGCCTTGAGGAATTCCCCTCTTAATTATTACAGGGTCCGATAAAGCTTCACCTACTCTAATTATCTGAGATCTATTTTCTAGAAATATAGCAACCCATTCAGTCACTCTTTTGTCTAGTCCAATTGCACTCATTTTTGCCAGTAGTCTCCCATGATCCACCCTATCAAATGCTTTAGACAGGTCAATCGCGATACAGTCCATTTGACCTCCTGAATCCAAGATATCTGCTATATCTTGCTGGAATCCTACAAGTTGAGCTTCAGTGGAATAACCTTTCCCAAAACCGAACTGCCTTCTATCGAACCAGTTATTAATTTGACAAACATGTCTAATATAATCAGAAAGAATGCCTTCCCAAAGCTTACATACAATGCATGTCAAACTTACTGGCCTGTAATTTTCAGCTTTATGTATATCACCCTTTCCTTTATACACAGGGGCTACTATAGCAACTCTCCATTCATCTGGTATAGCTCCTCCGACCAAACAATAATCAAATAAGTACTTCAGATATGGTACTATATCCCAACCCATTGTCTTTAGTATATCCCCAGAAATCTTATCAATTCCAGCCGCTTTTCTAGTTTTATCGAAGCTCCGTTACACTGACAGCTGTTCGTTTCGACTGACAATGCCAGGGAGCACACTGGAGACTTTGCTACGAGCATTAAGACTGGACGCATGCGCATGGAGATGACGTCATGGTTTAGCACATATATCTCCATAAGTGAGGAGCACGGTAAGGAATGTGCCTTTCAGTCTACAACCACCCTCGAACCAGAGCGAGTATTACAGTTGACCACAAGTGTCCACCACCTCCCCTGTTACTGTTGGACACAACTCCCAGAAGTTACTATTGCATTACATCGCCGGAAGATTTCGCTCGTAGCTAATTCTGAACAGGTGTTCGTAATCACGGGATCACAAAGCCAGAGCCTCAGCCTCAGCCAAAGCCTGAGCGACTCACCCCGGCAGTCGTAATTCTAGTTTTCTTGCACTCACAGATTAGTCTCGAAAACTTGCATCCTCGGTTATAAGGGTTCTACCATATTATGAGTAGAGAAGCAACCGTACAAGGAAATTTTAGTGAAATGATTTAGGTAAGTGATTTTGTATTTATTTGCATTCTACTTTGATATATTCGAGACGTGAACACATATTTTGTTGTGATCCCCCTGAAAATTTGGTCACGCGCCGCCACTGCAGTAAAGGAAATCAAAGAGGAATTTGGAAAGGGAATCACAGCCCAAGGAGAGGAAATCAAAACTTTAAGATTTGCCGATGAAAAGAAATGACGTATTGCTTTTAGTTTCGCGAGTATCGGAGAACATGTTCAGTTCGCCAGGTGCAGGTCTTTTGATTTGACGTCCGCAGGTGACTTGCGCGTCATGATGAGGATGAAATGATGATGAAGATGACACATACACCCAGCCCCGTGTCAGTGGAACTAACCAATGATGGTTAAAATTCCCGACCTTGCCGGGAATCGAACCCGGGACCCCTGTGACCAAAGGCCAGCACGCTAACCACTTTGCCACGGAGCCGGACGGAGAAGGAGTAGTACAAGATGAAAATAAATCCAAAACAGAAGAAATGGAGTGCAGTGGTCGGAGAGCTACATCAAACCAGTCGCAGTCTATGGACTGATGACCCAAACACACCGTCGTCCTTCGGGTGGTGGCGTAAGGACAAGCACTGGCAATTAGTATCATTTTTAAAACAAGCTATCTCTGTACTAGCTGCATCAAAAGTAGATTTAAAACCTCTTATCAGAGAGCGAGCTGGCCGTGAGATTAAGGTTACATAGCTGTGAGCTTGCATTCGGGAGATACCGGGTTCGAGTCCCACCATCGGCTACCTTGGTCGGCGCATGCAGAGTTGGGTTCGGCCTACGAGTGCCCACGGCTGATCCGTGGTCGAGGGGTGGACACGCCTCTGTATTCGGGTGTCTGAGAGGAGCTGGTCCCCACCGTCCGCTGCCCTGAGAATGGTTTTCCATTCTCTTGCACTAAGGCGAATGCCGCGACAGTTTCACACCTTCTCCGAACATCTCCCTGGCGAGAGTGACGGCGTTACCGTCTAAGAGACCCGCCTCGCCTTTCAGGGAAGGAATGAAAACATTTTAGCAGTAGTAGTGCTACCCTCTATCTGCAGTTTGTTTAGATTCCAGCAAGCTAGTCTGCAGACGAAGTTGCGTAACATCGCGATACGCAAGCAATGAAGCATAATCAAGTTGGCCTAGAAATGAAATCAAGCGGTCGAAGGTCCATCTTCAGAATTTCTCTCCTCCAACCGCGCTAGGAATTCCAACTCCATTAAAAGAGATTACAAGCAATGTCGCGCAGCCTCCGGGGAGGCTTAATGTAGGAATTTCGAGATGACGCCCTGTACGCGAACTCTGTGTCTATGAAGATGAGACCATACCTCCGATGAACTATAATTATGAAGACGGCACAAACACCCAGCCCTCGAGATATCGGAATTAAACATTGCGTTTTATTTGAATGTCATGTGCAGTGTTGCCAGGTCTACAAATAAAAAATCAGTAGATTGTACGTAACATTTCGGGAGTTTTAATGAAAACTTCGGTATAGTTTCTCGAGCACCGAAATGCTATAACTAAATTAAAGAATGCAATAGCCATTTGAAGTTATTATGAGAAAAATATAGAATTTCACTCACCCACCACCATTAATCACTGTTATTTTAAGTTTAGATTAGGAGAAATTTCGGGAGATTATTTTGTTTTCTCGGGTTTTCTGGTGTGTTGCAAAACAATTGGGAGATCTCTTGAAATTTCGGTAGAGTTGGCAACGCTGGTCAAGTGTTGCCTGCTTTTCAGAACTCTTGGTTGCAAGTGGTTTTACGTCTCACCGACACAGATAGGTCTTACGGTGACGATGGTGTACAACAGGGCTGAACAAATCAGAACCAATTCTAGGAGCCAGTAAAATTTCTTAAGCACCAGACATAAAGAAATAAAAATATTTTGCCTATCTCTATAATGTTAACTGGTGCTTATTACATAGTAGTGCAGTGCACAAAAAGCATAACAGGGCCAAAACCAGCGAACAGGGAAGGTTTAACTTGTCAGTGTAGCGGTTACGAGCGGTCAGGAGCACATGAGCACGTGAACACCCAATTCTAATGCATATTCACGCATTCGTGGATAATTCAAAATTGGTTCCTTTGTTTCTGCCTGATCTTGTCAATCGATCGAAAGTATTCGACTTATATCGAAGTTCCGTTATACTGACAGCTGTTCGTTTCGACTGAAAATGCCAGGGAGCACACTGGAGATTTTGCTACGAGCCTGAAGACTATACGCGTGCGCACGGAGATGACGTCACAGTTTATGCACAGATATCTCAATACGCGAGGAGCACGGTAAGGTGTGTGCCTTTAAGTCTACAACTATCCTCAAGCACGCGATAGTATTACAGTTGACTGCAAAGGTCCGCCACCTTCCTTGTTACTCTTGGCCACAGCTCCCAAAAGTTACTATTGTATTACATCGCCGGAAGATTTCGCTAGTAGGTAATTCTGAATACACGGGAAGAAGTTTGCTTTACGTTGTGGGCGGAGAATCGTTTCAATTTGAGTACTGGTAAGTGTGGTAATTGTACGGACTATTTTTCTGCTTGTTTTCATACTCATGTGAACTTCGTGCTATGTAAATCCAAGAATAGTGTTCGCATCTTTTAATATTCGCTGCAATACAGACAGCATTGTAGCAAAGTTGCTGTGAATTTTACTTTTACCGAGCTAAGTATTGAAATTGCGAACTTGGGGTCACAAATCCGTCTGACCACACTCAGCCCGGCAGTCGTAATTTTAGTTTTGTTGTACACTCACTGATTAGTCTCGGAAAAATGCATCCTCGGTTATAGGGGTTCTATCAAATTATGAGTGGAGAAGGAACTTTTATTGAAATGATTTAAGTAAGTTATTTTGTACTGCTTTGCATTCCACTTTGGTATATTTGAGACGTGAACACACATTTTGTTGTGAACGACTTGAGCCGCCGCTGGTCACGAGATATATCGAACGCTTCTTTTTTTCAACCATAAAAGAAAAGAAAATAACTTTTACTTGTGAAAATATGACAAACTAATGCCTTTTCCTAAAATAAGTACAGATATACTTCTAATTATTCTACTGACAGTTCGCTGGCTTACACTTCTTAAGTCAGCAGAAACTTCAGTAGTTAAAAATTGCCTATAATCATCATGAGTCGTGTAACACAATGCTGAGCATCGTGACCCCATTTGACTTCACACATTATTCTTAATTAAGCGGCGCCAACTTTGAAGTTGTTCAGCTTCTCCTAAAACCTGTTGAAGAGTCAGACCAGTGGTACTGTGTAGAGATGAGAAGAATGCAAGAATGAGGAAAGTGGCCTGCAAGTACGAACTTCCTGTTCTGCTCAGACAGATCGGCTCTTATCTGCTACACGAAAACATTGACTCACACTTTGCACTTTGCTGGATTGCAACTGACAAGAGCGAAGAGCTGCCAGTAGAAGATAATATAAAGTCGCCTGGGTAGTAGCAGAATTGCTATCGTAACCACTGCGTCACTGGCTCTGCTGGTGAAAACCTCTTCGCCCCGTGCCTCATCGGGCGCGTGCATTCTTCTGATCTAACAATACGCAAAACTTGATCAATCCACCTGTTCGATGTCTTTCCTCGTGGTCTTCTGCCGACAACTTTGCCTTCCGTGATACACTTCTCCTAATTTTCACTATCCCGTCTGACAACATAGCTATAATAAAAAAGTAAATTAGGCCTACAACTAGAAAATTGCGCTTATTCATTTAACATAACATCAAGTCATTTACGGTACGTGTAAAAGCATTGCAATAAATAATAAATGAATAAGTCTAGTAATTCACAGTTACCCGCGGCATAATATATTAGAAGAATCAACAGTTGTGTTGGAGGTATAGGTAGTCCTCTTTGATTTCCTGACATTAGCGCACCTTCGAACACCACAAAGATGTTTAACACAGTTCGTTTTATCGAATCTGTGCCTAATTTTTAATTCCCAATGTTCAGGTGTAACCAGTGCTTATAAACCCTTATAATCTCCGTATTTAGATGGCATAGAGAGATGACAGGAACTATAACAATAACAACAACAAACACCTTACGAACAAATTTTACTGTCGAATCTTTGAAAATGCCCCCAATTTATTTTTTATCCCTTGCTGTAATGAAAATAAAGTCCGAAAATATTGTTTTTCCTTAGACTGGAATTTAGTAGTTACAATGTCTTTCTTCTTTATTCGTGTCAGAAGTACCAGCTTTACATACAGATTTTTAAAAAACATGATATCTACATTCCTACTACAGGTCTATTATACAAACAATCATAGATAAAGCAACAATTCGAGTGCTAGACGATTCTTGCCCAGTATTGGGCGACGGGGAGGCTGCAATCAAGTCTTTCATAGTGCACATTGAAGGACATAAAACACACTGACGTAGATGTTGGATCGTCTGCTGCTCTCCGCAATCACAAACTGACGAATCGCTTGAGAAAGCGCACTTCCGCAAATTTACTTTTGTTCTGCCGACTTCTGTACGGAGTCTGTCAAGGGCTTTCCATACTGTCACTTCTCCTGGGGTCCGCATGGAAGACTCCTTCTGCTCTATCCAGTTGGAAAGGTTTATTTATTTATTTATTTGGTTTATGATTAATAATGACACAACCAGTGAGAGATAAGTACAAAGTAAATACAAATTATTATATATGTACAGTCAAAGAAAGCAATTGACAAAGTTTGAAAGAACAAGAAGAAAACACAATATATTTACATCACTATCCACCTATCAACTCTGACAGTTCGTATATACACATTGAGTGCGAGTGATGTACATCTCACTAAATGTGAATGTCCAAACCCGCCACCCACTTCACTGCTTCGGGCGTTGCTGAGTTGAGACCTTCCATGGTGCCAGTGAAAGCATGGAGTGGACATTCCTGCACTACATGTTTCATTGTTTGTCGACCCTCCCCACAATCACAGTATGGAGAAACTGACCAGCCCCAGGTGTGTAAAGTACGATAGATGCTGTTCTACCTACTCCACATCTCATGTGATTTAGTCTACTCCAGGTGCAGCGTGGCAGATCGAAGCCTGCCAGTTTTGTGGATGGGTTATTAATATCCACTATTGCCCGAGGTGGAAAGGTGATTGATTCTTTCTTACCACATTTTGACCCTAGCATTCTCTGCTTTCTCCTCAAGGTTAACTGATGTGCGGAGAAAACTTTTTCTAGATTTTAGCCTCTGTGTGGCTGGATGGTATACATAGAGAGGATGTGCTTCTAAAGAATATTATTGGAGCCTTTCTTTGTTAGGTGCTACCTCCCTACGAATCTCACCGGGAACAAAACCAGCTAAAAGATGGATCATCTCAATGGGTGTAGGTTTCAAACATCCAGTAATGATCCTGCAGCTTTCGTTTAGAGCGATGTCGACCTGCTTCGTATGAGCTGACCTGTACCAAACCGGGGAGGCATATTCTCCTGCAGAGTAACATAGACCTGGAGCTGATGTTGTAATTGTTTGTGGTTGTGTTCCCCAACTTATTCCTAACAATTTTCGTAGAATGTTGTTTCTAGCAGCTATCTTTTGTTTTAAGTTTTGGCAATGTTTCTTATAAGTTAATGTGCGATCCAGCGTAACTCTCAGGTACTTTGGTGTAAAGCAGTGTTCCAGTAAGTTCCCTTTTCATAGTACTTTGAGTTTCTGCGAGGCCTGTGCATGCCGCACATGGAATGCATAAATTTGAGTCTTAGCTTGATTTGGTTTGAGTTGGTTTTTCTCATAATAGGTACCTAGCTCTTCTAATGCAGCAGTTAAAGAGATCTCTGCTTCGTCAAAGGTATCGTAGTAAGTGCAAGGTCATCGACATAGATAAAACTTTTAGTATTTTCTGGTATTGGCTGGTCATTGGTGTAGATGTTGAAAAGAATAGGAGCCAGTACACTACCTTGAAGTAGTCCATTCCTTTGATGTCTCCATATGCTTCGGCGTCCTTCAAATTCAACAAAAGCGGCGATTTTCCAGGAGAGTAGCTATAATTCGATAAAGCTTGTGTAATAAATCCTGTGATTTACTGTATCGTAGGCGGCTGAGAGATCCAGAAAAGCCACACCAGTGATCTTCTTCATTTCAAACCCATCCTCATTGTCCTGGGTTAGATGTAAAATCTGTGCTGTACAACTCTTTCCCGGGCGGAAGCCACATTGCTGAGGGATAAGGACTTGATCTACTACTCCCATTGAGCGACTGAGCAACATTCTTTCCATTATTTTGTGTACATGGCAGAGTAAGGAAATTGGTCTGAAATTTTTGGGGTTCAAAGGTTTCTTTCTAGGTTTCAGAAATGCGATCACCTTGGATTTTCTCCATATTTTTGGAATTTTTAGGGAAGCAAAACAGTAGTTGAAGAAGTTTAAAAGCCATACCTGTGTGGTTGAACTGAAGTGTTTTATTTGTTCTATTGTGATATCATCTAATCCTACCGCTTTTTCATTTTTGTTACATTGAATCGCTTTATGTAGTTCCGTTATTTCAAATACCGGGATAAGTTACTGGATTTCATTACCTCCTTTTTAGGATATTATGTTCCATTTTTCTTGTTGGGTGATTCGTTTTCCCAATTGATAACAACTTGATTTTCGATTTGCATGGACTGTTCCCTTGGTTGGATCGTTGCTAAGTCGTTTGAGAAGCTTCCAAGTCTTTCGGCTATCCCTTGACATGTCTGTTTCCTCAATAAGTTTGATTCGAGCATCTTTCTTTGCCTCTGCAATTGAGGAAAGCAGTTTCCTTCCAGATGAGATAGTGTCTTCACTTGGTGGATCTTCCTGAGAGAGTGAAATATAGTGTTCATTTGGGCAGCTGTGTCTGAAGTTAGACCTTCTATATAGTTAACTCCGCATCCTCGTTGTATGGAAACGTGGGAAGCTTCCTTCACAGCTTCAACAAACTGATCATAAAACTCTGGTGTTGGAGGGATATCTGATATTATTTTATCAAGAGTTGAGCTGAACCTCCACTTTTTTTTAATTATACCTCCTTCGAAACGGAAACTTTATTGGTTGAATTGCTAAGAAAAGTTGACACATTATGCGCCGATGCTGGGTATTTGGAATGGGATTGCACCTTGATTTCACACATTGCTGTGCCACGTGTTCACTCACAAATATCAGGTCTGGGTTGAAGCCTCGTCGCCATCTACTGCTGTTAAAGGATGGGGGTAGTTTGGGGCCATGAATAAGTTGTAATTTGAAGTTATCAGCCCATTCTAACACAAGCTCTCCGTTATTATCGTCATCTCTATATCCCCATGCACTGTTATGGCTGTTGAAGTCTCCAACCACAAAGTCTGTCTTTTGCTTGTAGTAGTTATCTGGAATTTTGAAGGAGAAATCTGCCTTTGGTGGTTTGTAGACACCCAAAATGGTGCAGTTACTGAGTTCCACAGTTATTATCTAGATTTGATGTTTGGTGGTGGCTGCTACAGACAAAATTTGTAAATCTGGTTTGGCTAAAACAGCGCTGCCGTACTGTCTGTAGGGAATCTCGGCCACAAGTCTCATTCCCGCTATTTTTGGTCGCCGTAGTTGCTCATCAATGTGAGTTTCCTGAAGGCATAATATATCACATTCGTACGTTTGACAAAGCTGATATAACATTCCTTCTTTAGATGGAGATAAGCCTTCAATATTTACAGATACAATTATTAGTGATGGTCTTCATAAAGACCGTTCTGAATCTAGCGATTGGTAGATACTTCTGGAATGCTGACGTTTAGCTCAGTACTGGAGGTACCTATGTAGGGGCACCACGGGTAGGAATCAGCTTCACCCCCAGTTAGAATGTGAAAATGTTATGCGCTTGCACATATTTTCTTTTCCATTTTGCTCCAGCCATTGTCGTTCCAAGGGTAAATTTCTGTCGCGAGAAGAACAGCAAATACATTCGGGAAATAGTGGGTTCGAACCCCCTACTTTCGCCAGCCACATCGCCTTGTCTGAGGTGGTGATCAAATGTCAACAAAGTTCTCCCATCTCTAACTTGTCGCGAGAAAGAGAATCTTTCTCAGATATGTATTACTTCACACAGAAGGCAAGGCGCTATGAGATGTCTGGGTTCAGATCATCCCGGTGAAACTCGAAAGGGGTCTTTCAATTCCAATCTGTAGCTAGCTTCAGGTAGTTCCAGTCACTTCTTTGGATCGCGGTGGAGGTCATTCATGGCGTGAAGATAGTTGTAGATAGGTTCTGTAAGTGGTAGACAATTAGGCATGAAATAAGGGATATTTATAATTAGAAGTTGTTTGAGTAGAGGTGAAGTATTTCAAAGTCTAACCTCAATCAGCTAGCCCTTCTGACAAATAACTAGGCATATTGTGGAGATAATATTGCTAGATTGCATTGAATCCGACTTTACTCAATCGATTAATCTTGTTCCGATCTCACTCATATCGATTTTAAGCGATAGTTCCCATGATGCTATTCGTGTTGTTTGAATTATATGTAGCCTACCCATGTGCCTGTGTTATTTGAAATTGTAAACTCTGTTCCTTGTGCTTGTTTATTAGAAATACACAGTATCTTCACCAGTCCTCCTGAAATCCTGTATTTCTTGTTTGAGCACACCTCTGGGGCTGGAAGCTGAATGGTTATATTCATGTATTTCTATACATTTCCCGCCTCAGTGCATTTAATTCTGTTATTTGTATTTTTGTGTGGTACTTGGATAATGGTGTGATGCCCGTACCTTGCGTCTTGCTGTCTTGCATTTGAAGGGATGTATTATCTGTCACTTAAATATCAATTTTGTGTTACCGGTAATGTTTCAGTCATTCATTTCAAGGTAAAGCTACTTTGTGGTGAGAGGTTATGCTGTCAATAACATAGAATGCTATACGAACTATGGATATCAGATCATTATTTACAACATTGTAAGTACTTGAAAATGTATATACATATAATCTATTGGGAATGGAAATAGTAGAACTGCATTATGAACGTCTTATTAGATGAAGAGGGAGGGGGGGGCGGCATTGGTAGGATGGGGAAGGGAGGAGCAGTTATAAACATAACCGGATGTGCGTCACTACGCCGGAAGTTCCTTCTCAGTGGTGGTGATTATTGTTTTAAGAGGAAGTACAACTAGGAGCCATCCTCTATATAACACTAATCAGAGTGAAAAATGGAAGGGGTCCGACACTTCGAAAAATGAAGATATCGGCCAAAGGAAGACAAGGGCCACGAAGGGCATGAAAATGAAAGACTCCCTAGCCCTCGCAAACCTAATAGCGTCGGGGTCTGAAAAGAACAAGAGTTGACTAAGAGAGGTCGGATAGGATAGATGAAAGTGAGGAGCCTGGCACAAGTAAGTGGAAGCAATGCCAGGAGTCAGCTAAGGGCCCCGTGGTCGCCAACCCACACTCCAAAGTTCAGAGCCCCTGGGGCCCCTTTTAGTCGCCTCTTACGACAGGCAGAGGATACCGTGGGTGTTATTCTACCGCCCCCACCCACAGGGGGAGTTCCTTCTCAGCGCTACCTGTTGTCACTAATAATAGTAAGGTATTGCACACACACACACACACACACACACACACACACACACACACACACACACACACAGTGTTCTGAAAGCAGATCAGTTCTTCAGAGTTTTCTGGTTGAATATTATTTCCTGAAGATCTGATTCTATTTCATTTAGCCAGTTGTTCTTGACTTTCAGTGTGAGGGCAAGATTTAGAATTATTTTGGTCAGTCTATCATTGTTCATTCTGGGAATGTGACCATAGAATTTCAACCTCCTTTTCCTAATTGTGTCTGAGGTTTTTTTCTGCATGGTAATGCATTTCATGAGTGGGCTGAAAATTTTCCGTAAAATTGTTCTTTCTTGATTTTCTATATCTTTTTTATGAGTGATCTATCGCCAATGACTAACGTTTCCGATCCGTATAATGCTTCAGGTTTTACTACTGTATTATAATGTCTTAGTTTTTTTCCGAAATAATGATTTTTTGTTATGTGTTCCAAGTGATTCGATATGCTTTCTGTAATTTAGTAATTCTCTGCTTATTTGCTTTACGATTTAATCCATAAGGTTTAATGATTTCTCCAAGGTATTTGAATTTATTTACTTGGGAAATTTGTCCCAATTTAGTCATCATAAGTTGCTCGTCTAGAAACCGAGAGGCTCCTTCCATGTACTGTTTTTTTTTTTTTTTTTTTTTTTTTCATATTATGATTTTTGAAGTCATGTTTTGGCTGCAATTTCATTTAGGTTTTCGAGGGAGTGGATTGCTTCTTGCTTATTATTAGAAAGAATTGCCAGGTCGTCTGCAAAAGCTAGGCACCGCACGTGAATTCTGTTTTTTCAGTTATCTACCAAGAGTTATTAATTTAACTTCTTTTACCCAGGTTCTGATTACTTTTTCTAGAACAAGATTGAACAAGAGAGGTGATAGTCCATCTCCTTGTCGAACCTCTGTATTGACATCAAGAGGCAAAGATATTTCTCCTAAGAATTTAACTTTGGAAGTAGTGTCAGTTAATGTTTGTCGTATCAATTCTCTTGCTTTTCTGTCTACTTTAAATTTTGAAAAGTGTCTGTCGGTCTATGGAGTCATATGCTTTCTTAAAGTCTATGAAGGTAATCGCTGTTTGTATTAATTAATTAATTCATTCATTGCATTTTTGCCCTTATGGACAGTGTTTGAACTCGAATATCTCATGATGACACAATTTTCACTTCTTTCCCTTCTTCCTCATCTTTTCCCAAAATTTATTCATCCTTTGGCTGTGCTCCTGTTTACTTTGTTCTGTCCACAATGTTCCTGTCTTCTTCTTCCCATTTACTATAAATTTTGCATTCCTAATTTTGTTTCTGAATTCTTTTCTGTCTCCTATCATTTGCCTGTTGATCCCCACCTGCCTTAAGTCTTCCTCTATTTTATGATACCAATTTGTTTTCTTGCTTGAACTGATGTTTGTATTATTATTATTATTATTATTATTATTATTATTATTATTATTATTATTATTATTATTATTATTATTATTATTATTATTATTATTATTATTATAATATTCTTAGTCATCAGCGTAGGACGGGAGATAAGTTCAGGCGTCCATTTCGCGCACAGCGACAGAGTATCGGTGACATCTTAGAGCATTAATACTATAGAGTGCGCTTAGCGCCACCTCGTCCATGTTGCGGCTTGAAGCCAACATCTCGATCAGCTGACTGGGGGGTAGTTCGAAGCAGAGTCCGAAAGGATATAAGGAAATTGTCGAACAGTGACATTCGAAAAGGCGGCGAAATCGGAATATGATATGTACCCTGCTTAGCTGTTGTGGTTAAGCGTTAATTACAATAAAAACCGTGGACATAAATGCATAATTACGACGAAAATGTTTAAAACCAAAAGAGAGCTACGATAGGATACACCCTCATTATGATCGTTTTTTTTGCAAGTATTACATCCCCGTGAGTAACACTAATTGTTTAATGTTAATTATTTATTATAATGTAAGAGACAAGTAATTTTTTCCAATTACCGCATCATATTGGGATTAATAGCTGAAAGCTAACCTCTGAAAGTTGTCCGTAAGGAAGTGTAGCCTAATTTGAAATATTAATGCGACTGACATCTACAATAAACACTTCATAATTTCCAAAAACAACTTTAAAATACTGTATTTACCGTGCTCGGTATACTTTTGACTGAAATAGGCCTACTTCAAACCAATGCCCAACAACACAAAATGCAAAGAGTGACACATAACCTACAGGACCATTATGGAAAGAAAATAACACAAGTATCACACTTAAGTGAACCATACACCACCAACAGATGGCAACAAAAATGAACTCTCCAGGGTAAACGATAAACAGGTACCATAACAAGAAATATTCACTTATCATAAGTTATAAAAATTCACAATACAGTAGGGTCAACTGCATATCAATTGGCACTGGTTGTAGTACCTATTTATGCCTATGAAGCACGGATGTGTTGTAATATGCTGCTTCAACAACAACATAATAATAATAATAATAATAATAATCATCATCATCATAATAATAATAATAAAAATAATAATAATAAAGGGATACATAAAATGCTACACAGTTAAAATTTCACTCCACTGCCACCTACTAAATTAAGCTTAGTTTAAAGCCCAACATAAACTAATGCACATGCCACATTTGAAGTAGGCCTATAAATAGGAGGTCACATCTGAAGAAAAGAAAACATCCTGCAGCATTCAGTAATGTTGTTCCAAAAATACAGAAACAAGACATGCCAATATAAAAGTAATTTAAGAATGAATTTCTATAAAAATCAACCTGACTCATAGACAGAATGATTAGAGGGAATATGCCTAAAAGTAGAACACTAATACAAATCAGTGAAACTAGCATACCACACCAGCATCCTCTTACATGAGCAACTTGAGTCTATATAAATATTCCAGTCATAGGAAGCATAGAAATCCTCATATAGGCCTACACACTCTAACACGTTTATATAACAAATGCAATAATTATATTATAAAGCAGCCTACCTTATATTACTGGTTCCTGAATAGAACAGTCTTTGTGTGAAAGCTTCGTACCCTCACACTGTGAAGTTTTTCTGTTTCAAGCCGTGCTTTATGGTGTAACCTCACTTTAAAGTATTCCATCAAAACTGCTCGCTTCAGCTGATGAATGTGGTTGTCAAGGGGCGGAGAAGCAAATGTATGCTCCTGAAGTTCATCAAACACTTCTCTCTTAGCATGGTTCAGTACTGCCATTACAAGTACATTTAAAGGGTCCTTCATCCTTGTCATTTTGTGCTGGAATTGTCGCATCATCTTTTCACCTTCCCTGCAGAGGTATATCACATCTAATGATGGGATTGAAAGGCCACCTCTGTTTTTCCTCTTCAGGAGTGCTGAATGTGAAACTGCTGTTTGGAGAACCGCCTTACAAACATCACATTTAACTGCTTTCTGTAATCTTTTCACAACAAAACCTGCTATATATTCCACTACATCCTCAACATACAATGTCAGGTTGGCTGGGTGTGGAATGTAGTCATGATCATGACTAACAAAAAGTACATCAGTACTGTTGGCAGGCAGATGAATAGGATCACCAGTTATTTGACTGCTGTCTCTACAATTCATAATAACAGTAGGGTCAACTGCAGAGCAATTGGCACTGGTTGTAGTACCTATCTGTATATGGAGCAGAAGTCTTTTATATGCTGCTTCAAACTGCCTAGCTGTGGGGTTGTTGTTATGACCACCATGACTCCTAATGGCACTAAAAAATACTTCCAGATGATCCTGACTAAGTTTGTAGGTGAGCAGAAAATGCATCTTCAGCTGTGGCATGTTCAAAATTGAGTCATACACTCCTAAGACAGACTTTAGACACACAATCAAACCTATGAAACCAGTTTTCCTAGAGACTTCACTAGACAAACACCACCATCCATCTCTTGCAGTGATTGTATATATTCAATAGCCTCCTGAATGTAGGCCCTCGTACTGTGGATATTCTCTGCTTTCAATGGTTTCTGCCATCCCTTTGAACAAAGATTACGGCTGTTCAAGATATCAAATATATTGTTCATGAGCCTAACAAATTTTACAGTCTCCTCACACCCTTGAAACTGAGGAAGATTTAAGTCTCTGTCACAATATGTCATTGCACTTGCAACACTTTCACTGAATGTTTGTGTGGCGAGCTTTACTTTCATGGGTTCCTTCTCCCAGTGAATGTGCCTTTTGGAAAGTTTTGTTCCTAGATGAAGGCCCTCGATACTCTGAAGTTTCTCTAACTCTTCTAAGTACCTCCAATCTATGACATTATCACCCCTGGCAAAAGTTCTCTTAGCTCCTAAAGTATTCCTCACTAATTTTATAGCATGGCAAGCATCTAGAAGAATAAACACTTTAAAATCATTTGAGGGATTTTCAAACCAGTTCACCATATTATTTTCATCAAAAGAAGCTCCCAAACAACGGGCCATGGATAAATTAGAAGCAGCACCATCAAAAGTAAGTGACACTACAATTACATTTAGGTCATTTAAAAATTTAAGGCACTCAATCACTAGATTTGCTCTCTCCGAGCCACTTAAACCGTTAATCAAAAAATAACCCACTGGAATTTTCCAGTGTCCATTTAGTGAGACCACCATAAACACTAAAGCCTCCTTGGCTTCTGGTAAATCCTGATCCTCGATTTCAGTACCACAATTCACATAACCAAGAAATTGTTTTCCATCAAATTCAATGTGCTTCCGGATGCACATTTCATCCATCATCAGTGCACACACTAGGGGCTTTCCACTGATAGCCATCTCCTTCCCTTTTGAAATGAGAGCAGTTGCAGCCTCTGAACTGAATCCTGGCTTACCATCCACCGACTGATACCACTTCCGCAGTGTACTTGGATGGGGCAAACCATGAGGAAATACATCCCTCAAGTAGCTGTATGCACGACTTGAATAGAAATTCAATGTAAGTGCAAAGCAGCGTAGTTCAGGAGGATACTCTGCTCTTGTATCACCATCCTTTGTTCGCATCAGAAGTTGGGCAGCAGCAGGAGAAAGACATTTCTGGAACAATGGAAGTTAAAAGGTGCATTATGCTTTTTCACAAGTTAATTTATGGTATTACATTATTTTTGAAATATTTGTTTAACAGAGATTGTGATATAATAAAAACAAATTACAGACTTCTAAAGGCTCCAAATTTTATGTATGTATGTCTGTCTGTTAGGTCATCAACCCAGAGACTGTTTGGATCCTCAAATAGCACCACCAAAGGCTAGCGGATATAGGGAAACCGAAAAAATATTTAAGCTGTTGTTTTCTTACCTCAAGCGTGCAAGCAGCATCTTCAGTTATCATCATTTTCTCCTTCAGATGGTTTACTAAGGCTTTCCCATTCTGCAACTGATTAATAGCTCGCCGATACTTCTGTCTTTCCAATTTCAGCTTCTTATGGGATTTATGAATAACTTCCCTGGCAACCTGCATGAAGGTCTGGGCTTTCCTTGGTGACTTTACCATTTCCTCAGTGTAATCACCAACATAAGATTTTCTGAACACCTTTGTTTTAGGAAGAGACTCATTCTCCTCTTCCTGAGGAACACTGAAAAAATATGAAAATTATAAGGGTCAACAACAAAAATGTATTACCTATGTGTAATATAGTAACCTAATATGCTGCAATAGATGTTGCAGTTGAACAGTATGTTAAATATCTTAAACACAAATATTTCACATAAGGATGACAGGCCACATTCCTGCATAAATCTATGGAAAATAATAAATTTAAAAAAATCTGCTCACACACAACTTGTTGATGCAACAGGATCCACTTGAAGTTTCCTCTTCACAGGAGGTTTTCTCCTCTTCTCAGCTGGTAAAAGGTGGGGTGGAAAATTAAAAATTGTTGGTACTGCATTTGGCTTCAGTTTAACTCCCACACCAAATGCTTCATTATCAAAACATTCCGGTGAAAAATGCTTAGAGCATAATCTTGAATGCTTTCCAGGTATGAAATTCTCTCTTCTTAATGCAACTACCCATTGCTTTTTCCTTGTCTCATCAGCAGGAAAACTGAAATCAATAAAAGCACAGTATTCAAAATTGCTGTAACCGGGAAACTGGAACTGTAACCAATACAATAAACGTACGTATTCTACAGACACCTGACAACAACTGTATGAAACCCCTTACATCATCATCATATTTACGTAAATATTTACTTACCCGTGAAAGGAAATGCCAGATCCTTTTTTGAAGGTCTCCTTGCATCCATACGCTACGCAATAGTGCACCATCGCTTCATTAACAGTAGCTAAAAGTCACTTTTAAGTACGCTGATCACTATTCTCGCCTATAACACAATGTTCAAAACTCTCGCACTACCCACCAGTCAGCTGATTGAGATCCTTGCTTCAAGAATGTGACGTCATCAGCCATCTATTGGATATATGATCGAAGGGTGACATAACCTCCCCTTATCGCAAAGCGGTGTGTGTATCGAATTCTCTACTTCATTAGCAGCTAGGATTATTATTAGTCACTCGAGGAAGGAAGTGAGAAGAGTGACGACAGGTCTGCTGATACCGCTGATGACGGTTGTGTGGTATTCTATTTCTGGACATACCACTTAACACAAGGTTGCCAAATTAGATTTGTTTCCCTCCGCTGAATATCAGATGGTGGTGGTTGTTATTTTTAAAAATAGGAAATACACCTGGGAAACCATCCTCTGTTTACACTAATCAGAAGAGAAAATGGAAAAGCTCCCACATTTTGAAGAATAAATGTAGAATATTGGAGGGCAAAAATAGGGAAGGGCCAAGAAGAAGGGCATGAACACGAAAGACCAGTAGCGACAATTACGCGGGGTGACAAGGGGTGGAGAAAATCTTCCGTTTTAATTCCATTTTAGCCGGCTAAAACTAGGAATTATAGGAATTATAGGAATTATTTTTAAAAGCAATTCTTACAAGCACTGTCTTATCAGCCAATTCTTCCTTTTATTTTATTTAATTATTAGCAAAATTACTAGCGGAAATATGCACAAAATGTTTTTCGTCGCGGCCATAAATGATTTTAGTTATATATTCACAGCTTTATTGTATTTAAATGTAATATATGTGTAATATTGTTCCTTTGGTGAAAATTTTATTGTGTATTGTATTGTATATTATTACCGCACGAATGTTGATAGTGTCAGCTTTCACCTCTCTGTCGAAATTCGCTCACAGAGCATCAAGGAACTTACCATTTTATAGCCTTTTTTCCCTCACTTCTGATGTATATACCCCCGCCCAATTTATCCCACAAACCCCGGTATTTCTTGTTGTCTGTACATTCTTTTTCCCCTCACTTCTAATTCTCAGTCGCCGCTACTGTGAACGACACCCTAAGTTTTGCAAAGCTAATACGTCGGGGTCGGAAGAAAACAAGAAATGACAAAGGGAGGTCGCAAATGATGATGATGATTATTATTATGTATAGTAAGCCCTATAATAAAACAACATCAAGAACAACATGGATACATACATATTTTCAGCGGTTTCAGACAAACGAGTAGTGTTACGAAAATATTGTGAACTTTGAGCTGGGAAGACGTGGGAGTAAGGAGATGAACAGTTCGAGCTGTCAACAGAGAGATAGCGTGGCATGATATTAGTATACGAACACGCTGAGTGGAGGTTTTAGAGCTAGGAAATATCACTACTACTACTACTACTAAGACAAAAGTTGAAATTCAAGAGGACGAATTGCTACAAATATTTATTTTATCAAGGGAAATGTTTGATTCTTTGAAATTGTGTTAAGAAGAAAATTGTTTTGGTACTGATATGTGTTGAGTCATCAGTCCATAGACTGGTTTGATGCAGCTCTCCATGCCACCCTATCCTGTGCTAACCTTTTCATTTCTACGTAACTATTGCATCCTACATCTGCTCTAATCTGTTTGTCATATTCATACCTTGGTCTACCCCTACCGTTCTTACCACCTACACTTCCTTCAAAAACCAACTGAACAAGTCCTGGGTGTCTTAAGATGTGTCCTATCATTCTATCTCTTCTTCTCGTCAAATTTAGCCAAATCGATCTCCTCTCACCTATTCGATTCAGTATCTCTTCATTCGTGATTCGATCTATCCATCTCACCTTCAGCATTCTTCTGTAACACCACATTTCAAAAGCTTCTATTCTCTTTCTTTCTGAGCTAGTTATTGTCCATGTTTCACTTCCATACAATGCCACGCTCCACACGAAAGTCTTCAAAAACATCTTTCTAATTCCGATATCAATGTTTGAAGTGAGCAAATTTCTTTTCTTAAGAAAGCTCTTCCTTGCTTGTGCTAGTCTGCATTTTATGTCCTCCTTACTTCTGCCATCGTTAGTTATTTTACTACCCAAGTAACAATATTCATCTACTTCCTTTAAGACTTCGTTTCCTAATCTAATATTTCCTACATCACCTGCCTTCGTTCGACTGCACTCCATTACTTTTGTTTTGGACTTATTTATTTTCATCTTGTACTCCTTACCCAAGACTTCATCCATACCATTCAGCAACTTCTCAAGATCTTCTGCAGTCTCAGATAGAATAACAATATCATCGGCAAATCTCAAGGTTTTGATTTCCTCTCCTTGGACTGTGATTCCCTTTCCAAATTTCTCTTTGATTTCCTTTACTGCCTGTTCTATGTAAACATTGAAAAGGAGAATGGACAAACTGTAGCCTTGCCTCACTCCTTTCTGGATTGCTGCTTCTTTTTCAAAGCCCTCAATTCTTATCACTGCAGACTGATTTTTATACAGGTTGTAACGTCGCTTTAACTCATCGGTATTCGGCGGTGCAAGGATAGGAAAGGGCTAGGATTTAAAAGGAAGAAGCAGGCGTAGCTTTAATTAAGGTACAGCCCTAGCATTTGCCTCGTGTGAAAATGGGAACCCATGGAAAACCATGTTCAGGGCTACCGACGGAAAAGACAAAACAATAGAACATTCCATGTTAAGAAAATAGTAATTGCTCTTATGGAGCTACAAGGAGTGAACACCCCCCCCCCCCCCCTTAGACTCTCATAATTCGTCGTGATTGAGGAATATTATAATGTTCTTTATCAATCAATCAATCAATCAATCAATCAATCAATCACTACTGATCTGCATTTAGGGCAGTCGCCCAGGGCAGATTCCCTATCAGTTGTTTTCCTAGCCTTTTCTTAAATGATCGCAAAGAAATTGGAAAGTTATTGAACATTTCCCTCGGTAAGTTATTCCAATCTCTAACTCCCCTTCCTATAAACGAATATTTGCCCCAATTTGTCCTCTTGAATTCCAACTTTATCTTCATATTGTGATCTTTCTACTTTTAAAGATACCACTCAAACTTATTCGTCTACTGATGTCCTCCCACGCCATCTCTCCACTGACAGTTCGGAACATACCACTTAATCGAGCAGCTCTCCTTCTTTCTCTCAATTCTTCACAGCCCAAACTTCGCAACATTTTTGTAACGCTACTCTTTTGTCGGAAATCACCCAGAACAAATCGAGCTGCTTTTCTTTGGATTTTTTCCACTTCTTGAATCAAGTAATCCTGGTGAGGGTCCCATACACTGGAACCATACTCTAGTTGGGGTCTTACCAGAGACTTATATGCCCTCTCCTTTACATCCTTACTACAACCCCTAAATACCCTCATAACCATGTGCAGAGATCTGTACCCTTTATTAACAATCATATTTATGTGATTACCCCAATGAAGGTCTTTTCTTATATTAACACCTAGGTACTTATAATGATTCCGAAAAGGAACTTTCACCCCATCAACGCAGTAATTAAAACTGAGAGGACTTTTCCCATTTGTTAAACCCCCATCCTGACTTTTAACCCCGTTTATCGTCATACCATTGCCCACCGTCCATCTCACAACACTATCGAGGTCACCTTGCAGCCGCTCACAATCTTGTAACTTATTTATTACTCTGTACAGAATAACATCATCTGCGAAAAGCCTTATCTCTGATACCACTTCTTTACACATATCATTGATATATATAAGAAAACATAATGGTCCAATAATACTGCCTTGAGGAATTCCTCTCTAAATTATTACAGGGTCAGATAAAGCTTCGCCTACTCTAATTCTCTGAGTTCTATTTTTTAGAAATAAAGCCACCCATTCAGTCACTCTTTTTTCTAGTTCAATTGCACTCATTTTTGCCAGTAGTCTTATGAAAGACAGAAAAAGGATGAGGCGTTATTTTTTCTCGTGAGTTGTCAAAATAACTACTTAACATTCTCTGTTTGAAAAATACATTTCAGGGAGGAAGGACAATGGCGGGAACAGCCATCGCTTTGTTGCCTTACTTGATTTTCCTTCTCAGTTGCTCTGGTCCATGTAACGCGTAAACCGTTACGTTGCGATTTGCCGGCAGCTCATTACTGTTGAAAAAGTCATCTATTTATTTGAGTGTTCTAAATATTTTCGTACTGTACAGCAGTAGGCACTGAAGATTTTGACGCTGTGGTGTGCAGCGATACATGACGGCATGATTTGTACTGGTACAGAAATTCCCTATGATTTTTATCTGTGCTTAGTTTAGTTATTTAGCTGTTGTTTCTTAAGCACATTTTATTTTTACCACATTTTAATGCTGAAAACGTTTCGTACCAGAAAAAGTAGGAATCATTTCGTACCAGAAAAAGTAGGAGTCATTTCGTACCAGAAAATGTAGGAGTCATTTCGTACCAGAAAAAGTAGGAATCCTTTCGTACCAGAAAAAGTAGGAGTCATTTCGTACCAGAAAAAGTAGGAGTCGCCATACTACGAAAAACGTAAAATTAGGCAATTTCCTCAATTGTGCCGGAAGTTGAAGGGCCAAAGTGCCTGGAAAGGTTTCAAATGGTGAGTCTTGGATAGCTCTATGAAACTTAGAAAAAGCACATTTCGAAAATCACTTCCGGCCTAAATGCAGTTCCGGAAAAACAGCCTAAAATCGCATGTTTCTTTACCAGTTTTCTTTTTATTCAAATCCTAGGTAAATTAGTATTATTTACATAATTATTTCAGTCCGACTCGTTGGCTGAATGATCAGCGTACTGGCCTTCAGTTCAGAGGGTAACGGGTTCGATTCCCGGCCGGGTCGGGGATTTTAACTTTAATTGGTTAATTCCAGTGGCCCGGAGGCTTGGTGTTTGTGCTGTCCCCAACATCCCTGCAACTCACACACCACACATAACACTATCCTCCACCACAATAACACGCAGTTACCTACACATGGCAGATGCCGCCCACCCTCATCGAAGGGTCTGCCTTACAAGGGCTGCACTCGTCTAGAAAGAGCCACACGAAATTATTATTATTATTATTATTATTATTATTATTATTATTATTATTATTATTATTTCTGTATTGTGTTCCTTGGTTCAATACCCTCAGGCGATTTTTGATTTTTTTTGAAAAATGTTCACACCGAATGTAGTTATGTCTTAAGTGAAACTCTGCATTGACTCACATTAGCGCTCGTAGTAGTGCTTAAGTGAAACTCTGCATTGACTCACATTAGCACTCGTAGTGGTGTTTTAGTGAAACAATGCATTGACTCACATTAGCGCTCGTAGTAGTGCTTAAGTGAAACTCTGCATTGACTCACATTAGCACTCGTAGTGGTGTTTTAGTGAAACAATGCATTGACTCACATTAGCGCTCGTATAGTGGTGCTTAAGTGAAACTCTGCATTGACTCACATTAGCACTCGTAGTGGTGTTTTAGTGAAACAATGCATTGGCTCACATTAGCGCTGGTAGTGGTGCTTAAGTGAAACAATGCATTGACTCACATTAGCGCTCGTATAGTGGTACTTAAGTGAAACTCTGCATTGATTCACATTAGCACTCGTAGTGGTGCTTAAGTGAAACTCTGCATTGACTCACATTAGCACTCGTAGTGGTGTTTTAGTGAAACAATGCATTGGCTCACATTAGCGCTGGTAGTGGTGCTTAAGTGAAACAATGCATTGACTCACATTAGCGCTCGTATAGCGGTGCTTAAGTGAAACTCTGCATTGACTCACATTAGCGCTGGTAGTGGTGCTTAAGTGAAACAATGCATTGACTCACATTAGGGTGGTAGTGGTGCTTAAGTGGAACTCTGCATTGACTCACATTAGCGCTCGTAGTGGTGCTTAAGTGAAACAATGCATTGACTCACATTAGCGTGGTAGTGGTGCTTAAGTGGAACTCTGCATTGACTCACATTAGCGCTCGTAGTGGTGCTTAAGTGAAACAATGCACTGACTCACATTAGCGCTCGTAGTGGTGCTTAAGTGGAACTCTGAATTGACTCACATTAGCACTGGTAGCGGTGCTTTGGTGAAACAATGCATTGACTCACATTAGCGTTGGTTGTGGTAGAAAAAGGTAAACGGTTACGTGCCAGATGCGACCGTGCCGGATGCGACCCGGCCATTATCGTGCCAATAGCGACCGAGCAGATAAGCATCGTGCCGCATGCGACCCATCAATCACTTACAATTGATCTGCATTAAGGGCTGTCACCAAGTGGCAGATTGCTTATAAGTAGCTAACTTGGTATTTTCTAAAATAAAGGTCTGACACCGTGGTTAAAACAGGTTCGAGTGCCATTGGTCGAAGGAAAAATATAATGCTGGCTTTACGTCCCTGTAACTACTTTTATGGTTTAAGGAGACGCCGAGGTGCCGGAATTTAGTCCCGCAGGACTTATTTTACGTTCCAGTAAATCCACCGACACGAAGCTGACGTATTTGAGCACGTTCAAATACCACCGGACTGAGCCAGGATCGAACCTGCCAAGTTGGAGTCGGAAGACCAGCATCTAACCGTTTGAGCCGTCTGAGCCACTTAGCCTGGATGAAAAAAGAAATCACCATCAGAATGTTGGCCGGCAGGGTAGGAAAGTTGGTGGCAGACAGTTTCTAATCACTAAATTGCATGCCAAAAGCCGGGATTCAAATCCAAACCTTTTCGCAGTGTTCAAATGGAGTGAGGGGATATGATCCTGTTCATGGTGATTCGGCCGTCGGATGGCGACGTAAAGCATTGAGCAGACCCTTGGTATTATTCGAGTGGAGTAGGCTACGTGCCGAAACCGGGTTTCATCTCACCCTACTTCATTATCATAATCCCACATCCAGACGCGAAGGCCGCTCAAGGACGTCAGGTAGAAAGACTTGCACCAGGCAAGGAATGGGAATGGAAGGAAGCGGCCCTGGTCTTAATTAAAGTGTGAAAATGGGAAACCACGAAAAACCA